>NC_090733.1:97311664-97356664 GCF_036898095.1 Palaemon carinicauda | reverse complement strand
TCATCTTATTTACCCCTGCCTCAACAAGTAATTTGAGGTCATTGATTTTCTTTTTAACCCAACAATTGCTTCTCTTTTTAGCAGAACTGGAATAAAAGGAGAGAGTAAGTTAATATCTTATAGAAAATCAGGAACACGAAAACCTTCAATTCATGAATGAATTGACTACAAAGGGTAAAAATGTAGATTATATCGAACATATTTCTTTTTAGATTAAAGGTAATATTTATTTGGCAATCTTCATAGTAGCTGATATAATCTGACTTATTTTCTTGATTTCTATAGATTTTCCGAACACGTAAAGAATTAGATAAAGTTAATTGTTTAATATTAACTCATAACAAAACTCTAAGTAGAGTTTGTACAAATTACATAAGAGTTTCACACAATTAATTTCAGCTAGCAAGAAGTATACGAGAAGGATAAATATATTTTAAATAGAAAAGATAAAGTTTCAGTAAACCACAGAATATTAGGAGTTAGCTTTTTACCTACCCTACAACTTCTCACAATTTTGGGAGGTAGCTGACTTTAAATAGAAGGACAAATTTTTTTTTTTCCTTTTTTCATTAGGAGCTAGTTACAGGAAAAACTTACACCTACTTATATTGGAAAACGGTTATTTATAGTATAACAATATAAAATTTAACAGAGCGAAAAAGAGTCTTAAAAGTAAATAATATCCAGAAGCAAAAATAGGTAGTTTCGATTTTAAAGGACATTAGTAAACATTCCTATAGATTATTTTGTATGGTGACCTCCCATTAATGACGATTATTCTATGTTGCTATAGAGAGGATAAGAATTTTATAACTCACTTATCAAGTCTAGCGTTCTACGCATTTCATAATCCCTAACTAATGTTCCAATACTCGATGTTTGAAATACAAATATTTGAAGGAGTTTTCATAAAAAATATACTTTTTATATGATAGTTTGATAACCATTTTGGACTTCCTATTCAGTTGTAGCTATTCAATGATGAAATCGACTTATGAAGGCTTTAACTTTACCTGAGAAATGTTTAAGAAAGAAATGTTTAACTCACATAGGCAGAACAAAAATAATCATTAAACCCCATTTGTCTATCAAAAGAAAAAAAAATATTTAAGAAAACAATACTTCATATTGTGGAAAAAAGGAATATAAAAATAATCTATTGACAGTTCATGTTTCAATGTATGATCTAGAAACATCTAAATTGTCAAAATGACAATGAAATAAGAAAACGGCATTTTTCAATTGCTTTTGCTTGAATGATTAATATCTTCATTTGCTAACACATCAATAATCAATTGTATAATAGATTTATATATGTATATTTCATAGAGTGCAGCCACAGTAAATTGCCCCGTTATGAACCTTAAATAATAAAAGATAACACATGGTGTTAATAGCCTTACTCATACTAACAAAATATAATTGGAAACTGCGCAAAACTCTGGCGTTTTAGATAAATTTCGTTTTAGGGATGATAGCCATAAATATTTTACTGTGGTGATGGAATTTTAATTCTAACAGTTTTAAAATGGAAAACAGGTGACCTAACAAATTATCCTTTTGCAAATCAGTCAGTAATATTACAATTGGATCGTATTAAAATATTCAAACTGGTAGGAAAAAAATACTCATAGGTGGTATAAAGCATTACACTATCATACCTGATAGTCAAGTCCTCATTATTATTATTACTAGCTAAGCTACAACCCTAGTTGGAACAGTAAGATGGTATAAGCTCATGGGTCCTAACAGAGAAAAATAGCCTAGTGAGGAAAGGAAACAAGGAAATAAATAAACTAGAAGAAAAGTAAAGAATAACTAAAAAAATATATTTTAAGCATGGTAACAACATTACAATAGATTTGTATATATAAACTATATAAACTTTAAAAAAATAAGAAAAAGAGAAATAAGATAGAACAGTGTGCCCGAGTTTATTCTCAAGCAAGAGAACTCTACCCAAAGGAACTACATAACTAATATATATAACTAATAACAACATTTCTGTTAATCATGAACCTTGTAACAAACAAGAAATAGTTTAGTTATCAAACTGAAGAATATATTTTCAAAATGGTATATTTTAACGTTCTTATTCAGCAAAACTAGTCTCTAAAAAAATTGCTTTAATCAATTGAGCATTTATATTACTTCTATATGAATGTAAGATTTATATTCATAGAAAGAAGTTTTATTTAAGGTTCATTTTACAACAAAAGAAAAAAACACGAAAAAATATATATCAAATAAAATTTGACATAAGGAAAAATTTCTTTTTATGAATAACACAATAGGGATAAAACCCTAAGCATTTGGAATGGAATCTAATTTTTAAGACTGATATTACTGATATCCTTTGCATCCGTGAATCGCAAAATTCCTTTAATGGTTTTTCTCAAATTCCCCTTCTAGCACAGGGAGTGGAATGATTTTATCAGAATTCTTTATCTTTTTCATGAAGATTAAATCAAAAGAATCACATATACGGATATGTGCATGTGTATATTTGTCTGCAGATTAATCGTGAAGATAAAAATGGATTTAAAGAAAGGATCATATTCAGTGATATTTAATTAACCATGTGATGGACATTAAATGCGGTCAACTATAGCGACTGTTTTTTTTAAATATTTAAAGAATTAGCATAGAATATGTATTTATATGTATATATATATATATATATATATATATATATATATATATATATATACACATATACATACACACATAACTATATATACATTAATACACATGAACACACACACACTATACACATATAAAGTATATATATATATATATATATATATATATATATATATATATATATATATATATATATATATTCATATATATACACACATATATATATATATATATATATATATATATATATATATATATATATACATATATATATATATATATATATATATATATATATATATATATATATATATATATATATATATATATATATATATGTCTGTGTGTGTGTATTGAGAGAGAGAGAGAGAGAGAGAGAGAGAGAGAGAGAGAGAGAGAGAGAGAGAGAGAGAGAGAGTGCCAACAACCAATGACACTGGTTACAATTCAATATTGTTAGATATCTATTTATTCAATATATCATTATAGGTGTAACAAAGAAAAAATGGGAATGAAAAGCAATATCAAGATGAGAGAAATGGACTGAAAAGCTTCAATAATTTCACAATTTGCAGATATTTTTTCTATACTAATAATGATATTGAAATATCATATATGATTTTATTCTACTGTTATGAAATGTTTTTTTCCTGTATATTGTACATCCTCGATTTATTTGATTTTCAATTTTTATTCGATCGATTTAAGAAAATACATTTATTTAACGCTTTAAAAATATATAGACAATCATATATTCCTACTTTTAAACACAGCCGAACGATGTATTCTCAATTGTTCATTTTCACAAAGAACACTTTAGAAAAACATTGTAAACTGCTCAGAACTGATAGTCAATTATTCCCAATTCGAGATATAGATAGATAACTTGGGACATAGCTTCTATGTTTGCTCTTTTTTTTTGTATTTCATCATATCCATTGTAATAAAAATTCAGTTTATGGATGAATAATTATCATTAGGCTGACTTTTGTATGGGTCTAAGGCAACTTATCATTAATTATTCATCGATAAGAAACATTTATAGAAAAAGATCTCATGAAGAATAACAAATGAAATATTAATGAAATCATTTTCTCAAGTTCTTCATAAATGCTAATGAATAAAATGTATAGGTCTCTTTTAATTGTCTTTTATACATATCCAAAACCTTCAGTTAATCTATACTTTCCACGAAACTTTCACAATGACTGCGGTCACCTCATTGCACTCGGGCAAGCATATGATTTGCGTGCGGAAGATGGAAATTGTCCCACCAGAAAAGAAAAATCATGAAATTCCTTTTTTCGCGGCTTGACTTTCAAGAGAGAGAAAGGAGCCGAAATAGCGAAAAAAAAGTGTTAGCAATTTTCTTATATATTCTTTTCGATGTGACTGGAAAATGTGTTACCAGTAGTATATATCATTCAAATACAAAAAAAAAAAAAAATAAAATAAAATAGCTATTCATGAAGAACTTTCGTTATAGAGCTATAAACAGAATTAACATAAAACGTGGTATAAAATGTCAAAACTCACGAAACAAGAATATATATGATTTTCATGATACTACGCAACTAATCCATATTAACTGATTTTTCAGATTAAAGCAAAAACATAACACTAGATTCCGTCCAATTTCTCAAGTAAATATTTACACTAAATGGTAGCGATGAACTCTCTCTCTCTCTCTCTCTCTCTCTCTCTCTCTCTCTCTCTCTCTCTCTCTCTCTCTCTCTCTCTCTCTCCAGCCTCACAATCTCTGATTTTCCTAAATAATTACTAAGACAGTAAAGCTCAGTAGGTACTAAATTGAGCCTGGTCATAAAACACTTCCTTTCCTGGAGTCAAACCTATGCGACAACGATTGAATGAAATTAGTGATTAAAAGTGGAAATTCTAGCTTTTTTTGGTCGTTTTATTATCCATTAAATTGATAAAAAACTATATCATTATATAAACTTGTACTAAAAAACTCAAGGCCAAGAGAGAAAAGGTCTGTTCACTTTCCTCCCCTCCCCCTGAACATTAACGTAGATGAAGCCTTGTCTGCCTACTTATCGAGTCACCAGATGATTTGACAAAAAAAAAAAAAAAAAAAAAAAAAAAAAAAAAAAAAAAAAAAAAAAAAAAAAGCTACATTATTTCTTTTTTATTATTTGCTAAGTTACAACTCCAGTTGGAAAAGCAGGATGCTATAAGGCCATGGGTCCAGCGGGGAAAATAGCCAAGTGAGAAGAGGAAAAATGGAAAATAAAATACTTTAAAATGAGTAAAGACATTGAAAAAATATCTCCTATATAAACTATAAGAAACTTTAACAAAACAAGAGGAAGAGAAATAAGATGAAAGAGTGTGCTCGACTGTACCTTCAAGCAAGAGAACTCTAACCCAAGACAGTGGAAGACCATAGTACAAAGGTTATGGCACTACCCAAGACCTGAGAACAATGGTTTGATTTTGGAGTGTCCTTTTCCTAGAAGAGCTGCTTACCATAGCTAAAGAGTCTCTTCTACCCTGACCAAGAGGAAAGTGGCCAATGAACAATTACAGTGCAGTAACCTTTTGAGTAAAGAAGAATTATTTGGTAATCTGTGTTGTCAGGTGTATGGAGACAGAGGGAAATATGTAAAGAATATGCCATACTATTCAGTGTGTGTGCAGGCAAAGGGGAAATGAAAGATTACCAGAAAGAAGGATAAAATATGGTACTGTCTGACCAGTCAAAAGGTCCCATAACTCTCTACCAGTAGCATCTCAACGAGTAGCTGGTGCCCTGGCCAACCTACTACCTACAGATGATAAAAAAAAAAGTCGAATCTGGGCATTAATTGGGGAAACTTTTATCATCGCACAATTTTGTTTTTACAAATCTAATGTCACTAATAAGGATAAAAAGTTTTACTGAACTGAACTTTGTGAATGGAGAAAGTTCCTTGTATCCTCGAATAAGTTATTTATCATTGATGTAAAGAGACGCACTATCTTCCTATACATAGAATTTTACTTGCATTTCTTATACTTGCGACAGTCGTATATGAATATTGCGTAAGCTTTACCTATAACCGTATTTTCAGGTGTCTGATATACAGGGTAACTGTTATAAAGAAAATGAACAGTTTTTGTCTCATTAATAATCACTTAAGATATTTATTTTCTTGTATCTTCTATAGGTTTGCATACATTTGTTAACTTAAGTTTATATGTGACTGATCTATGTTATTGCGGTTACTGATTTTATATTTTTTGAGGAAGTAATGAAAATTATAAGGAGAGTATGCTAAGTATTCCCATATTGATAGTGATGTGAAAAGAATAGCCAGAAATGACTAGAGAAGAAAGCAGATATGGCTGATCCGGGATTGACTATGGTGTAAGAAATGCTCACAGAATTATTAATATCTCCACTGGGGCAAAGAAGAAGCATATACCCATAAAAAAAGGGAGATGGGTTTTTCATAACAATATAAGAAGAAAGGCAACGTTGGATGGAACACTTTAGTGGGATTATGAATAGAAGATATGAAGCAAACAATTTGTCTGACATATTTGAGGCTGAGGAAGACCTTGATGAGCCCATGAATGAATTCCGTGCATTTGAAGTCGAAGCTAACATTAGAGATGGAAAGCCCTTGGATACGATGAAATACCTGCCGAGATGATATTGGCCGAAGATGAAGTGACTCCCAGAATACTTACAACACTATTTCGTAGAATGTGGCGTGAAGAGGGAAAAACCTGATGAATGAGAACAAGGAGTGTTGATGAGGGAAAAAAGAGAAAAAAAAATCTCACTGACTGATATAATTACATAGGCATCACACGTCAGTTGTCATGAAAATATATAGTATGATTATTCTAAAAAGACTGAAGATGGCAGATTAATGAAAATCTGAGAGGTGAACAAGAAGGGTTAAGAAAATACAGAAATTGTACTTAACCAAATTTTCATTTAAAGACATGCTGTATATTAAGGATTGGACTGGATTGATAATATAAAATTGGGTGACCTAGAGTATGCTGGTGACGTAACCTTAGTAGAAAAACTCCACATGATTTGCATTGCTTGCTTAACAGAATGTATGATATTATGTCACATGAGGTAGGGCTCAAGATAAATAGAAGAAAGTCATAGATGATGAGAACGGAATATACAATTGAAGATGAAATATAATTAATAGGAGAAAGAATTAATGAGGCTGAATCATTTAAACATTTAGGAACTGCGATCTCTAATACAGTGTCTTTATAATTTGAGTTTATTGAAAGACTGAAAAAAAAAAAACATATTAGATAATGGCTAAGTTAAGTAAAATTTGGAAACCAAATCGCCCGAAGTTACTTACAAAATCCAGGTTATATATCAGTTCAGAGACATCTGTGTTACTGTATGGACACGAGTCGTGGTATGATAATGAAAAAAATATCCAACATATTTTGTGGATTTGAGAACAGGGCCCTCAGAAAATAATTTGGAGTTAAATGGCAAGACAGGATTGAAAATGAAACTATAAGCCATTACTCCAGTGCCATATGTGGCTGTGATCATGGTGAGGGATAGAGATTAGTTCATCAAACTTTTGACTGGGCTCCAAAAGGGACTAGAAGAGTTGGAAGACACAGGCTTAATTGACAAAGAACTATAAAGCGAAAAATAGGAGATGACGAATGGAGAAGTATTGATTTAAAATCTTAAGAAGGAGACTACTGACGAAATCTAATCGAGGGGCTTTGCGTTAATAAGCGTAGGAGGAAATGATGAAGATGATGATCAATATTGAAATATTTTATATTTTCTATTCATCAATTGTATATAGCACACTTGCTATTCCCTTATTTCCTTTTCTCTTTGGGATATTTTCATTGTTGTTCATCAAACTTTTAACTGGGTTCCAAAAGGCATTGGAAGAGTTGGAAGGCCCAGGCCTAAATGACCGAGAACTATGAAGCGTCGATTAAGAGATGACAAATGGAGAGGTAGTAATTTAAAAGATACATAGAGAGACTACTGGTGAAATCTAACTGATGGATTTTGCGTCAATAGGTGTAGGAGGAGATGATGATGATGATGATGACTAATTATGCAATATTTTATATATTTTATTCATTATTTGTACATAGTATATTTGCTATTCCCTTATTTCCTTTTCTCTTTGAGGTATTTTCCCTGTTGGAACCTTTGGTCTTGTAGCATTCAATTTTTCCAAGCTGGGTTGGAGCTTGGCTAATAATAATAATAATAATAATAATAATAATAATAATAATAATAATAATAATAATAATAATAATAATAATAATAATAATAATTTGTTATTGCTCCAAGCCTTTAGTTTTTTAGGTTTAGGATGGTGTAGTAAATGCAACCACTCGTAGTACAAACTTCTTCCAAAAGCCTCTGGTTCAAGGTGGGTAGTACAAATCTTGGATGTATGTACCATATCTTTTGATTTTCCACCTATACATAACCTTTACGACTTGTTTTACAATTCATGGAGTTTTGGGAAACTAATTTCACGATACTTATATTTGCACCCATTAACACAACAAGCATATGGCATTATGCACCTTTATATATTGCACTGCACGTGTATCACCGTGTAACACACACGCTCGCACACTGTAACTGTATATCTGTTTTTCGTATATAATCGTTATCTGCTTCCCCTCGTACTGATAACCTGTTTAAACCTGTTTTTACTTGAATCATTGTTTTATTTTCTTCCGTTCTTGCTTGGAATGGGTTGTATAAATACTTATGCTCCGTCAAAATAAGGTTAGTTTCATTTGTCTCACCTCTCAGCTATCACCTAACAGGCTCTGCACATTAGTGACCACAAACTGACTCGAACACCTAGCCCATGATCCCATAAGACATCCCTAAGACCACCATCACTACCCCCTTCGGTAGATACACCTTCAATTACTCCTGTTTTGGCATTCTAATGACGAGGCCATTTCAAAATCTCATGGGCAGCATCTTATGGGACCTCCTTTTCCATGTGCGTTATGTGGACGACATACTAGTGTTCTCTTCCTCTAATGAGAAACATTTCCGTCACCTACGCATCGTGCTTGATTGCCTTTCAACAAAGCGGCCTTGAAGTCTGGTACCAAAAGCATATCATTGGTGCCATCAAAGTATAGTTCTCCGGGCCCCGCATCACTCCTGAAGAAGTCCACCCACTCTTTGAGAGGGTAAAAGCCGTTAAATGTTTTTCCACGCCCTTGACCGTCGAAGCACAGCAAGAATTCTTGGTATGACGAATTATTATATCTGTTTCCTGCCAACCATCACCGCCACTCTTGGTCTCCTCTATGCCTCCCTCCAGGGCAAGCAAAAACACATAAAGTTGGGTCCCCTTCAAGAAGCGGCCCTCTGTAAAGCTAAGAATGCTCTATCATCTCCTACTGATCTCACTTTTCCCGTGCTACAAGCACCTCTACTTCTCTCCATCAATGCCTCTCCTACCATCCTTAAAGGAAGGTTCCCTTCCCTCCTATTCTTAAAGGAAGGTTTCCTTCTATCACACCCTTAAAGGAATGTTTCCTTCCCTCCCATCCTTAAAGGAAGGTTTCCATCCCTCACATCCTTAAAGGAAATTTCCCTTCCCTACCATCCTTAAAGGAAGGCTTCCTTCCCTCCTATCCTTAAAGGATGGTTTCTTTCCCTCCCATCATTAAAGGAAGTTTCCCTTCCCTATCATCCTTAAGGGAAGTTTCCCTTCCCTCCCATCCTTAAAGTAAGTTTCCCTTTCCTCCCATCCTTAAATGATGGTTCCCGTTCCTCCTGTCCTTAAAGGTAGGTTCCCTTACCTCCTATTCTGAAAGGAAGGTTTCCTTCCCTCACATCCTCAAAGGAAGGTTTCTTTCCCTCCTATCCTTAAAGGAAGTTTTCCTTCTCTTCTATCCATAATGGAAGGATCCCTTCCCTCTCATCCTTAATGGAAGGTTCTCTTCTCTCCCATCCTAAATGCAAGGTTATCTTCTCTCCCATCCTTAATGCGTGGTTCCTTTCCCTCCCATCCTTAATGGAAGGTTCCCTTCCCTACCATCGTTAAAGGAAGGATCCCTTCCCTTCCATCCTTGAAAGAAGATTACCTTTCCTACCATCCTTGAAAGATGGTATCTTTCCCTCCCATCCTTGAAGGAATATTCCCTTCCCTCAAACGATGTAAAGTTACCTTCCCTCACATCCGGCAAGGATACTTCCCTTCCCCCCAAATCCTTAAAGGAAGGTTCCCTTCCCTCCCATCCTTGAAGGAAGGTTCCTTCCCTCCTGTCCTTAAAGTAATGTTTCCTTCCCTCCAATCCTTAATGGAAGGTTCCCTTCCCTCAGTCCTTAAAAGGTACCCCTCCTTCGATCTTGAAAGAAGATTACCTTCCCTCCTATCCTTGAAAGAAGGTTCCCTTCCCTCCCATCCTTGAAGAAAGATTCCCTTTCCTCCCACGAAGGAAGGATTCCTTCCCTCACATCCTTGAAGAAAAGTTCTCGTCCCTCACATCCCTCAAGGAAGATTACCTCGGACCCCATCCTTGAAAGAAGGTTACGTTCCCTCCCGTCCTTGAAGGAAGGTTCCCTTCCCTCCCAAGAATGAAAATTCACTTCCCTCCCATCCTTAAAGGAAAGTTCCCTTCCCTCCCATCCTTAATAGAGGATTCTCTTCCCTATCTTCCTTGTAAGAAGAGTCCTTTCCCTCCCACGAAGAAAGGTTCACTTCCCTCACATCCTTGAAGGAAGGTTCGCTTCCCTCCCATCCTTAAAGGAAGGTTTCCTTCCCTCCCATTTTCAAAGGAAGGTCCGCTTCCTCTCCAAGAAGGAAGATTCCCTTCCCTCATATCCAGGAATGAAAGTTCCCTTCCCTCCCAACCTTAAAGGAAGGCCCCCTTACCTCCAATCCTTAAAGGAAGGTTCCCTTCCTCCCATCCTTAAAGGAAGGCTCATTTCCCTCCCATCCTTGAATGAAGGCTCCCTTCCACTTCATCCGTGAAAGCAGGCTCCCTTTCCTCCCAATATTGATAGAAGGATCCGTTCCCTCCAATCCTTAAATGAGGGTTCGCTTCTTTCCTACGAAGAAAGATAACCTTCCCTCAAATCCTTGAAGGAAATATTGCTTCCCTCCCATTCTTGGGGGAAGGTTCACTTCTCTCCCATGAAAGAAGATAACCTTTCCTTACATCTTTAAAGAAAGGCTCCCTTCCCTCCCATCCTTGAAGGGAGGCTGTCTCCCCTCACATCCTTAAAGGAAGGTTCCCTTCCTTCCTATCTTTGTAAGAAGGCTTCCTTCCATCCCATCCTAAATGGAAAGTTTCCTTCCCTCCCATCCTCGAAGGAAAGTTCCCTTCCTTTTCCCGAAGGAAGATTGCCTTCCCCGAATCCTTGAAAGAAAGTTCCCTTCACTCCCATACTTGAAGGAGGATTACCTTCCCCCACATCCTTGAAGGAAATTTACCTTCCCTCACATCCTTCAGGGAAGGTTCACTTCTATCCCACGAAGGAAGATAACCTTCCCTAACTTCTTCAAAGAAAGGTTCCCTTCCCTCCCATCCTTGAAGGGAGGCTACCTCCCCTCGCATCCTTAAAGGAAGGTTCCCTTCCTTTCTATCTTTGAAAGAAGGCACCCTTCCATCCCATCCTAAATGGAAAGTTCCCTTCCCTCCCATCCTCAAAGGAAGGTTCCCTTCCTTTTCCCGAAGGAAGATTGCCTTCCCCTACATCCCTGAAGGAAAGTTCCCTTCCCTCCCATCCTTGAAGTAAGATTAACTTCCCCCACATCCTTGAAGGAAAGTTCCCTTCCCTCCCCATCCTTGAAGGAGGATTACCTTCTTTCATCCTTGAAAGAAGGTTCCCTTCTCTCCTGCGAAGGAATGTTCCCTTCCCTCACATCCTTGAAACTCTACCATCACATCCTTGAAAAAAAGTTCCCTTCCCTCCCATCCTTAAAGAAAGGTTCTCTTCTCCCACATCCTTAATAAGAATGCTCCCTTTCCTCCCCTCCTTAAAAGGATGTTCCCTTCCCTCCCATACTTAATGGAAGGTTTCCTTCCCTCCCCTCCTTGAAGAAATGTTCCCTTCACGCCTATCCTAAAAGGAATGTTCCCATCCCTTCAAACCTTGAAGGAAGATTCCTTTCCCTCCCACGAAGGAGTGTTCCCTTCCCTTCCATCCTTGAAGGATGGTTCTTTTCCCTCCCATCCTTGAAATAAGGTTCTCTTCACTTTCATCCTTAAAGGAAGATTCCCTTTCCTCACATCCTTATAGGAAGGTTCCTTTCCGTCCCATCCTTAGTGGAAGGTTCCTTTCCCACCCATCCTTAAATGAAGGTTCCTCTCCCTCCATTCTTTAGGGAAAGTTCCCTTCCTTCCCATCCTTAAAGGGAGGTTCCCTTCCCTCCAATCCTTAAAAGAAGGTCCCCTTTCCTCCCATCCTCAAAGGAAGGTTCTTTTCCCTCCCATCCTTAAAGGAAGGTTTCTTTGCATCCCATCCTAAAATGACGGTTCCCTTTCCTCCCATCCATAAAGGAACCTTCCCTTCCCTCCCATCCTTAACGGAAGGTTTCCTTACCTCCCAGCATTAAAGGAAGTTTCCCTTTCCTCCTATCCTTAAACGAAGGTTCCCTCTCCTACCATCCTCCAAGGAAGGTTCCCTTCCTTCCTATCTTTGAAAGAAGGCTTCCTTCCATCCCATCCTAAATGGAAAGTTTCCTTCCCTCCCATCCTCGAAGGAAAGTTACCTTCCTTTTCCCGAAGGAAGATTGCCTTCCCCCGAATCCTTGAAAGAAAGTTCCCTTCACTCCCATACTTGAAGGAGGATTACCTTCCCCCACATCCTTGAAGGAAATTTACCTTCCCTCCCATTCTTCAGGGAAGGTTCACTTCTATCCCACGAAGGAAGATAACCTTCCCTAACATCTTCAAAGAAAGGTTCCCTTCCCTCCCATCCTTGAAGGGAGGCTACCTCCCCTCGCATCCTTAAAGGAAGGTTCCCTTCCTTTCTATCTTTGAAAGAAGGCACCCTTCCATCCCATCCTAAATGGAAAGTTCCCTTCCTTCCCATCCTCAAAGGAAGGTTCCCTTCCTTTTCCCGAAGGAAGATTGCCTTCCCCTACATCCCTGAAGGAAACTTCCCTTCCCTCCCATCCTTGAAGTAAGATTCACTTCCCCCACATCCTTGAAGGAAAGTTCCCTTCCCGCCCATCCTTAAAGGAGGATTACCTTCTTTCATCCTTGAAAGAAGGTTCCCTTCCCTCCCCATCCTTGAAGGAAGGTTCCCTTTTCTCCTGCGAAGGAATGTTCCCTTCCCTCACATTCTTGAAACTCTACCATCACATCCTTGAAAAAAAGTTCCCTTCCCTCCCTTTCTTAAAGAAAGGTTCTCTTCCCCCACATCCTTAATAGGAATGCTCCCTTTCCTCCCCTCCTTAAAAGGATGTTCCCTTCCTTCCCATACTTAATGGAAGGTTTCCTTCCCTCCCATCCTTGAAAAAATGTTCCCTTCACGCCTATCCTTAAAGGATGGTTCCCATCCCTTCAAACCTTGAAGGAAGATTCCTTTCCCTCCCACGAATGAGTGTTCCCTTCCCTTCCATCCTTAAAGGATGGTTCTTTTCCCTCCCATCCTTGAAATAAGGTTCTCTTCACTTTCATCCTTAAAGGAAGATTCCCTTCCCTCACATCCTTATAGGAAGGTTCCTTTCCGTCCCATCCTTAGTGGAAGGTTCCCTTCCCTCCCATCCTTAAATGAAGGTTCCTCTCCCTCCATTCTTTAGGGGAAGTTCCCTTCCTTCCCATCCTTAAAGGAAGGTTCCCTTCCTTCCAATCCTTAAAAGAAGGTCCCCTTTCCTCCCATCCTCAAAGGAAGGTTCTTTTCCCTCCCATCCTTAAAGGAAGGTTTCTTTGCCTCCCATCCATAAAGGAACCTTCCCTTTCCTCCCATCCATAAAGGAACCTTCCCTTCCCTCCCATCCTTAAAGGAAGGTTTCCTTCCCTCCCAGCATTAAAGGAAGTTTCCCTTCCCTCCCATCCTTAAAGGAAGTTTCCCTTCCCTCCTATCCTTAAACGAAGGTTCCCTCTCCTACCATCCTTAAAGGAAGGTTCCCTTCCTTCCTATTCTTAAAGGAACGTTTCCTTCTCTCACATCCTTAAAGGAATGTATCCTTCCCTTCCATCCTTAAAGGAAGGTTTCCTTCCCTCACATCCTTAAAGTATATTTCCCATCCCTACCATCCTTAAAGGAAGGCTTCCTTCCCTCCTATCCTTAAAGGATGGTTTCTTTTCCTCCCATCATTGAAGGAAGTTTCCCTTCCCTATCATCCTTAAAGGAAGTTTCCCTTCCCACCCATCCTTAAAGGAAGGTTCCCTTCCCTCCTATCCATAAAGGAAGGTTCCCTTCCCTCCCCTCCTTAAAGGAAGTTTCCCTTGCCTACCATCCTTAAAGTAAGTTTCCCTTCCCTCTCATCCTTAAATGATGGTTCCCTTTCCTCCTGTCCTTAAAGGTAGGTTCCCTTCCCTCCTATTCTTAAAGGAAGGTTTCCTTCCCTCACATCCTTAAAGGAAGGTTTCCTTCCCTCCTATCCATAAAGGATGTTTCCTTCCCTCCCATCCTTAAAGGAAGTTTCCCTTCCCTACCTTCCTTAAAGAAAGGTTTCCTTCTCTCCTATCCTTAAAGGATGGTTTCTTGCCCTCCCATCCTTAAACGAAGTCTCCCTTCCCTACCATCCTTAAAGGAAGTTTCCTTTCCCTCCCATCCTTAAAGGAAGGTTCCCTTCCCTCCAATCCTTAAAGGAAGGTTTCCTTCCTTCCCATCCTTAAAGGAAGTTTCTCTTCCCTCCCATCCTTAAAGGAAGTTTCCTTTCCCTCCCTTCATTAAATGAAGGTTCCCTTTCTTCCCCTCCTTAAAGGAAGTTTCCCTTTCCTACCCATCTTACAGGAAGTTTCCCTTCCCTCAAATCCTTAAAGGAAGGTTACCTTCCCTCCCATCCTTAAAGGAAGATTTCCTTCCCTCCTTCCCTTGAAGGAAGGTTCCCTTCCCTACCATCGTTAAAGGAAGGTTCCCTTCTCTTCCATCCTTGAAGGAAGATTACCTTTCCTACCATCCTTGAAAGATGGTTTCTTTCCCTCCCACCCTTAAAGGAATATTCCCTTCCCTCAAACGGAGTAAAGTTACCTTCGCTCATATCCTCCAAGGATACTTCCCTTCCCTCCAATCCTTAAAGGAAGGTTCCATTCCCTCCCATCCTTGAAGGAAGGGTCCCTTCACTCCTGTCCTTAAAGTAATGTTTCCTTCCCTCCCATCCTTAATGGAAGGTTCCCTTCCCTCAATCCTTAAAAGGTACCCCTCCTCCGACCTTGAAAGAAGATTACCTTCCCTCCTATCCTTGAAAGAAGGTTCCCTTCCCTCCCATACTTGAAGAAAGATTCCCTTCCCTCCCACGAAGGAAGGATTCCTTCCCTCACATCCTTGAAGAAAAGTTCTCGTCCCTCAAACCCTTCAAGGAAGATTACCTCGGACCCCATCCTTGAAAGAAGGTTACGTTCCCTCCCGTCCTTGAAGGAAGGTTCCCTTCCCTCCCAAGAATGAAAATTCACTTCCCTCCTATCCATAAAGGAAAGTTCCCTTCCCTCCCATCCTTAATAGAGGACTATCTTCCCTATCATCCTTGAAAGAAGAGTCCCTTCCCTCCCACGAAGAAAGGTTCCCTTCCCTCACATCCTTGAAGGAAGGTTCGCTTCCCTCCCATCCTTAAAGGAAGGTTTCCTTCCCTCCCATTCTCGAAGGAAGGTCGGCTTCCTCTCCAAAAAGGAAGGTTCCCTTCCCTCACATCCAAGAATGAAAGTTCCCTTCCCTCCCAACCATAAAGGAAGGCCCCCTTACCTCCAATCCTTGAAGGAAGGTTCCCTTACTCCCATCCTTAAAGGAAGGCTCATTTCCCTCCCATCCTTGAATGTAGGCTCCCTTCCCCTCCATTCGTGAAAGCAGGCTCCCTTCCCTCCCTAAATTAATAGAAGGATCCGTTCCCTCCAATCCTTAAATGAAGGTTCGCTTCTCTCCCACGAAGAAAGATAACCTTCCCTCAAATAATTGAAGGAAATATCGCTTCCCTCCCATCATTGGGGGAAGGTTCACTTCTCTCCCATGAAGGAATATAACCTTCTCTTACATCTTTATAGAAAGGCTCCCTTCCCTCCCATCCTCTGAAAGAAGGCACCCTTCCATCCCATCATAAATGGAAAGTTTCCTTCCCTCCCATCCTCAAAGGAAGGTTCCCTTCCTTTTCCCGAAATAAAATGGCCTTCCCCTACATCCCTGAAGGAAAGTTCCCTTCCCTCCTATCCTTGAAGTAAGATTAACTTCCGCCACATCCTTGAAGGAAAGTTCCCTTCCCTCCCATCCTTGAAGGAAGATTACCTTCTTTCATCCTTGAAAGAAGGTTCCCTTCCATCCCATCATTGAAGGAAGTTTCCCTTCTCTCCCGCGAAGGAATGTTCCCTTCCCTCACATCCTTGAAACTCTACCATCACATCCTTGAAGAAAAGTTCCCTTCCCTCCCATCCTCAAAGGAAGGTTCTCTTCCCCCACATCCTTAATAGGAATGCTCCCTTTCCTCCCCTCCTTAAAAGGATGTTCCCTTCCTTCCCATACTTAATGGAAGGTTTCCTTCCTTCCCATCCTTGAAGAAATGTTCCCTTCAAGCCTATCCTTAAAGGAAGGTTCCCTTCCCTTCCAACCTTGAAGGAAGATTCCTTTCCCTCCCACGAAGGAGTGTTCCCTTCCCTTACATCCTTAAAGGATGGTTCTTTTCCCTCCCATCCTTGAAATAAGGTTCTCTTCACTTTCATCCTTAAAGGAAGATTCCCTTCCCTCACATCCTTATAGGAAGGTTCCTTTCCGTCCCATCCTTAGTGGAAGGTTCCCTTCCCTCCCATCCTTAAATGAAGGTTCCTCTACCTCCATTCTTTAGGGAAGGTTCCCTTCCTTCCCATCCTTAAAGGAAGGTTCCCTTCCCTCCAATCTTAAAAGAAGGTCCCCTTCACTCCCATCCTCAAAGGAAGGTTCTTTTCCCTCCCATTCTTAAAGGAAGGTTCCTTTCCCTACCATCCTTAAAGGAAGGTTTCTTTGCCTCCCATCCTAAAATGACGGTTCCCTTTCCTCCCATCCATAAAGGAACCTTCCCTTCCCTTCCATCCTTAAAGGAAGTTTCCCTTCCCTCCCATCCTTAAAGGAAGTTTCCCTTCCTTCCCATCCTTAAATGAAGGTTCCCTCTCCTACCATCCTTAAAGGAAGGTTCCCTTCCCTCCTATTCTTAAAGGAAGGTTTCCTTCTTTCACATCCTTAAAGGAATGTTTCCTTCCCTCCCATCGTTAAAGGAAGGTTTCCTTCCCTCACATCCTTAAAGGAAATTTCCCTTCCCTACCATCCTTAAAGGAAGGCTTCCTTCCCTCCTATCCTTAAAGGATGGTTTCTTTCCCTTCCATCATTAAAGGAACTTTCCCTTCCCTATCATCCTTAAGGGAAGTTTCCCTTCCCTCCCATCCTTAAAGGAAGGTTCCCTTCCCTCCTATCCTTAAAGGAAGGTTCCCTTCCCTCCTATCCTTAAAGGAAGGTTTCTTTTGCTCCCCTCATTAATGGAAGTTTCCCTTCCCTCCCCTCCTTAAAGGAAGTTTCCCTTCCCTACCATCCTTAAAGTAAGTTTCCCTTCCCTCCCATCCTTAAATGATGGTTCCCGTTCCTCCTGTCCTTAAAGGTAGGTTCCCTTCCCTCCTATTCTTAAAGGAAAGTTTCCTTCCCTCACATCCTCAAAGGAAGGTTTCTTTCCCTCCTATCCTTAAGGGAAGTTTTCCTTCCCTCCTATCCTTAATGGAAGGTTCCCTTCCCTCTCATCCTTAATGGAAGGTTCTCTTCTCTCCCATCCTAAATGCAAGGTTAACTTCTCTCCCATCCTTAATGCGTGGTTCCTTTCCCTCCCATCCTCAATGGAAGGTTCCCTTCCCTACCATCGTTAAAGGAAGGTTCCCTTCCCTTCCATCCTTGAAAGAAGATTACCTTTCCTACCATCCTTGAAAGATGGTATCTTTCCCTCCCATCCTTGAAGGAATATTCCCTTCCCTACACGATGTAAAGTTACCTTCCCTCACATCCTGCAAGGATACTTCCCTTCCCTCCAATCCTCAAAGGAAGGTTCCCTTCCCTCCCATCCTTGAAGGAAGGTCCCTTCCCTCCTGTCCTTAAAGTAATGTTTCCTTCCCTCCAATCCTTAATGGAAGGTTCCCTTCCCTCAGTCCTTAAAAGGTACCCCTCCTCCGATCTTGAAAGAAGATTACCTTCCCTCCTATCCTTGAAAGAAGGTTCCCTTCCCTCCCATCCTTGAAGAAAGATTCCCTTTCCTCCCACGAAGGAAGGATTCCTTCCCTCACAACCTTGAAGAAAAGTTCTCGTCCCTCACATCCTTCAAGGAAGATTACCTCGGACCCCATCCTTGAAAGAAGGTTACGTTCCCTCCCGTCCTTGAAGGAAGGTTCCCTTCCCTCCCAAGAATGAAAATTCACTTCCCTCCCATCCTTATAGGAAAGTTCCCTTCCCTCCCATCCTTAATAGAGGATTCTCTTCCCTATCATCCTTGTAAGAAGAGTCCTTTCCCTCCCACGAAGAATGGTTCCCTTCCCTCACATCCTTGAAGGAAGGTTCGCTTCCCTCCCATCCTTAAAGGAAGGTTTCCTTCCCTCCCATTTTCAAAGGAAGGTCCGCTTCCTCTCCAAGAAGGAAGATTCCCTTCCCTCACATCCAGGAATGAAAGTTCCCTTCCCTCCTAACCTTAAAGGAAGGCCCCCTTACCTCCAATCCTTTAAGGAAGGTTCCCGTCCTCACATCCTTAAAGGAAGGCTCATTTCCCTCCCATCCTTGAATGAAGGCTCCCTTCCCCTCCATCCGTGAAAGCAGGCTCCCTTCCCTCCCAATATTAATAGAAGGATCAGTTCCCTCCAATCCTTAAATGAAGGTTCGCTTCTCTCCCACGAAAAAAGATAACCTTCCCTCAAATCCTTGAAGGAAATATCGCTTCCCTCCCATTCTTGGGGGAAGGTTCACTTCTCTCCCATGAAGGAAGATAACCTTCCCTTACATCTTTAAAGAAAGGCTCCCTTCCCTCCCATCCTTGAAGGGAGGCTGTCTCCCCTCACATCCTTAAAGGAAGGTTCCCTTCCTTCCTATCTTTGAAAGAAGGCTTCCTTCCATCCCATCCTAAATGGAAAGTTTCCTTCCCTCCCATCCTCGAAGGAAAGTTCCCTTCCTTTTCCCGAAGGAAGATTGCCTTCCCCCGAATCCTTGAAGGAAAGTTCCCTTCCCTCCCATACTTGAAGGAGGATTACCTTCCCCCACATCCTTGAAGGAAATTTACCTTCCCTCCCATCCTTCAGGGAAGGTTCACTTCTATCCCACGAAGGAAGATAACCTTCCCTAACACCTTTAAAGAAAGGTTCCCTTCCCTCCCATCCTTGAAGGGAGGCTACCTCCCCTCGCATCCTTAAAGGAAGGTTCCCTTCCTTTCTATCTTTGAAAGAAGGCACCCTTCCATCCCATCCTAAATGGAAAGTTCCCTTCCTTCCCATCCTCAAAGGAAGGTTCCCTTCCTTTTCCCGAAGGAAGATTGCCTTCCCCTACATCCCTGAAGGAAAGTTCCCTTCCCTCCCATCCTTGAAGTAAGATTAACTTCCCCCACATCCTTGAAGGAAAGTTCCCTTCCCTCCCATCCTTGTAGGAGGATTACCTTCTTTCCTACTTGAAAGAAGGTTCCCTTCCCTCCCATCGTTGAAGGAAGGTTCCCTTCTCTCCTGCGAAGGAATGTTCCCTTCCCTCACATCCTCAAAGGAAGGTTCTCTTTCCCCCACATCCTTAATAGGAATGCTCCCTTTCCTCCCCTCCTTAAAAGGATGTTCCCTTCCTTCCCATACTTAATGGAAGGTTTCCTTCCCTCCCATCCTTGAAGAAATGTTCCCTTCAAGCCTATCCTTAAAGGAAGGTTCGCTTCCCTTCCAACCTTGAAGGAAGATTCCTTTCCCTCCCACGAAGGAGTGTTCCCTTCCCTTACATCCTTAAAGGATGGTTCTTTTCCCTCCCATCCTTGAAATAAGGTTCCCTTCACTTTCATCCTTAAAGGAAGATTCCCTTCCCTCACATCCTTATAGGAAGGTTCCTTTCCGTCCCATCCTTAGTGGAAGGTTCCCTTCCCTCCCATCCCTAAATGAAGGTTCCTCTCCCTCCATTCTTTAGGGAAGGTTCCCTTCCTTCCCATCCTTAAAGGAAGGTTCCCTTCCCTCCAATCTTAAAAGAAGGTCCCCTTCACTCCCATCCTCAAAAAGAAGGTTCTTTTCCCTCCCATTCTTAAAGGAAGGTTCCTTTCACTACCATCCTTAAAGGAAGGTTTCTTTGCCTCCCATCCTAAAATGACGGTTCCCTTTCCTCCCATCCATAAAGGAACCTTCCCTTCCCTTCCATCCTTAAAGTAAGGTTTCCTTCCCTCCCATCGTTAAAGGAAGTTTCCATTCCCTCCCATCCTTAAAGGAAGTTTCCCTTCCTTCCCATCCTTAAATGAAGGTTCCCTCTCCTACCATCCTTAAAGGAAGGTTCCCTTCCCTCCTATTCTTAAAGGAAGGTTTCCTTCTTTCACATCCTTAAAGGAATGTTTCCTTCCCTCCCACCGTTAAAGGAAGGTTTCCTTCCCTCACATCCTTAAAGGAAATTTCCCTTCCCTACCATCCTTAAAGGAAGGCTTCCTTCCCTCCTATCCTTAAAGGATGGTTTCTTTCCCTCCCATCATTAAAGGAAGTTTCCCTTCCCTATCATCCTTAAGGGAAGTTTCCCTTCCCTCCCATCCTTAAAGGAAGGTTCCCTTCCCTCCTATCCTTAAAGGAAGGTTCCCTTCCCTCCTATCCTTAAAGGAAGGTTTCTTTTGCTCCCCTCATTAAAGGAAGTTTCCCTTCCCTCCCCTCCTTAAAGGAAGTTTCCCTTCCCTACCATCCTTAAAGTAAGTTTCCCTTCCCTCCCATCCTTAAATGATGGTTCCCGTTCCTCCTGTCCTTAAAGGTAGGTTCCCTTCCCTCCTATTCTTAAAGGAAGGTTTCCTTCCCTCACATCCTCAAAGGAAGGTTTCTTTCCCTCCTATCCTTAAATGAAGTTTTCCTTCCCTCCTATCCTTAATGGAAGGTTCCCTTCCCTCTCATCCTTAATGGAAGGTTCTCTTCTCTCCCATCCTAAATGCAAGGTTATCTTCTCTCCCATCCTTAATGCGTGGTTCCTTTCCCTCCCATCCTTAATGGAAGGTTCCCTTCCCTACCATCGTTAAAGGAAGGTTCCCTTCCCTTTCATCCTTGATAGAAGATTACCTTTCCTACCATCCTTGAAAGATGGTATCTTTCCCTCCCATCCTTGAAGGAATATTCCCTTCCCTCAAATGATGTAAAGTTACCTTCCCTCACATCCTGCAAGGATACTTCCCTTCCCTCCAATCCTCAAAGGAAGGTTCCCTTCCCTCCCATCCTTGAAGGAAGGTCCCTTCCCTCCTGTCCTTAAAGTAATGTTTCCTTCCCTCCAATCCTTAATGGAAGGTTCCCTTCCCTCAGTCCTTAAAAGGTACCCCTCCTCCGATCTTGAAAGAAGATTACCTTCCCCCCTATCCTTGAAAGAAGGTTCCCTTCCCTCCCATCCTTGAAGAAAGATTCCCTTTCCTCCCACGAAGGAAGGATTCCTTCCCTCACATCCTTGAAGAAAAGTTCTCGTCCCTCACATCCTTCAAGGAAGATTACCTCGGACCCCATCCTTGAAAGAAGGTTACGTTCCCTCCCGTCCTTGAAGGAAGGTTCCCTTCCCTCCCAAGAATGAAAATTCACTTCCCTCACATCCTTAAAGGAAAGTTCCCTTCCCTCCCATCCTTAATAGAGGATTCTCTTCCCTATCATCCTTGTAAGACGAGTCCTTTCCCTCCCACGAAGAATGGTTCCCTTCCCTCACATCCTTGAAGGAAGGTTCGCTTCCCTCCCATCCTTAAAGGAAGGTTTCCTTCCCTCCCATTTTCAAAGGAAGGTCCGCTTCCTCTCCAAGAAGGAAGATTCCCTTCCCTCATATCCAGGAATGAAAGTTCCCTTCCCTCCCAACCTTAAAGGAAGGCCCCCTTACCTCCAATCCTTAAAGGAAGGTTCCCTTCCTCACATCCTTAAAGGAAGGCTCATTTCCCTCCCATCCTTGAATGAAGGCTCCCTTCCCCTCCATCCGTGAAAGCAGGCTCCCTTCCCCCCCAATATTAATAGAAGGATCAGTTCCCTCCAATCCTTAAATGAAGGTTCGCTTCTCTCCCACGAAGGAAGATAACCTTCCCTCAAATCCTTGAAGGAAATATCGCTTCCCTCCCATTCTTGGGGGAAGGTTCACTTCTCTCCCATAAAGGAAGATAACCTTCCCTTACATCTTTAAAGAAAGGCTCCCTTCCCTCCCATCCTTGAAGGGAGGCTGTCTCCCCTCACATCCTTAAAGGAAGGTTCCCTTCCTTCCTATCTTTGAAAGAAGGCTTCCTTCCATCCCATCCTAAATGGAAAGTTTCCTTCCCTCCCATCCTCGAAGGAAAGTTCCCTTCCTTTTCCCGAAGGAAGATTGCCTTCCCCCGAATCCTTGAAGGAAAGTTCCCTTCCCTCCCATACTTGAAGGAGGATTACCTTCCCCCACATCCTTGAAGGAAATTTACCTTCCCTCCCATCCTTCAGGGAAGGTTCACTTCTATCCCACGAAGGCAGATAACCTTCCCTAACATCTTTCAAGAAAGGTTCCCTTCCCTCCCATCCTTGAAGGGAGGCTACCTCCCCTCGCATCCTTAATGGAAGGTTCCCTTCCTTTCTATCTTTGAAAGAAGGCACCCTTCCATCCCATCCTAAATGGAAAGTTCCCTTCCCTCCCATCCTCAAAGGAAGGTTCCCTTCCTTTTCCCGAAGGAAGATTGCCTTCCCCTACATCCCTGAAGGAAAGTTCCCTTCCCTCCCATCCTTGAAGTAAGATTAACTTCCCCCACATCCTTGAAGGAAAGTTCCCTTCCCTCCCATCCTTGAAGGAGGATTACCTTCTTTCATCCTTGAAAGAAGGTTCCCTTCCCTCCCATCGTTGAAGGAAGGTTCCCTTCTCTCCTGCGAAGGAATGTTCCCTTCCCTCACATCCTTGAAACTCTACCATCACATCCTTGAAGAAAAGTTCCCTTCCCTCCCATCCTTAAAGAAAGGTTCTCTTCCCCCACATCCTTAATAGGAATGCTCCCTTTCCTCCCCTCCTTAAAAGGATGTTCCCTTCCCTCCCACACTTAATGGAAGGTTTCCTTCCCTCCCATTCTTGAAGAAATGTTCCCTTCACGCCTATCCTTAAAGGAAGGTTCCCATCCCTTCCAACCTTGAAGGAAGATTCCTTTCCCTCCCACGAAGGAGTGTTCCCTTCCCTTCCATCCTTATAGGATGGTTCTTTTCCCTCCCATCCTTGAAATAAGGTTCTCTTCACTTCCATCCTTAAAGGAAGATTCCCTTCCCTCACATCCTTATAGGAAGGTTCCTTTCCGTCCCATCCTTAGTGGAAGGTTCCCTTCCCTCCCATCCTTAAATGAAGGTTCCTCTCCCTCCATTCTTTAGGGAAGGTTCCCTTCCTTCCCATCCTTAAAGGTAGGTTCCCTTCCCTCCAATCCTTAAAAGAAGGTCCCCTTTCCTCCCATCCTCAAAGGAAGGTTCTTTTCCCTCCCATCCTTAAAGGAAGGTTTCTTTGCATCCCATCCTAAAATGACGGTTCCCTTTCCTCCCATCCATAAAGGAACCTTCCCTTCCCTCCCATCCTTAAAGGAAGGTTTCCTTCCCTCCCAGCATTAAAGGAAGTTCCCTCCCCTCCCATCCTTAAAGGAAGTTTCCCTTCCCTCCTATCCTTAAACGAAGGTTCCCTCTCCTACCATCCTTAAAGGAAGGTTCCCTTCCCTCCTATTCTTAAAGGAAGGTTTCCTTCTCTCACATCCTTTAAGAAATGTATCCTTCCCTTCCATCCTTAAAGGAAGGTTTCCTTCCCTCACATCCTTAAAGGAAATTTCCCATCCCTACCATCCTTAAAGGAAAGCTTCCTTCCCTCCTATCCTTAAAGGATGGTTTCTTTTCCTCCCATCATTGAAGGAAGTTTCCCTTCCCTATCATCCTTAAAGGAAGTTTCCCTTCCCTCCCCTCCTTAAAGGTAGGTTCCCTTCCCTCCTATTCTTAAAGGAAGGTTTCCTTCCCTCGCATCCTTAAAGGAAGGTTTCCTTCCCTCCTATCCATAAAGGAAGTTTCCTTCCCTCCCATCCTTAAAGGAAGTTTCCCTTCCGTACCTTCCTTAAATGAAGGTTTCCTTCTCTCCTATCCTTAAAGGATGGTTTCTTGCCCTCCCATCCTTAAACGAAGTTTCCCTTCTCTACCATCCTTAAAGGAAGTTTCCCTTCCCTCCCATCCTTAAAGGAAGGTTCCCTTCCCTCCAATCCTTAAAGGAAGGTTTCCTTCCCTCCCATCCTTAAAGGAAGTTTCTCTTCCCTCCCATCCTTAAAGGAAGTTTCCTTTCCCTCCCTTCATTAAATGAAGGTTCCCTTTCTTCCCCTCCTTAAAGGAAGTTTCCCTTCCCTACCCTTCTTACAGGAAGTTTCCCTTCCCTCACATCCTTAAAGGAAGGTTACCTTCCCTCCCATCCTTAAAGGAAGATTTCCTTCACTCCTTCCCTTGAAGGAAGGTTTGCTTCCCTCCCATCCTTAAAGGAAGGTTTCCTTCCCTCCCATCCTTAAAGGAAGTGTCCCTTCTCTGCCATCCTTAAAGGAAGTTTCCCTTCCCTCCTATCCTCAAAGAAAGGTTCCCTTCCCTCCCATCCTTAAGGGGAGGTTCCCTTCCCTCCCATCCATGAATGAAAACTGTTTCATTCCATTTTTTAGATGGAAATTTCCTCACCTATTATTAAAAAAATTCCCCCCCCCTTCCTATTTTAAATGGAAAACTGCCCGTGCTCCCATTCAAAAAGGGAAACTCTATCCCCTTACATTCCTAAAATGAATACCATCTCTCCTGTCATTGTAAAAGGAAAACTGTCCTTTCATTCCAAATTTGAGGCTTTCCCCTTCCCAATAAAAAAATTTCCACTAGACGTCCCACTCAACCTTCCTAAAAGGAAAACTCCTCCTCTTGCATATTAAATTGAATACTTTCCCCTCTCCCTTCCTAAAAGAAAGATCCCCTTCCTTCAATTTTAAAAGGGAAGGTTCTTCCACTCTCAAACTAAACGTAAGACTCCATCCACTCTACCTCTAAATAGAAAACTCCCTCCCATCCATTTCAAAACGGAAGAGTCCCCTCCAACATCTTGCTATAAGGAAGAATTCTCCTCCCCTTTTAAAACAATTCATCCCCTCCCGTTTCAAAAGAATTCTTCCCCTCCCCTTTAAAAAGGAACTTTCTTTTTTGTACATTACAAAATTAAAACTTCTTCCCTTTCCATACTAAAAGGATAGTTCTTTCATCACAGATAATATAAGACAAGCTCCTACACCTTCCATTCTAATAAGAAAGCCAATACCCTTTGATTTATAAAAGAAAAGTCCCTCCTCTAATTTGAGTAAAAATATCCCTCCCTCTCTCCCTCCCTCCCAATTTTAAAAGGACAAGTTACTCCATTCTCATTATAAATGAAAAAAATCACTCCTATCTCACAATGGAAATGAGTAAATTCTAAAACGAGAACTCCATCCCTTCACATTCTAACAGGAAAACCCCTCTTCCAATTTTGATATGAATGCTTCCTCCACTCATATTTTAAAAGGAAAACTCCCTCTTCTTTAATACAAGGAGAACATCTTTCCCAATCCATCTAAAAAGAGAACTCCTCTCTTAAAGATATAATTGCCGCACCACTCTCCTAAAAAAAAATAGAAAAAACAGTCTCTCCTTTGCCTTATAGAGAGAATGCCCACCCAATCTACAAAGAGAGAACCTTTCTCCTCTCCTTTTAAAGAAAGAATTCCTTCCCTCTGCTTCTAAAGCGAAAATTCCCCCCCCCCCCCTCTCCTTCTAAAAAGATAATTCCCCCTCTCCATCTATATAGAAAATTCCCTCCCCTCTCCTTCTAAAGAGAGAATTCCCTCCACTCTCCTAAAGAGAATTCCCTCCTCTCTACTAAAGAGAGAATTCCCTCCTCTCTCCTAAAAAGAGAATTCCTCCCCTTTCCTTCTAAAGAGAGAATTCCCTCCACTTATCTTTTAAAGAGAAAATTCCTTCCCCTCACCTTCTTAAGAGAGCATTCCCTCCCTCTCCTAAAAAGAGAATTCCCTCCCCTCTTCTAAAGAGGGAATTCCCTCCCTTCACCTTCTAGAGATATATTTCCCTCCCCTCTCCTTCTAAAGAGAGAACTCCCTCCTCTCACCTTCTAAAGAGAGAATTCACTCCCCTCTCCTAAAAAGGGAATTCTTTTCCCTCTTCTAAAGAGAGAATTCCTTTCCCTCTTAAAGAGAAAACTCCCTCCCCTCTCCTTCTAAAGAGACACTTCCCTCCCCACTCCTTCTAAAGAGAGAACTCCCTCCCCGCTTCTTATGAAGAGAGAACTCTCTCCCCTCTCCTAAAAAAAAAGAATTCCCACCCCTCTCCTAAAAAGAGAATTCCTTCCCATCTATTTCAAGTTATAAAACTCCCTCCCCTCTCCTATATAGAGATTTCCAACACCTCTTCTTCGATAGAGAGAACTCCCTCCCCTTTCTTACAAAGAGAATTCCCTCTTTTCTTCTAAAGACAAAATTCCCTCTCTTCTCCTAAATAGAATTCCTTCCCTCTCCTTCTAAACAGAATTACCTCACCTCTCCTAAAAAAAATAATTCCTCCCCTCTCCTGAAGAGAATTCCTTCCCCTCTCCTAAAAAGAGAATTCCCTCCCCTCATCTAAAGAGAGAATCCTCTCCCCTCTCCATTCCCTCCCCTCTCCTTCTAAAGGGTGAATTCCCTCCCCTTCCTTTTAAAGAGAGAACTCCATCCCCATTCCTTCGCAAGAAAGAATTCCCTCCCCTCTGCTGAAATGAAAATTCCCTCCCCTCTGCTGAAAAGAGAATTCCTTCCCCTCAGTTATAAAGAGAATTCCCTCCCCTTTTCTTTTAAAGAGAGAACTCCATCCCCTCTCCTTCTTAAGAGAGAATTCCCTCCCCCTCCTAAAAAGAAAATTCCCTCCCCTCACCTTCTTAAGAGAGATTTCCCTCCCCTCTCCTTCTAAAGAAAGATTTCCAAACCCCTCTTTTTTTAAAGAGAGAACTCCTTCCTCTCTCCTTCTAAAGAGAGAAATCCCTCCCCTCTCGTAAAGAGAATTCCCTTCCCTCTCCTAAAGAGGGAATTCCATCCCCTCTTCTAAAGAGAGAATTGCCTCCCCTCTCCTTCTATAGAGAGAACTCCTTCCCCTCTACTTCTAAAGAGAGAACTCACTCCCTTCTCATAAAAAGAGAATCCCTTCCCCTCTTCTAAAGAGAGAATTACCTTCCCTCTCCTTTAAGGAGAAAACTCCCTCCCCTCTCCTTTCTAAAGAGAGAACTCCCTCCCCGCTCCTTCTGAAGAGAGAACTCCTTCCCCTCTCCTAAAAAGAGAATTATCTCCCCTCTCTTTCTATCAAGAAAACTCCCTCCCCTCTCCTAAATAGAGAGTTCCCCCACATCTCCATCTATAAAGAGAACTGCTTCAGCTTTCCTAAAGAGGGAATTCCCTCCTTCCTTCTAAAGAAAAAAATCCCTCTCTTCACTTAAATAGAATTCCTCCCCTCTCCTTCTAAAGAGAATTCCCTCACCTCTCCTTCTAAAGATAGAATTCCCTCCCCTCTCTTGAAGAGAATTCCTTCCCCTCTCCTAAAGAGAAAATTCCCTCTCTCCTCTAAACAGAGTATTCCCTTCCCTCTCCTTCTAAAGAGATAATTACCTCCCCCTCCTTCTAAAGAAAGAATTCCCTCCCCTTTTCTCTTAAAGGAAGAACTCACTCCCCTCTCCTTCACAAGAGAGAATTCTCTCCCCTCTCCTTAAGAGAATTCCCCTCCAATCTCCTAAAAACGTAATTCCCTCCCCTCTCCCAAAAAGGGAATGTCTTCCCCTCGTCTAAAGAGAGAATTCCCTTCACTCTCTTTTAAAAAGAGAACTCCCTCTCTCTCTTTCTAAAGAGAGAGCTCCTCCACGCTCCTTCTAAAGAAAGAACTCCCTCCCTCTCCTGAAAAGGGAATTTCTTACCCTCTTCTAAAGAAAGAATTCCCTCCTCTCTCCTTTAAAGAGAGAACCCCCTCCCCTTTACTTCTATAGAGAGAGCTCCCTCCACGCTCCTTCTAAAGAGAGACCTACATTCCCTCTCCTAAAAAGAGAATTCCCTCCTCTCTCTTTCTATAGAGAGAACTCCCCCCCGCCCCCTCTCCTGGATTGAGAGTTCCCACACCTCTCCTTCTATAGAGAGAACTCCCTCCCCTCTCCTTCTAAAGAGAATTCCCTAACCTCTCTTTCTAAAGAAAGAATTCCCTCCCCTCTCCTTATAAAGGAAGAACTCCCTCTCCTCTCCTTCTAAAGAGAGAACTCCCTCCCATCTCATAAGAAGAGGTTTCGATACCCTTTTCAAAAAGAGAATTTCCTCCCCCTTCCTTCTAATGAGAGAATTCCCTCCCACCTCCTTCTAAAAAGAGAATTCCCTCCCGTTTTCTCCCAAAGAAAGAATTCCCTCCCCTCTCTTTCAAAGAGAGAATTCTCTCCCTTTTCCTTAAGAGAATTCCCTCTCCTCTCCTGAAAAAGGAATTCCCTCACCTCTTCTGAAGAGAGAATTACCTCCCCTCTCCTTTAAAGAGAGAACACTCTACCTTCTCCTAAAGAGAGAACTCCCTCCCCACTCCTTCCTAAGAGAATTCCCTCCCCTCTCCTAAAAAGGGAATTCCCTCCCCTCTTCTGAAGAGAGGATTTCCTCCCATTTCCTTTAAAGAGAGAAATGCCTCCCCTCTCTCTCTAAAGAGAGAACTCCCTCCCCGCTCCTTTTAAATAGAGAACCCCCTCCCCTCTCCTAAAAACCAAATTCCCTCCTCTCTTTCTATAGAGAAAACTTAACCCCTCCCCCACCTCTTCTGAATGTAGAGTTTCCATACCTCTCTTTCTACAGAGAGAACTCCTTCCCCTCTCCCAAAAATAGAATTCTACCTCTCCTTCTAGAGAAATTTCCCTCTCTTCTCCTATAGAGAATTCCTCCCCTCTCCTTCTAAAGATAATTCCCTCACCTCTCCTCCTAAAGAAAGAATTCCCTCCCCTCTCCTTCTAAAGAGAGAACTCCCTCCCGCCTCATAAGAAGAGACTTCACTACCCTTTCATAAAAAGAGATTTTGCTACCCTCTCCTAAAAAGAGAATTCCCTCCCCTCTCCTTAAAAGAAAATCCACCTCTCCTTTTATATAAAAAATTCCCTGCCCTCTCCTAAATGGAATTCCCTCCACTTTCCTAAAGAAAATTTCCACCCCTCTCCTAAAGAATATTCCCTCCCCTCACCTGAAAAACTGAATCCCCTCCCTTTTCCCCAAGAGAAAATTCCCTCCCCTCGCATAAAAAGAGAATACTCTCTCCCTTCTAAAAAAAAGAATTCCCCCCTCTCATTCTAAAGAGAGAATTCCCTCCCTTTTGTTTTACAGAGAGAACTCCCAATCTCCTTCTATAGAGAGAACTACCTCCCCTCTCCTAAAAAAAGAATTCCCTCCCCTCTCCTTCTATAGAGAGAAGTCCTTCCCCCTCTCATAAATAGAGGGCTCCCTCCCCTCTTCTATAGAGAGAACTACCTCCCCTCTCTTAAAAAAAGAGAATTCCCTCATCTCTCCTAAAAAGAAAATTCCCTCCCCTCTTCTAAAGGGAGAATTACCTCCCCTCTCCTTTAAGAAGAGAAATCCCTACCCTCTCCTTCTAAGGAGAAAACATCCCTCCTCGCTCCCTCTAAGGAGAATTCCCTCCCCTCTCCCAAAAAGGGAATGTCTTTCCCCTCTTCTAAAGAGAGAATTACCTCCTCTCTCCTTCAAAGAAAGAACTCCCTCCAATCTCTTTCTAAAGAGAGAGAGAGAGAGATTGATTGATTGATTGATTTAAAGTTTTCAGGCATCCTGACATCTGAGGGCATTGACGCCGGTAACAATTAATTTATGTATACAAAAATAAAAGATAAAATAAAATAAAAAATAAAAGAGTATTCAATTAAAATCATAAAAGTTGAATGTAATAAAAGTTAAATATTTTTCAGAAGACCTGCTTCTGAAATAAATCTAAAAATGCCACTTGCATGGTAGGACACATCATTTCCAAGAATCTTGGCAAGGATGAACCTGCCACCCTCACCTCGAGCCTCAAACAAATATCTATTCCGCAAGTCGTTATAATTGGGGCATTTGGTCAACAAATGCCTTACTGTTAGAGGTACTACACAGTCGACACAATACGGTTAGAGCTCCCTCCACGCTCCTTCAAAAGAGAAAACTCCCCCTCTCTCCTAAAAAGGGAATTTCTTCCATTATTCTAAAGAGAGAATTCCCTCCTCTCGCCTTTGAAGAGAGAACTCCCTCCCTCTCCTTCTGAAGAGAGAGCTCCCTCCACGCTCCTTCTAAAGAGAGACCTCCCTCCCCTCTCCTAAAAAGAGAGAGAACTCCCCCTGCCCCTCTCCTGAATTGAGAGTTCCAACACCTCTCCTTCTATAGAGAGAACTCACTCCCCTCTCCTTCTAAAGAGAATTCCCTAACCTCTCCTTCTAAAGAAAAAATTCCCTCTCCTCTCCTTATAAAGGAAGAGCTCCCTCCCCTCTCCTTCTAAAGAGAGAACTCCCTCCCATCTCATAAGAAGATATTTCGCTACCCTTTTCTAAAAAGAGAATTCTCTCCCCTTTCCTTTTAAAGAGAGAATTCCCTCCCACCTCCCACTAAAGGGAGAATTCCCGCCCGTTTTCTCTTAAAGAAAGAATTCCCTCCCCTCTCTATCAAAGAGAGAATTCTCTCCCCTTTCCTAAAGAAAATTCCATCCCCTCTCCTGGAAAGGGAATTCCCTCCCCTCTTCTGAGGAGAGAATTACCTCCACTCTTCTTTAAAGAGAGAACTCTCAACCTTCTCCCTCTAAAGAGAGTACTCCCTCCCCACTCCTTCTAAAGAGAATTTCCTCCCCTCTCCTAAAAAGGGAATTCCCTCCCCTCTTCTAAAGAGAGGATTTTCTCTCATTTCCTTTAAAGAGAGAACTGTCTCCCCTCTCTCTAAAGAGAGAACTCCCTCCCGCTCCTTTTAAAGAAAGAACTCCATATCCTCTCCTAAAAGTCAAATTTCCCCTCCCCTCTCTTTCTATAGAGAGAACTTCACCCCCCCACCTCTCCTGAATGTAGAGTTTCCATATCTCTCCTTCTACAGAGAGAACTCCCTGCACTCTCCTAAAAATAAAATTCCGCCTCTCCTACTAGAGAAAATTCCCTCTCTTCTCCTAAAGAGAATTCTTCCCCTCTCCTTCTAAAGAGAATTCCCTCACCTATCCTTCTGAAAAAGAATTCCATCCCCTCTCTTGAAGAGAATTCCCTCCCCTCTCCTTCTAAAGAGAATTCCCTCACCTATCCTTCTGAAAAAAAATACCATCCCCTCTCTTGAAGAGAATTCCCTCCCCTCTCCTAAAAAGAAAATTCCCTCCCCACCTCTAAACAGAGAATTCCCTCCCCTCTCCTTCTAAAGAGAGAATTCCTCCCATTCCTTCTATAAAAAGAATTCCCTCCCCTTTTTGCTTAAAGAGAGAACTCACTCCCCTCTCCTTCTAAAGAGAGAATTCTCTCCCATTTCCTTAAGAGAATTCCCCTCCACTCTACTAAAAAGGTAATACCCTCCCCTCTTCTAAAGAGAGAATTACCTCCCCTCTCCTTTAAGGAGAGGAATCCCTGCCCTTACCTTTTAAAGAGAGAACACCCATCCCCGGCCCTTCTAAAGAGAATTCCCTCCCCTCTCCTAAAAAGGGAATTTCTTCCCTCTTTTAAAGAGAGAATTCCCTCCCCTCTCTTTTAAAAAGATAATTCCCTCCCTCTCTTTCTAAAGAGAGAGTTCCTCCACACTCCTTCTAAGGAGAGAACTCCCTCCCTCTCCTAAAAAGGGAATTTCTTCCCATCTTCTAAAGAGCGAATTCCCTTCTCTCTCCTTTAAAGAGAGAACTCCCTCCCCTCTCCTTCTAAAGAGAATTCCCTAACCTCTCCTTCTAAAGAAAGAATTCCCTCCCCTCTCCTTATGAGGGAAGAACTCCCTCTCCTCTCCTTCTAAAGAGAGAACTCCCCCCCCCATCTCATAAGAAGATATTTCGCTACTCTTTTCTAAAAAGAGAATTCCCTCCCCTTTCCTTCTAAAGAGAGAATTCCTTCCCGCCTCCTTCTAAAGAGAGAATTCCCTCCCGTTTTTTCATAAAGAAAGAATTCCCTCCCCTCTCTATCAAAGAGAGAATTTTCTCCCCTTTCTTAAAGAAAATTCCCTCCCCTCTCCTGGAAAGGGAATTCCCTCCCCTCTTCTGAAGAGAAAATTACCTCCCCTCTTCTTTAAAGAGAGAACTCTCGACCTTCTCCCTCTAAAGAGAGTACTCCCTCCCCACTCCTTCTAAAAAGAATTTCCTCCCCTCTCCTGCAAAGGGAATTCCCTCCCCTCTTTTAAAGAGGATTTTCTCCCATTTCCTTTAAAGAGAGAACTCTCTCCCCTCTCTCTCTAAAGAAAGAACTCCCTCCCGCTCATTTTAAAGAGAGAACTCCATCTCCTCTCCTAAAAGCCAAATTTCCCCCCCCCCCCTCTCTTTCTATAGAGTGAACTTTCCCTCCCCCCCCCTCTCCTGAATGTAGAGTTTCCACATCTCTCCTTCTACAGAAAGAACTCCCTGCCCTCTCCTAAAAATAAAATTCCACCTCTCCTTCTAGGGAAAATTCCCTCTCTTCTCCTGAAGAGAATTCCTCCCCTCTCCTTCTAAAGAGAGAATTCCTCCCCCTCCTTCTATAGAAAGAATTCTCTCCCCTTTTTGCTTAAAGACAAAACTCACTCCCCTCTCCTTTTAAAGAGAGAATTCTCTCCCATTTCCTTAAAAGAATTCCCCTCCATTATCCTAAAAAAGTAATACCCTCCCCTCTTCTAAAGAGAGAATTACCTCACCTCTCCTTTAAGGAGAGGAATCCCTGCCCTCTCCTTTGAAAGAGAGAACACCCATCCCCGGCCCTTCTAAAGAGAATTCCCTCCCCTCTCCTAAAAAGGGAATTTCTTCCCCTCTTTTAAAGAGAGAATTCCCTCCCCTCTCTTTTAAAAAGAGAATTCCCTCCCTCTCTTTCTAAAGAGAGAGCTCCTCCACACTCCTTCTAAGGAGAGATCTCCCTCCCTCTCCTAAAAAGGGAATTTCTTCCCGTCTTCAAAAGAGAGAATTCCCTCCTCTCTCCTTTAAAGAGAGAACTCCTTCCCCTCTCCTTCTAAAGAGAATTCCCTAACCTCTCCTTCTAAAGAAAGAATTCCCTCCCCTCTCCTTATGAGGGAAGAACTCCCTCTCCTCTCCTTCGAAAGAGAGACCTCCCCCCCCATCTCATAAGAAGAGATTTTGCTACTCTTTTCTAAAGAGAATTCCCTCCCCTTTCCTTCTGAAGAAAGAATTCCCTCCCACCTCCTTCTAAAGAGAGAATTCCCTCCCGTTTTTCTCTTAAAGAAAGAATTCCCTCCCTTCTCTTTCAAAGAGAGAATTCTCTCCCCTTTCCTAAAGAGAATTCCCTCTCCTCTCTTGGGAAGGGAATTCCCTCCCCTCTTCTGAAGAGAGAATTACCTCCCCTCTTTTTTAAAGAGAGAACTCTCAACCTTCTCCCTCTAAAGAGAGTACTCCCTCCCCACTCCTTCTAAAGAGAATTTCCTCCCCTCTCCTGAAAAGGGAATTCCCTCCCCTCTTCTAAAGAGAGGATTTTCTCCCATTTCCTTTAAAGAGAGAACTGTCTCCCCTCTCTCTCTAAAGAGAGAACTCCCTCCCGCTCCTTTTAAAGAGAGAACTCCATCTCCTCTCCTAAAAGCCAAATTCCCTCCCCTCTCTTTCTATAGAGAGAACTTCCCCCCCCACCTATCCTGAATGTAGAGTTTCCACATCTCTCCTTCTACAGAGAGAACTCCCTGCCCACTACTCAAAATAAAATTCCGACTCTCCTTCTAGAGAAAATTCCCTCTCTTCTCCTGAAGAGAATTCCTCCCCTCTCCTTCTAAAGAGAATTCCTCCCCTCTCCTTCTAAAGAGAATTCCCTCACCTATCCTTCTGAAAAAAGAATTCCATCCCCTCTCTTGGAGAGAATTCCCTCCCCTCTCCTAAAAAGAAAATTCCCTCCCCTCCTCTAAAGAGAAAATTCCCTCCCCTCTCCTTCTAAAGAGAGAATTCCTCCCCCTCCTTCTATAGAAAGAATTGCCTCCCTTTTTTGCTTAAAGGCAGAACTCACTCCCCTCTCCTTTTAAAGAGAGAATCCTCTCCCATTTCTTTAAGAGAATTCCCCTCCACTCTCCTAAAAAGGTAATACCCTCCCCTCTTCTAAGGAGAGAATTGCCTCCCGTCTCCTTTAATGAGAGGAATCCCTGCCCTCTCCTTCTAAAGAGAGAACATTCATCCCCGGCCCTTCTAAAGAGAATTCCCTCCCCTCTCCTGAAAAGGGAATTTCTTCCCCTCTTTCAAAGAGAGAATTCCCTCCCCTCTCTTTTAAAAAGAGAATTCCCTCCCTCTCTTTCTAAAGAGAGAGCTCATCCACACTCCTTCTAAGGAGAGAACTCCCTCCCTCTCCTAAAAAGGGAATTTCTTCCCGTCTTCTAAAGAGAGAATTCCATCATCTCTCCTTTAAAGAGATAACTCCCTCGCCTCTCCTTCTAAAGAGAATTCCCTAACCTCTCCTTCAAAAGAGAGAATTCCCTCCCCTCTCCTTATAATGGAAGAAATCCCTCTCCTCTCCTTCTAAGGAGAGAACTCCCCCCGCCCATCTCATAAGAAGAGATTTCGCTACTCTTTTCTAAAAAGAGAATTACCTCCCGTTTTTCTCATAAAAAAAGAATTCCCTCCCCTCTCTTTCAAAGAGAGAATTCTCTTCCCTTTCCTAAAGAGAATTCCCTCTCCTCTCTTGGGAAGGGAATTCCCTCCCCTCTTCTGAAGAGAGAATTACCTCCCCTCTTTTTTAAAGAGAGAACTCTCAACCTTCTCCCTCTAAAGAGAGTACTCCCTCCCCACTCCTTCTAAAGAGAATTTCCTCCCCTCTCCTGAAAAGGGAATTCCCTCCCCTCTTCTAAAGAGAGGATTTTCTCCCATTTCCTTTAAAGAGAGAACTGTCTCCCCTCTCTCTCTAAAGAGAGAACTCCCTCCCGCTCCTTTTAAAGAGAGAACTCCATCTCCTCTCCTAAAAGCCAAATTCCCTCCCCTCTCTTTCTATAGAGAGAACTTCCCCCCCCACCTATCCTGAATGTAGAGTTTCCACATCTCTCCTTCTACAGAGAGAACTTCCTGCCCACTACTCAAAATAAAATTCCGACTATCCTTCTACAGAAAATTCCCTCTCTTTTCCTAAAGAGAATTCCTCTCCTCTCCTTCTAAAGAGAATTCCCTCACCTATCCTTCTGAAAAAAGAATTCCATCCCCTCTCTTGGAGAGAATTCCCTCCCCTCTCCTAAAAAGAAAATTCCCTCCCCTCCCCTAAAGAGAGAATTCCCTCCCCTCTCCTTCTAAAGAGAGAATTCCTCCCCCTCCTTCTATAGAAAGAATTGCCTCCCCTTTTTGCTTAAAGGCAGAACTCACGCCCCTCTCCTTTTAAAGAGAGAATTATATCCCATTTCTTTAAGAGAATTCCCCTCCACTCTCCTAAAAAGGTAATACCCTCCCCTCTTCTAAAGAGAGAATTACCTCCCCTCTCCTTTAAGGAGAGGAATCCCTGCCCTCTCCTTTTAAAGAGAGAACACCCATCCCCGGCCCTTCTAAAGAGAATTCCCTCCCCTCTCCTAAAAAGGGAATTTCTTCTCCTCTTTTAAAGAGAGAATTCCCTCCCCTCTCTTTTAAAAAGAGAATTCCCTCCCTCTCTTTCTAAAGAGAGAGCTCATCCACACTCCTTCTAAGGAGAGAACTCCCTCCCTCTCCTAAAAAGGGAATTTCTTCCCATCTTCTAAAGAGAGAATTCCCTCATCTCTCCTTTAAAGAGAGAACTCCATCCCCTCTCCTTCTAAAGAGAATTCCCTAATCTCTCCTTCTAAAGAAAGAATTCCCTCCCCTCTCCTTATAAAGGAAGAACTCCCTCTCCTCTCCTTCTAAAGAGAGAACTCCCCCCCCCGCCCATCTCATAAGAAGAGATTTCGCTACTCTTTTCTAAAAAGAGAATTCCCTCCCCTTTCCTTCTAAAGAAAGAATTCCCTCCATCCTCCTTCTAAACAGAGAATTCCCTCCCGTTTTTCTCTTAAAGAAAGAATTCCCTCCCCTCTCTTTCAAAGAGAGAATTCTCTCCCCTTTCCTAAAGAGAATTCCCTCGCCTCTCCTGAAAAGGGAATTCCCTCCCCTCTTCTGAAGAGAGAATTACCTCCCCTCTCCTTTAAATAGAGAACTCTCTACCTTTTCCTTCTAAAGAGAGAACTCCCTCTCCACTCCTTCCTAAGAGAATTCCCTCCCCTCTCCTAAAAAGGGAATTTCCTCCTCTCTTTTAAAGAGAGGATTTTCTCCCATTTCCTTTGAAAAGAGAACTGCCTCCCCTCCCTCTCTAAAGAGAGAACTCCCTCCCCGCTCCTTTTAAAGAGAAAACTCCATCCCCTCTCCTAAAAACCAAATTCCCTCCTCTCTTTCTATAGAGAGAACTTCACCCCCCCACCTCTCCTGAATGTAGAGTTTCCATATCTCTCTTTCTACAGAGAGAACTCCCTCCCCTCTCCCAAAAATAGAATTCCACCTCTCCTCCTAGAGAAAATTCCCTCTCTTCTCCTATACAGAATTCCTCCCCTCTCCTTCTAAAGAAAATTCCCTCACCTCTCCTTCTAAAGAAAGAACTCCCTCCCGTCTCATAAGAAGAGATTTCACTACCCATTCATAAAAAGAGATTTTGCTACCCTCTCCTAAAAAGAGAATTCCCTCCCCTCCCCTTAAAAGAAAATTCCACCTCTCCTTTTATGGAAAAATTTCCCTGCCCTCTCCTAAATGGAATTCCCTCCACTCTCCTAAAGAAAATTTCCTCCCCTCACCTAAAAAACTGAATCCCCTCTCTTCTCCTAAAGAAATAAATTCCCTCCCCTCGCATAAATACTCTCTCCCTTCTAAAAAGAGAATTCCCCCCTCTCATTCTGAAGAGAGAATTCCCTCCCTTTTTCTTTTATAGAGAGAACTCCCACTCTCCTTCTATAGAGAGAACTACCTCCCCTCTCCTAAAAAAAGAATTCCCTCCCCTCTCCTTCTATAGAGAAAACTCCCCCCCCCCCTCTCATAAATAGAGAGTTCCCTCCCCTCTTCTTCTATAGAGAGAACTCCCTCCCCTCTCTTAAAAAAAGAGAATTCCCTCACCTCTCCTAAAAAGAGAATTCCCTACCCTCTTCTAAAGAGAGAATTACCTCCCCTCTCCTTTAAGAAGAGAAATCCCTGCCCTCTCCTTCTAAGGAGAGAATATCCCTCCCCACTCCCTCTAAAGAGAATTCCCTCCCCTCTCCCAAAAAAGGAATGTCTTCCCCTATTCTAAAGAGAGAATTACCTCCTCTCTCCTTTAAAGAGAGAACTCCCTCCAATCTCTTTCTAAAGAGAGAGCTCCCTCCACGCTCTTTCTGAAGAGAAAACTCCCTCTCTCTCCTAAAAAGGGTATTTCTTCCCCTCTTCTAAAGAGAGAATTACCTCCTCTCTCCTTTGAAGATGGAACTCCCTCCCCTCTCCTTCTAAAGACAGAGCTCCCTCCACGCTCCTTCTAAAGAGAGACCTCCCTCCCCTCTCCTAAAAAGAGAGAGAACTCCCCCCGCCCCTCTCCTGAATTGAGAGTTCCCACACCTCTCCTTCTTTAGAGAGAACTCCCTCCCCTCTCCTTCTAAAGAGAATTCCCTAATATCTCCTTCTAAAGAAAGAGCTCTCTCCCCTCTCCTTCTAAAGTGAAAACTCCCTCCCATCTCATAAGAAGAGATTTCGCTACCCTTTTCTAAAAAGAGAATTCCCTCCCCTTTACTTTTAAAGCGAGAATTCCCTCCCACCGCCCCTTTCCTAATGAAAATTTCCTCCGATCTCCTGAAAAGGGAATTACCTCCCTTTTTCTGAAGAGAGAATTACTTCCCCTCTTCTTTAAAGAGAGAACTCTCTACCTTCTTCCTCTGAAGAGAGTACTCCCTCCCCACTCCTTCTAAAGAGAATTTCCTCCCCCTCCTAAAAAGGGAATTCCCTCTCCTCTTCTGAAGAGAGGATTTTCTCCCATTTCCTTTAAAGAGAGAACTGCCTCTCCTCTCTCTCTAAAGAGAGAACTCCCTCCCGCTCCTTTTAAAGAGAAAACTCCATCTCCTCTCCTAAAAGCCAAATTCCCCCCCCCCCTCTCTTTCTATAGAGAGAACTCCCCCCCCCCACCTCTCCTGAATGTAGAGTTTCCACATCTCTCCTTCTACAGAGAGAACTCCCTGCCCTCTCCTAAAAATAAAATTCCACCTCTCCTTCTAGAGAAAATTCCCTCTCTTCTCCTAAAGAGAATTCCTCCCCTCTCCTTCTAAAGAGAATTCCTCCCCTCTCCTTCTAAAGAGAATTCCCTCACCTATCCTTCTGAAAAAAGAATTCCATCCCCTCTCTTGAAGAGAATTCCCTCCCCTCTCCTAAAAAGAAAATTCCCTCCCCTCCTCTAAAGAGAGAATTCCCTCCCCTCTCCTTCTAAAGGGAGAATTCCTCCCCCTCCTTCTATAGAAAGAATTCCCCCCCTTTTTGCTTAAAGACAAAACTAACTCCCCTCTCCTTCTAAAGAGAGAATTCTCTCCCATTTCCTTAAGAGAATTTCCCTCCACTCTCCTAAAAAGGTGATACCCTCCCCTCTTTTAAAGAGAGAATTACCTCCCCTCTCCTTTAAGGAGAGTAATCCCTGCCCTCTCCTTCTAAAGAGAGAATACCCATCCCCGGCCCTTCTAAAGAGAATTCCCTCCCCTCTCCTAAAAAGGGAATTTCTTCCCCTCTTCTAAAGAGAGAATTCCCTCCCCTCTCTTTTAAAGAGAGAACTCCCTCCCTCTCTTTCTAAAGAGAGAGCTCCTCCACGCTCCTTCTAAAGAGAGAACTCCCTCCCTCTCCTAAAAGGGAATTTCTTCCCCCCTTCTAAAGAGAGAATTCCCTCCTCTCTCCTTTAAAGAGAGAACTCCCTCGCCTCTCCTTCTAAAGAGAGACCTCCCTTCACGCTCCTTCTAAAGAGAGACCTCCCTCCCCTCTCCTAAAAAGATAATTCCTTCCCCTCTCTTTCTATAGAGAGAACTCCCCCCGCCCCCTCTCCTGAATTGAGAGTTCCCACACCTCTCTTCTATAGAGAGAACTCCCTCCCCTCTCCTTCTAAAGAGAATTCCCTAACCTCTCATTCTAAAGAAAGAATTCTCTCACCTCTCCTTATAAAGGAAGAACTCCCTCTCCTCTCCTTCTAAAAAGAAAACTCCCTCCCATTTCTTAAGAAGAGATTTCCCTACCCTTTGCTAAAAAGATAACTCCCTCCCCTTTCCTTCTAAAGAGAGAATTCCCTCCCACCTCCTTCTAAAGAGAGAATTCCCTCCCGTTTTTTCTTAAAGAAAGAATTCCTTCCCCTCTCTTTCAAAGAGAGAATTCTCTCCCCTTTCTTAAAGAGAATTCCCTCTCCTCTCTTGAAAAGGGAATTCCCTCCCCTCTTCTGAAGAGAGAATTACCTCCCCTCTCCTTTAAAGAGAGAACTCTCTATCTTTTCCTTCTAAAGAGAGAACTCCCTCCCCACTCCATCCTAAGAGAATTCCCTCCCCTCTCCTAAAAAGGGAATTCCCTCCCCTCTTCTAAAGAGAGGATTTCCTCCTATTTCCTTTGAAGAGAGAACTGCCTTCCCTCTCTCTCTCTAAAGAAAGAACTCCTTCCCCGCTCCTTTTAAAGAGAGAACTCCCTCCCCTCTCCTAAAAACCAAATTCTCTCCACTCTCTTTCTATAGACAGAACTTCACCCCCCCCCACCTCTCCTGAATGTAGAGTTTCCATATATCTCTTTCTACAGAGAGAACTCCCTCCCCTCTCCCCAAAATAGAATTCCACCTCTCCTTCTAGAGAAAATTCCCTCTCTTCTCCTATAGAGAATTCCTCCCCTCTCCTTCTAAAGAAAATTACCTCACCTCTCCTTCTAAAGAAAGAATTCCCTCCCCTCTCCTTCTAAAGAGAGAACTCCCTCCCGTCTCATAAGAAGAGATTTCACTACCCTTTCATAAAAAGAGGTTTTGCTACCGTCTCCTAAAAAGAGAATTCCCTCCCCTCCCCTTAAAAGAAAATCCACCTCTCCTTATATATAAAAATTTCCCTTCCCTCTCCTAAATGGAATTCCTTCCACTCTCCTAAAGAAAATTTCCACCCCTCTTCTAAATAAAATTCCCTCCTCTCACCTAAAAAAACTGAATCCCCTCCCTTCTCCTAAAGAGAAAATTCCCTCCCCTCGTATAAAAAAGAATACTCTCTCCCTTCTAAAAAGAGAACTCCCCCTCTCATTCTAAAGAGAGAATTCCCTCCCTTTTTATTTTACAGAGAGAACTCCCACCCTCCTTCTATAGAGAGAACTACTTCCCCTCTCTTAAAAAAAAATAGTTCCCTCCCCTCTCCTTCTATAGAGATAACTCCCACCCCTATCTCATAAATAGAGAGTTCCCTCCCCTCTTCTTCTATAGAAAGAACTCCCTCCCCTCTCTTAAAAAAAGAGAATTCCCTCACCTCTCCGAAAAAGAGAATTCCCTTCCCTCTTCTAAAAAGATATTTCCCTCACCTCTCCTAAAAAGAGAATTCCCTCCCCTCTCCTTCTAAAGTAAGAATTATAGAATTTACCCCTCACTTTCTAAAGAGAGAACTCCTATTCCTCCCATTCTAAAAGAATAGCCTTTTCGTCCAATTACGAAAGGGAACCCCCCCCCCCCCTCATCTCCCACTCTAAGAAGAACACCCTCTCCCCTTCTAATATGCAAGGAAAACTTACTTACCTTTCCTCCTATAAGGTAAAATGTATTTCCTGAAGTCAGTCAAGGTAAATTTTTAGGATAAAACAGGCAATATTTCTGTTTTATAGTCTGTTATGAACCGTTAAAACTATATCAATAGGAAATATTATTAAAAATATTTCACATTCTGATTTACAGATAAACTTATATAAGAAATATTGTGTTTATTACAATATGATAAAACGACTATAAAAATATGTAGTGTTCCATCTTTCATCGTAAGTCATCGAAAATTTCCATACTAAAATTATACATTGGATGTAACGATATAAAATGGACCATCAGGAGAGTGTAAAATTATCATATTTCAACTCCCCAAGGGTATGTATTTGGCCCCTGTCTGTTTATTTTTTTATTTGTTTGTGAGTAACTTTACACAAAACTACTTTACCGATTTTGAACAAACTTGGAAGTCATGTTGGGTACGACTCAAGGATGAATCTAACATTTTGGATAAAGTACTAGAAAGTACAAGTACGTAGTAGTACTTTGAAAATTATCGCAACATTAAGTAAATGTAAAATATTTCGTTAGTTTGAGTGTTGCTTATGAACAACATTACGTAATAAATAATGAACCAATTTCAACGAAACTAGGTGGACACGTTGGACATGACCCAAGGATAAATCCATTAGGTTTTGTAGAAAATTCATCGAGGTACATGTACGCAGGGGAGTTGAAAACAAAATAAGACTGCTTGGCATGGCGAAGGCATGCTCTCTACAGAGTGCTCCTAGTTCATGTGTATTTATACATTATGCAAACAAGAATTAGAATAGAAATATAAATTATTGGCCGCTACCTGGAATTTTAAGGGTTTAGTCTTCCTTTTATCATCAAAATAACCCTTGTATTGTGCTCACTGTACCTTAAAACAAAAACACATATTACTTGACATTCTGCCTCAATTACTCATGAAGATAGTTTCACAGATTTTTCAGATTCTACAGCGGCCATTTTTGATTTTCTATTTTTTTCTCAATTTCCCCAAAAAGGGGTAACATCTCTACACTCACCCAGATATTGTTATAAACATACTCTAGATGAATAATCTGCATTGAAAAATCTTTATCAATCACAAAGGGTTCGTACCCCACTACTACCGGAATATAACGGTAATAACCCCTCACTCATGCAAACATTCATTCATTCTTGTGTTTAATGTATGAAAAAAAAAAATTATATGTACAATAAACGTAAACTTTAAGCCTTCTTCATCAACAATGGAAAAAGGATCTAGATCAAGGAACTTTTTGGGACGTTAAATGTTGTATCAATTCAAATGCTTTTCAGGTTAGATCACGTGGTATATGGAGGAAATCTAACACTATGAAGGACATTCTGTGATGAAAATACATTAATTATATTTATCTTCCATAAAAAATTATACGGGACATTTGAAAATAGTATGATGAATAACATATGATATATACTGTAGATAACATTTAATACTATGAAGGATATTGTGGGCTTCAAAACAATGAGATTTTATACTGTATATTCAGAAGTTAAATGGGAACTCTGATAATTAATAGCATGATAAATAATATAGATATTTATTTCATATTCGGTAAGGGATTATAAGCTCTATGATAATGTTTGATTTTCCAAAGTAAATTAAATGGGACATTTGAAAATCTATAGTATGATAAATAATTACAATATTTTATTCCACATACGGTAGGTTGAATAAATGCTATAATAAAAAATTCAAAGATTCATTAGGGCCAAAACATTTTTGTCATTGGATGAAATGTGTTACATTGCTATGAAATGGATGCATAAATTGGGTTCATCAAAGCACGTTTCAGATCTGAATCCTTTTATGAACAACTAATAACAATTAATTGAATCGTGGCGAGCTATGTCCATTGCCATTGGGACCGATAATATAGTTTTGATAGCATATCACAAATGGGTTTCCTGCTATACTAAATATGGAACTGAAATAACAAAAAGGTTAATTATACGTCACTTTCAACCAACCGTTCATTTGTTTTGATACGAATTTAGACAATCATGGATTTTAGTTTGGAAAAATATATGATCTTACTTTGCAAAAACAGTATAAAACTATTTATTTTTATATAATATTTCTATAATTTTTCATTTTTTATAGTGACTAACTTATGAAGTTACACCAGAATGTATCATTTTGTGAAATGAAGGCTAAAATAAAATTTGATATAATTTTTCTATGAAATTTTTATTTTTAAAGGGAAAAAGTCATTGAATGTAAAAAATATATAATTTTTGAAAATCAAAGCAAAAATAGATTTATTTTGATATCTTTTCATTAATTCTGAATTTTCACAGCAATTGTCATGAAATCTAATGAAAAAGTATCATTTGTCCAAATCAGGGCTGAAATTAATCTCTTGAATTCCCTATTAACCATACAAAGTGAATAATCAGCAATCACTCCTCAGAAACAAAATGGTAAACTATTCAGGATATCCACCCTCCAATCACAGTTTATTGGTTTTCGCATAGAATTGCGAACTGTATATTTTATAATTTAATAGTAACTTATTAATACTATAAGTGTGTGACAGGAATCACTTCCTTCGAGCCAAGGGTGTGAAGATTGTGGTGGCCTATGTGGTAACGTACGAGATTGGTGATCGCTAGACAGGGATTCGAATCCCGCTCAAACTCGTTAGTTCCTTGGGTCGCTGCACCCTCACCATCTTTGTGAGGTAAGGATGGGGTGTTTGGGAGCCTGGCCCTCCTTGGTTCTAGCTTGGGTGGAGAGGGGGCTTGGGTACTGAATATACATATAAATGGTCAGTCTCTAGGCTTGAGTCTGGGCCATTGTCCTGCTTGCTAGGATAATATCAATGTCCTTTGCCTCTGCCATTTTCGAGCGGCCTTTAAACCTTTAAACTGTCACAGGCGTCGGCAACCTTTTGAACACACTGTGCCAGTTGTTAATCAATACTAATTTTTTACTACCTTGCATGCCACTTGGTATATTTAGCACTACTACATATTAAAATCATAATTATACAGTATGTAATGACCATTTTGATTATAATGAATTTTCTCGAAAATGTATAACATAATTATAAAAATCTGTTGCGTCTAGTACTTTTTGTAACAAAAATATCTTACATTTTAAGTTTGTACCTCATTATATCAATGCAATCCTTACCCTTAATTTCCAAAGGCCAAAATTTAAATTCCAGGTGAATGTTTGGACACCATGAGTTTCACATAACCCTCAGAGTGATCCGTTGTAAGCCCTCTGCGATGGGGGATGAGAAAGTGCTCCATGTGTGAAAATATCTGCTCACATTGATATGTGTATCCGTATGCTTATGGCATGCAAAAGCTAATATCTTCATGAAATTGAATTTATCGGGCAGTGATGCCCAGGACCTTAAATGGAGCCTGCATTATAAATTTTACTAGTTTCCAATATTCTAAATGTCAATTAACTGCATTTCCAACTCCTGAGTTTCCACCCTCTCAAAGGGAGTTGCATCCAAGTCACTGTATTTAAAGGTGCCTGGTCTGATTAAAAATGAAAACACTGGACCCTGTGTTGGAGATCTTGAAATCTCAGTAAGAAGTCACTCCAGTTCTTGCATGTAAAACTGAATTTCAGTAGTGTTGACAGGATGAATTACAGATAAGTTCTTCAAGTTTTTTAAATAACGGAAAGTATCAATTTAGATATCTGTTGAGTAAACAGCAAGCTTTACAATACATGTCTTCCAAATATCATACAAATACATCATTTTTTTCCTTGCAACTTAAGTCATTTAAAAGTTTGGTGATGTTTAAGAGAAACATAAGTTTCACAATCTAATTTCTGTCCTCCAGGTCAGGAGAGTCATGGCCTTTATTCTGATAAGAATTTTGATTTCATTAAAACATCCCCAAAAAATCTCCTATATTTTCCAAACACTGCAGTGCAAGGGTATATCTTTGTAAACACGGTCCACGTCTTCACGGAGGGCTTGAAACTACCCTCCGTATTAGAAGTGTGTATCAAAAACTTTTGCATTTTTGTAACATTACTCATCACCTTGTTGAGATCAAAGCTTGAGATCTTGACACAAATATTCTTGATGAACTAAGCAGTGCAATTTCATAACGGTGTGCCCAATTTTATCACCAACCATCTTTGTAAAACCCTCGTTATTTCCTACTAACCATCTTTGCAA
>NC_090733.1:97291664-97309164 GCF_036898095.1 Palaemon carinicauda | reverse complement strand
ATATTTTAGGTTTCCTTATTTTTAACTGGACTCCATTTCAATCACGATGAGACTAAGAATAATATGTATTGATTTCAATATTAAGAAAGAACCAATTTTGTCATATTAAATTTACAATACATTTATTCTCAGAATAGGATTTCATTGTTATAAAATTTATGATTAGATCCCCCATTTACTCAAAATCGTTGAATAATAGACTATATAATATCTACTCCATGTAAATAATAAAAAAAAAACAATTGTTTTTCACATCAAGAGGTTTATGTAGTTTTCGACCGTTTTGTATGCGTAAGTTTTTATTCATTTATTCATTTTTTTATACAGTCACATTTTACAGCTGGAGATGAGAAAATTTGGATCCTATACCGCATGTGTTTGATACACACACGTACTGTGACGGTTTTTTTTTCTTTTTTTTTCTTGTCACTTGCTCTTCCCTGAACGGTTAATAAACCAACTAATATGAACCTGATAGTTCATGTCTAATTATGTTTGAATACTTGTGACCTTCTTGCTCACAGGTTCTGGTATTTAATCTCGATGTTTGTTTAATAAATCAATAGCATTCACCTGACTCTCAGTTAAAACCAACTGCACGTACGCACATAATCTGCTTCTTCGGCACACGCCGCCTCAGTGAAACTGGGGCCTTTGCCAGCGAGAATCTGTCACCTCGTTCCAGCGTGCTGAAGTATGATTTTCCATCAAGGGCATGACTCAGTTAAGCATCAAAGCAGATTATGATCTCTTGGTGATCCCCAAGGACGCTTTCCATGAAATCACGGATTGGCTTTCCAATCAAGGGTCTACCCTAGAAGAGTAAGATGCCCTAAAAAATATTGCCATCGCCACCCGCCCGCATAGCCAAACTTTTTCAGCTCTCTCAACAATCGTTGGAGGAACCAAAAGGCGTTGCTCGCTATAAGGAAAATATGCCCTTTGGGTACATCGCTTACCCGAACTTGTATGCGCTGCCGTACCCAATGCAGATATTTTACCCATGAAGGACCTGATGACCAAATTCGACGGCCTTATGGACAGACACTGAACAACCTTTAAGACTTCAATCAAGAGGTCCACTCCTCACGACAAGGACAACTATTCAACATCGACCAAAGCAGGTGTGAATGGGGTATAACACAGAAGGCCACATTGGTGTGCCTCCTCGGCACACGCCACCTCAGTGAAACTGCGGCCTTTGCCAGCGAGAATCTGTCGCCTAGTTCCAGCGTGCTGAGGTCTAATTTTTGCATGAAGGGTGTGACTCAGTCAAGTACCAAAGCAGATTAAGTTCTCTTGGTGGTCCCTAAGGACACTTTCCATGAAATCACCGATTGTTTTTCCAAGTAAGGGTCCACCACAAAAGCGTAAGACGCCCTGAAAAATCGCCATCAGCACCCGCCTGCATAGCCAAACTTTTTCAGCTCTCTTAACAATAGTTGGGGGGACCAAAAGGCGTTGCTCGCTATAAGGAAAATGTACCCTTTGGGTACATCACTTACCCGAACTTGTACGCGCTACCATACCCAATGTAGATATTTTGCCCATGAAGCAACTGATGACCAAATTCGACGGCCTTATGGACAGCCACTAGACCACCTTTATGACATCAATCAAAAGGTCCACTCCTCCCGACAGGGACAACTATTCAACATTGACCAAAGCTAGTGTGAAAGGGGTATAACACAGAAGGCCACCCCGTTACATGCTGTATTGACGACAAAACATCTCACCACCCACCTCTTGTTCATGCCACAACCAATGACCTCAATAGCCACTTATCAATGCCCATCAGCTGCAGTTATGCTACTACCACTCCAGATTCATGACTGCTGTAAAGAGATGTTCGAACAGTTGTCAGTGGCTAAAAAATGTGTAAGTAGGTCATTGCTTGTGACAGTGGCCTATCATCAATAATCTATTCTTTATACATGATGCAGATACAGGCGTGTGATTTTTGGTAGACACATCTACTTGCTGTTCTCTTCTGCCTAGGCCACTCGCCAGAACACGACATTGTCTGTTTAAATCTGCCGATATCCACCTGGTGCCTGCCAACAGATCTGCAATTCACACAGATGGTTACGAGAACCTCACATTATCGTTTGGAAGCATCAAATATCGCTGAAGTTTCTCATTGCTGACGTTACATGGCCAATCCTTGGTGCGTATTTCCTCTCACATTGCCACCTCCTGGTTGATATCCGTCACTGATAGCTAGTAAATGTAAATTATCTATCCCTCTTCAAACCGCCACCTCTGACTTCTCTCTCAACATCAGTGTACCCACGGATGTCTACGCCAACCTCCTCACGTTGTACTCAGAAATCTTTGGTTCGGAACTTTGCCAAAAGCCCATGGTTCCCACTAAACATGGTATTTATCAGCATAACAATACAACATGGGACCGAGTGTTCGTCAGATTGAGGCATCTGGCACTGGATCGTTTGGTAACCGCCAAAGAAATGTTCCTAGGAATAGAAGCAATGGGCCTTTGCCAAAAGTCTTCCAGCCCATCATCATTACCCTTACACATCATCCTGAAGAAAGATGGCTCCCTGCGTCCATGTGGGGATTACAAGTGTTTGAACATGCAGACAGAACCAGATTACAACCTGATCCCTAACATCGCCAACGTGACATCTTACTTGCATAAAGCGAAAGTTTTATCGACGCTTGACTTCCTGAATAGATATTAAGAGATGCCCACAATCCCAGAAGACATCCCAAAGACCATCATCACCAACCTCTTTGGTACGTTCCCCAATTACTCTTGATATAGCTGAGGCCACTTTTCAATGTCACATGGATAGCATCTTAAGGGACCGCCCCTTTTGTGTATGTTTCGTGGATGCTATATTTGTGTTCTCTTCCTCCGTAGAGGAACACCTTCATCCCCAACGCATCATGCCTACAACAAAACAGCCGTGAAGTCCAGTACGACAAGTGTACCTTTGGTGCCAATGAAGTATCGTTCTTAGGGCACCGCATCGCTCCTGAAAGAATCTAACCACTCCCTGAGAAGTACAAGCCATTTAGAGCTTCCTCATCTCTTATATCATCAAAGAATTGTAAGTATTCTTGGGTATGATAAACTATTATCACATTTCCTGCTAGCCATCGTCGCTACTCTTTCTTCTCTCTATGACTTCCTCAAGGGCAAGCCAAAAGACCTGAAGTGTGGTCCCCTTCAAGAAGTGGCCTTTTGCAATGCAAAGAATATCCTATCAATTGCTGCTACTCCCACTTTTCCTGTGCTACATGCACCTCTACCTCGCTCCACTGATGCCAGCAACGTCACTAATAGTGCACTACTCGAGTAGGTGGTCAATGGCTTACTCAAAGGCCTTCAGAAGAAAACTGGCCAAGGCGTAATACGGCTACCGCACATAGCTGTCAGTCACATTCACCACTTCTTGGAGGGTACGCCCTTCGTCATTTACATGAACTACTTGGCTCTGGTGCACGCCTTTGCTCGTAGTCCGACGCCTGGTTTGCCCGTCAATGTCAACATCTCTCTGCTGTGATTGAATACAACACATCCCTGGGAAAATGAATCCTGTTGCCGATGCCCTGCAAAGAGACACATTGGCTACCATTCATCTGGGATTGGATTACAACACCTTGGCAGAAGCCCATCGACAATATTCAGCCTAGCCTACCAAGAATGTAGGACATCCTGCACATCCCTTCACTGGGAAGACGTCCTTCTCAACGATTCCAAATCCATCTTCCTCTGTGACGTCATTACTGGTAGACTAGACCATGGGTTTCCTGCTCTCATGCGGCGACAGGTGTTTGATTTCATTCATGGCCCTTCAAATCCCTCTCGCCAATCTACTACACAGCTGCTGAAGCCGAAGTTCATTTGGCATGACATTACTAAGGATGCTAAGGATTAGGTCCGCACCTGTACTTCATGCCATACTTCAAACGTACACAGATTCAGGAGTGGACATCTTTCTACAACCCCAGTGTCGCTTTGCTCACATTCAAGTCAACATAGCTGTACTTCTACCCATATCACAAGGATATCATTACATGTTTACAATCTTAAACTGCTCCACTTGTTGGCCTGAAGCCATTCCCATGGAAACTGCAACATCCACCTCATGTATATCAGCCTTACTTTCAGGATGAATAGCATGATTTCATATCTCTGAACATATTACTTCTGACAGAGGTACCAATTTCACCTCTCATCAGACAACCACCTACAAGCCTACTGCCAATGAAATGCTTGAACGGTTTCATTGCACCCTCAAAGCAGCTTTGATGTCCCGGCCCAAGAACTCCAACTGGTTTACCCAGTTTCCTTGGGTACTCCTGGGAATAAAGACCACTCCTAAGGACGCCCAGAATGTCTTGGTAGCTGAAATGGCATATGGCGACCCATTGGTCATGCCAGCTGATTTTTTCCGTCTGCAGCCGCCTCGGACAATTTGCAGCTCCTGTGTACCATTGTGGGAAAACTCAATTGATGATTTCAGACTTGCAAACCCCTGCTAAGCAACACATACAGACAAATCTGCACTTGACAATGCCCGTTTTCCTACAGATATATATATATATATATATATATATATATATATATATATACATATATATATATATATATATATATATATATATATATATATACACATATACATATACATATGCATATGCATACTGACACACACACACACACACACATATATATATATATATATATGTATATATATATATATATATATATATATATATTTATATATATATATATACATATAAATATATATATATATATATATATATATATATATATATATATATATATATATATACATGTGATCAGCGGCGAAGCCTCCTCTCCACCCATGCTTGGACCAGGTAGGGTCATGTAATAGCTGCTGATGATTGAGCAGGTAGATCTATTGGATCCCCCAAAAACCCCTATCTTTAGCTCACAAGGATGGTGAGGATGCTGACAGTAAAAGAAACTACTGAGCTTGAGCGTGCTCTAACCCAAATCTGGCAGATGGTTAGGCAGGAATGTTTCCAATAAACCATCATATCCATTTGTTGGCTGTATGAGCCATTTCTAATTAAATCATTCACCTTTTTGTATGAATATAATACTTTAACGATAATGTGAAAGGTTTCTGTCATCAAAAAGAGGTGCAATGGAAACTTGAAAATCGGTTTTCTTAAATTCTAAAATGAATTATTATTACTGAATTGTTGAGGCGTATGAAATGAAACTAGCAAATACGAGTGATAATTTACCATTTTAAAGACCAAATTCAAATTTCAATTGTTCATTACTTCTCTTGTAGTTATTTATTTCCTCATATCCTTTCCTTACAGGGCTATCTTTCCTTGTTCAAGCCATTGGGCTTATGGCATCCGGCTTTTCCAACCAGGGTTGTAGCTTAGATGAGGATGATGATGTTTATGATGATGTTGTTGATGATGATGATGATGACTGAATCAAGATTTTTTTCTTAAACTTTCAGTCATCCAATAAGGATTTACACAAGCTGCTTTTTGATAATTCCGAATACACGATTATTATTATTATTATTATTATTATTATTATTATTATTATTATTATTATTATTATTATTATTATTATTATTATTATTATTATTATTATTATAAGCTAAGCTACAACCTTATTCATCGTTGAATATTTACGCGATTAAAATGCTGACAATGATTATAATTTAAACAGAATCTTTTTACTGTAGAACTCGTGTAGAATTTTGAACAAACTTATATAGAATTATCAATTATTTTCAAAGTTTTATTTGTGCTGAGCTCTAGCCCGGTATAGGAGGAAAATAAATAATAAACTAATTAGGCAACTTTAGGACGTTTCACTAAAGTTTGCAAATTAAACTTAGAAGTTCTTTCACTGGAGCATCCCTTTTCAAAAAAGAAAAAAAAATGGAAAGATCGTTCTGAAAAGGTTAGAGCATATACATTCATATAAGGTAGTTTACAATCTTTTGAACAACAAAATAATATGTTAAGTTGAAATAATCAGGTAATAATGAATTAAACAAATTATTAACTTTCCCATGAGCGTGAAAAAAATATTTTTTAATATTATGTTATTTATCTAATAGCTGTCTACGTGTCTGTCTGTCTGTCTGCCTGTCTGGCTGTGACTGCTATCTGTCTCCAGTAAATCTTGTGATACAAATATAGATAGTTTATAAAGATTCAGGATAATGTATTATATTGTTGATATACACAGGAAAAAACAAGCAAATTCAATTGGAGAATTGCTTATCAACACTAAACTGAATGTAACACTTCCAACTGTATCATATCGTCACAACATGCTATGAAATTATTTTTCGAAGAGTTCACCACCTACATGACTTTAATATTTCATTGTTATATTATTGATAATTGTTTTTACATGATCATGAAATATTATTACTTCGTTATCAAGTATACTCCAACCGGCATCAATGACCATTGATGTTATGATGCCAGACAATTACCAATCATTCATTAATTTTTCAGCGTTGTTTATTGAATAATTATCTTTGCTTCCATTCTCATTTTCTTTCCTTCTTATATCCCCATAATACATTAAACATAAGACGAATGATACTCCCGAAACGACACATTTCTCTCCCAGATGAGATCAGCGTTTGGTTGAAATTACGCTAATGGTCCTTTGAGGCCCCACACGCGGTAGTTAGTGACTATCACAGGTGTGGCTGGTTAATTAGTGCCGGGAGATGCTGGAGTGTGATAGAAATTGTGAGAGAGAGAGAGAGAGAGAGAGAGAGAGAGAGAGAGAGAGAGAGAGAGAGAGAGAGAGAGAGAGAGAGATTGTTCTGGACAAAAAAAAAATGGCTTAATTGAAAAATTGAAAACTTAGGAGTTCTGTGATGTTATGGTATAAAATGATCAAAACTGTAGGGGAATGATTTGATTGCTCTTTTTCATGAAAAATATAGTTACAATACAACTTAAGGAACGGTCGCCTTTTTCCTAGTTTTCTATTTTCCATTATTGTTAGTTATGCATATATACAGTATATAATCTGATTGTTTAATTCCGTATGCAGCATTTACATGCTGTGTGTAGGTCTAAATGGTAATTAAATATGTTTTGCATATTTTCATACCATATCATATCAATTCATCCATGATCAATAATGTTTTATAGTTCGAGATATTTTCAGACTATTTTGAATTTTCAGCTATAAGTTAGTTATTGCTCTCCAAACCGGTTTCATTACAAGACACGTATTCTCAACTACATTGATCGATCGATGTATCATAAATCAGATTATCTAGAAAAAACCAATTATATTGTTGATACATTTCGTTTATATTATTATCCTAACAATATCTAATAGATATAAATTAAAGATGTTCACCAAAAAGAGAGAGCCACAAACCATTTTTGCCATTATTTTTTTATCATCACCTGTGTACTTACGTAAATGTTATTTAACTTATGTGGATGTTATTCAGCTTATGTAGATGTAGCTTATGTATATGGCATTTAGCTTATAAGGATGTTGCTTATGTAGATGTAGCTTACGCAGAGGTTATTTAGCTTATGTAGATGTTATTTAGCTTATGTAGATGTAGCTTACGTAGATATTTAGCTTATGTGGATGTTATTAGCTTATGCATAAAAATTAGCATATGCAGATGTTATTAGCTTATGCAATTGTTACTTAGCTTATGCAGATATTATTTAGTTTATCTAGATACCATTTACCTTATGTATATGTAACTTACATACATTTTATTTAGCTTATGCCGATGTTATTTAGCTTATGTGATGTTATTTAGCTTATATAGATGTAGTTTACGTAGATGCTATTTAGCTTGTATAGATGTTATTTCGCGTTTGCCGATGTAGGTTATATAAAATTTTTAGCTTATGAGGATGTTATTAGCTTATGCATATGTTATTAGCTTATGCAGTTGTTACTTGGCTTATGTAGATATTATTTAGCTTATCTAGATACTATTTACCTTATGTAAATGTAACTTGCATACTTTCTATTTAGCTTATGTCAATGTTATTTAGCTTAAGTGGATGTTATTTAGCTTATGTATATGTAGCTTATGTATTTGTTATTTAGCTTATATAGATGTAGCTTATGTAGATGTAGCTTACTTAGATGTTCTTTAGCTTTTGCAGATGTAGCTTATGTAGATATTTACTTATGTGGATATTATTATCTTATACATATGTTATCAATTTATGCAGATGTTATTAGCTTATGCTGTTGTTACTTAGCTTATATACATATTTAGTCTATCTAGATACTATTTACCTTATGTAAACGTAACTTACATAAATGTTATTTACTTATGCCGATGTTACTTATCTTATGTGGATGTTACCAAGCTTATGTGGATTTACCTTGCATATATGTTATTTAGCTTATAAAAATGTAGCTTATGTAGATGTAATTTAGCTTATGTAGATGTTATTTAGCCTTTTCACTCGCAGCTTACGTTGATATTTAGCATATGTAAATGTTTTTAGCTTATACAGATGTTACTTAGCTTAGTATATATTATTCATCTTATTTAGATACTATTTACCTTCTGTAGATGTAACTTACATAGATGGTATTTAGCTTAAAAAGATGCTATTTACCTTATATTGGTGTCATTTATAGCAGAAAATAGCAGATTATTCTCAATCCTTTAATCCTATTTTAGGCAAGCAATCTCATCCACAGAATAGAGGACTTGTTCACAAATACTAGCCTAATATATTTATCAAGATGAAAACAGTTAGATGACTTTGCATGTAATTAGGAATGTAACTTTGCATTTACACGACTTTGCATGTCCTTAGGAATGGAACTTTGCATTCATATGACTTTGCATGTAATCAAGAAATTAACTTTGCAGACTTAACTAAATCTGGTCTACCTTTGTGAATATTTATCTTTTGTGCACACATATTCATTTAATTTTCAAAGGTACCATACTTTGATAAATATTTTCGTTGCGTATGGTAACTTCCTAAATAGAAAATAAAATTTTAACGAAAACTTATCTAATTCAAATAAATTAGGAGTCAAATATTTCGATTTAAAATGCTAATGTGTAGGCTGAAAAGATCTCATTATTAAAACTAAAAAGAAAAAAATATAAAAGTGTAATGCCACCGCCAACGGTTACTGGAAAAAAATAGAACAAAATTGTACCAAAAGATTAAGCATGCAGTGTTTGCGCTATTCAATATGGCTTTTCATATACGAATATTCATTGAAGCTTATGGAAATGGACGATCGTTTTTAGACATGATAAATGCCTTTTCTAGAATTTATTTTCTCTTTTTTTTCAGCTCTTATTCAACATATTTTGGATATGGGAGTTATTTCATACATTTTTTAATATGATTTTATCGGATAATTAACTTATTTTTCAGAAGTTTATCTTATCAGAAAACTGGTGGTTAATCTAATTTCCTTGAAAAATGTGTCAATATATATTGCAGACGTATTTATGTATGTCGCATGTCCTTTCCATTCAATGATTTCCCTTTTAAAGTTATGACCATTTACAGTTTTATTCATATCTAGGAAGCAAGTTATACAGTAATCTCTTAGGTATGCGATAGAATATTCATGGTTTTTAGGCTACATCTAATGCAGATTATTTAGGATTTCGTAGTTTCAAGTATATATTCATAGTATTAAATTTGGAAGCAATATAAAATCCTTCACATTATGGCAATTCTGATCAAGTAAATAAAAAGGGTAAAATATGATATAAATCTGAAGATCACGAATTGTAAAGACTTTCTCAACACAGGGTTGAGAATGATGGGCAAATAAATCCCTAATCCAGTTATTGGAAAAACCTGAGTTAAAATAGGTATTTCTGGGGAAAGAAATATCCTAAAATGACAATGGCTAATCCACAAAAAAAAAAGGGTCACTCCTGAAAAACTTTTGTAGCCGGAGTTGACTGCAAAGAAGGTTTCCAGAGCCGAGTGCTAAGAGACAGCTAAATGGAGAGTTGTGGATTAAATACTGAAGAAGAAATAAAGCACGGCATTAGAAGAGACGTTCTGAAGGTCTTGACCTGCGATGGGGTTTTAAAGAGCTGAAGGGAAAGGAGAGAGAGGAGGAAAGCACAGGAAGTGAGCAAAGTGAGTAGAAGTACACCTTGGGAAATATTAATAGTTACTTTCATGATTATCAAATGGTGTTTCAGCACTCAAAATTTTGTTAGAACTTCTGAATATTTGATTCTTTCATAGCCTGTCCCAGAAAGAATTTACAGTTGGCATGAAATAAAAGATAATTACTATAGTTCATTTTGTTTTTCATCTGTGTTTTTAAACAAGTGATAAAGGCGAATTTATGTTTGGAAATGAAATATTTAAGATTCATAATATATATATATATATATATATATATATATATATATATATATATATATATATATATATATATATATATATATATATATACAATAATATTCTTTACAAATCAATGGATCTCAAACAAAATCTTGATAAGAGAAATTAAATAAATTGTTTCTTTTATTTGTTTTCTCTGTATTTGTTAGTACAGGTATAATTGCATGAAATAGAATGTACAGCTTGGTAAGGAATTTTGTCGAAAAACTCACTATTTCCGATCTACATAACTAGCACAAGCAGCACCCAGCACCAAATAAAACCACCCTACCTACCCACCAACCACACACCCCCCCCCAAAAAAAGGGCATAACAATTATTCAATGCCTAAAAGTTTTCATTCGAATCGAATACTAACACAGTTTGTTATTGCCTTTTTCGTATAAACAATTTGCCACAAATTCTTCCTACTCAAGAAATGAAACAAGGGAAATATTATATGACTATACTATGAATGAGTTGAATTTGATATCCACTCGACAGTTAAAAATTATATATTTTCAAATTCAAACGAATGAGAGCTATTCATAGCTATGTATGAATTGCTGGCGGATAACACGCAAACTACTGGTAATTTGCAGTCAAACTGGATGTTGAATTGCAGTAGAAAATGGGTTTTGCGATCTGTCTGGAGGTTGAATTAGAGTAAAGAATAGGTTTTTCAATATGCCTGGATGTTGAAATACAGTAGAAAATGGGTTTTGCAATCTCTCTGGATGCTGAATTACAGTAGAGACTGGATTTTGCAATCTGTTTGGATGTTAAATCAGAGTGAAGAATGGGTTTTTCAATCAGTCGGGATGTTGAATAATAGAGAATGGGTTTGGCAATCTGCGTGGATGAAGTATTAGAGCAGAAAATGTATTTTGCAATCTGCCTGTATTTTGAAATTAAGGAGAGAATGGGTCTTGTAATCTGTCAGGATGTTGAACTAGAGTAGAAAATGGATTCTGCAATTTTTCTGAATATTGAATTAGAGTAGAAAAGGGATTTTGCATTCTATGTTGAACTAGAGTAGAAAATAAATTTTGTAATCTAGAGCAATGCTAAGTTAGAGTAGAGAAAGGGTTTTACAATGTACCTGGATGTTGAAATATAGTTGAGAATGGGTTTTGCAATCTAGCTGAAAGTCGAATAAAAGTAGATAATAGGTTTTGCAATCTGTCCGGATGTTGAACAACAGTAGAGAATGGGCTTTGCAATCTGTATGGATGTTGAAGGGTAGAAAATGGATTTCAAAAAATGTCTGGTTGTTGAACTACAGTAAAAAAAGGATTTTGCAATCTGTCTGGATGTAGAATTAGACAAGAAAATGGGTTTCGCAATCTGTTTAGATATTGAATTAAAGTAAAGAATTGGGAGAAAATGGATTTTGCAATCTGTCTGGATGTTAAATCAGAGTAGAAAATGGGTTTTTTTTCGATCTTAGTGAACACTGATGTTGAAATAAGAGTAGAACATGCTTTTTGCAATCTGTCTGGATGTTGAACTACATTAGATAATGGGTTTTGCGATCAGATGAGAGGTTGAAATAAGATTTAAAATTGGTTTCTCATTCTTTCTGGATGTTGAAATAGAGTAGAAATGGGTTTTGCAATCTGTCTAGATGTTGAAATATAGTAGAGAAGGGGTTTTGCAATCTTTTTTGCTGTTGAAATAGTGGAAAATGGGTTGTGCAATCTATCTAGAAGTTGAGATATGGTAGATAATGGGTTTTGCAATATGTCTGGATATTGAAAGAGTAGAAACTTGTTTTTACACTCTGTCTGCATGTTGAAATAGAGTATAAAAATCAGTTTTGCAATCTGCCTGGATGTTGAATTAGAGTAGATAATTGGTTTTGAAATTTGTCTGGATATTGAATTAGAGTAGAGAATAAGTTTTGCAATCTCACTGGATGTTGAATTAGAGTAGAGAATGGGTTTTGCAACCTGTCTGGAAGTCTAATTAGAGTAGAGAGTGGATTTTGCAATCAGTTTAGATGTTGAATTAGAATAGAGAATGGGTTTTGCAATCTATCTGGATGTTGAATTAGAGTAGAGAATGAGTTTTGCAATCTGTTTGGATGATGAAGTAAAGAAAATGGGTTTTGCAATCTGTCTGGATGTTGATTTAAAGTATAGAATGGGTTTTGCAATTTGTTTGGATGTAGAATTAGAGTAGATAACAGGCTTTCCAATAGTTTTGGATGTTAAATAGAGTAGCTAATGGGTTTTGCTATTGGTTTTGATGTTGACGTAGAATAGATTATGGGTTTGCTATATGTTTTGATGTTGAATCAGAGTAGAGACTGGGTTTTCCAATGTTTCGATGTTGAAATAGAGAGGAAAATGGGGGTTGCAGTCTATCTGGATATTGAATTAGAGTAGAGAACGGGTTTTGTAATCTGTCTGGATGTTAAATTAGAGTAGAGACTGGATTTTGAAATCTGTCTGGATGTTGAAGTAGAGTAGAAAATGGGTTTTGCAATATGACTGAATGTTGAAATAGAGTAGAGAAGGGGTTCTGCAATCTATGAAGATGTTCGAGAAGAGAAGAGGATGAGTTTTACAATCTATCTGGATGTTGAATTAGAATACAGAATGGGTTTTGCAATTTTCTGGATGTTGAATTATAGTAGAAAATGCGTTTTGCAATCTGTCTGGATGTAAAATTAGAGTAGAGAATGGGCTTTGCAACCTGTCTTGATATTGAATTAGAGTACAAAATGGGTATCGCAATCTGTCTTGATGTTGAAATAGAGCAGAAAATGGGCTTTGCAATCTGCCTGGATGTTGAAATTGAGTAGCGAATGGGTTTTGAAATCTGTCTGGATGTTGAATCAGTGTAGAAAATGGGTTTTGCAATCTACCTGGATGTTGAAATTGAGTAGCTAATGGATTTTGCAAACTCTCTGCGTGTTGACAGAGTAGAGAAAGTGTTTTACAATCTGTCTGGATGTTGGAAGAGTAGAAAACGGGTTTTGCAATTATATGGAAGTTGAAATATAAGTGAAATATGGGTTTTACAATCTGCCTGGATGTTGAAAGAGTACAAAATGGATTTTGCAATCTGTCTGGATTTTGAAAGAGTAGAAAATGGGATTTGCAATCTATATGGATGTCGAAAAGGAGTAGAAATGGCTTTCGGAGTCTAAATTTTGAAATAGAGTAGAAAATGGATTTTGCATTATGTCTAGATGGTAAAATAGAGTAGAAAACAGGTTTTGCAATCTGTAAATGTTAAATTAGACCAAAGAATGGGTGGTGCATCGTGTATTTATAACACTGAAAAGAAATTATCTCATTGTTTGCTTAAAGCTATACGTTTATATATCTAGAAGAGATATGTATGCTGAAGGTCTTCTGTTCAAAATGATGTTACTGTGATTTTATATGATCTCAAAACTTGAATGAACAATTACAATACATGATAATCAATAAAATCCAATGCACACACACTGTAACATTTCCTAATTTTCTATAAATACGCATATACACATATACAAATGATTGTGTACATGCATGAGTGCATATGTACATATATATATATATATATATATATATATATATATATATATATATATATATATATATATATATATATATATATATATATATAAACACACATATATATGTTTACATACCCATGCCGGTTATTCCTAATAATGATGATGATGATGAGGTACTGCCGCTGGAGTGGTATAGGGTCCTTTGAATGGCTAGACAGTACTATGTAAGATCTTTCTCTTGAGTTATAGCTCTTTTTCCTTTTGCCTACACATACACCAAGTAGTCTGGCCTATTCTTAACATATTCTCCCATGTCCTCATAAACAAGACAACACTGAGATTACCAAATAATTTTTACCTCGCTAAAGGGGTTAACTACTGCAATGTAATTGTTCACAGTAACTACTTTCCTGTTGGTAAGGGTAGAAGATAGTCTTTAGCTATAGTGAGCAGCTCTTCTATGAGAAGGACACTCCAAAATCAAACCATTGTGTTCTGGTCATGGACAGAGTCATAGCCTGTGTACCATGGTCTTTCACTGTCTTGGGGTAGAGTTCTCTTGCTTGAGGGTACAGTAGGCCACAACATTTTATCTCATTTCTCTTCCTCTTGTTATTTCTTTAGTTTTTTTTATAGTTTATATATGAAATATATATAATTTAATGTTACTGATCTTAGAATATTTTATATTAATTGTTAATCACTTTTCTTGAAGTTTACTTATTTCCTTTCCTCACTGGGCTATCTTTCCTGTTGGGGCCCTCGGGCTTATAGCATTCTGCTTTTCCAACTAGGGTTGCAACTTAGCGAGTAAGTAAGTAAGTAAGTAAGTAAGTAAGTAAGTAAGTAAGGAAGTAAGTGAGTAAGTAAGTAGGAAAAACGAAAAAGAATAAAACATGATGAAACATAATAAAGAACAATAAAACATAATAAAAGGTAATAAAACACAATGCAGAATAATAAAACATAATAAAAAGAATTAATAATAATAATAAAAATAGTAATAATAATTTTGATAATAATAATGATAAAAATAATTATAATAATAATAATAATAATAATAATAATAATAATAATAATAATAATACTAATAATAATAATAATAATAATAAATAACAATAACAACAACAACAACAACAATAATAATAATACTAATAATAATAATAATAATAATATTCAATTATAATAATAAATTTGTCTAAAGAATAAGGAATAAAGAATGATAAATGATATATAATAATAGAAAAATAAAGAATAAACTAACTTTCTTGAAACTTATTACAAAGTATAACGATGGAAGAATGACACACCAAAAGACAATAATAAGAGAAAAAGAAAAAATAAATAATAAATAATAAAGAATGATAAATAAGGAATGATAAATAATAAAAAATAATAAATAATAAAAAATAACGCATACTAAATAATAAAGAATAATGAAGAATAGGAAAAGAGAATGGAAAAAAAAATGATAAAGAATGAAAAAATAAGGAATTAAGAATAAAAAATAAGAAAGAATAATATATAATAAATAATAAAGAATAATAAATAATTATTTAATAATGCATAATAAATAATAAAGAATAGTAAATAATAAATAATAAATAAACAATAAACAATAAATAATAAAGAATAATAAATAATAAATAATGGATAATAAATATGTAATATATAATAAATAATATACAATAAATAATAAATAGTAAATAATAAATAATAATAAATAAAATAATAAATGATAAAAAGTAAATGATAAATATTAAAAGGTGAAAAACAATAACTAATAAATAATATATAATCAATAATAATAAATAATAAATGAAATGTTATCAATAAAAAATAATTATTAATAAATAATCAATGATAAATAATAAATAAGAAATAGTAAATATTAAGTAATAAAAATAGAAAAATGAAAAATAATCAATCATATATAAATAAATAAATAAAAATTAATAAATAATTACTAATATAATGTATAGTAAATAATAAACAATAAATAAAAAAAATAATAAATAACAAATGGAAAATATTAATAATGAATAATATATATCAACAAATAATAAATAATAAATAATGAATAATAATATTAATAAAAAATTAATTAAAAATAATAAACAGAAAATGAAAAATAGTAAATAACACATAATACATAATGAATAATACATAATAAATTGAAAATTGTAAAAAAAAAATGAATAATAAATATCAATAAATAATAAATAAGAAATAATAAATATTGAAAAAATAACAATTGATAATACAATAGCAAATGATACGAAATAAAAAATAAAAAAAAATGAAAAATAGTAGATAATAAATAATAAATAATAAATAATAAATAATAAATAATAAATAATAAATAATAATTAAGGAATAATGAATGATGTATAATAAAAAATGAATTATGAATAATAAATTATCAATTTTGAATTATAAATTATACATTATAATTAGAAAAAATATCAATTATATATTATAAATAATAAATGATAAATATTAACAATAAATGATAAATATTAACAATAAATGATAAATTATACATTATAAATTTCAAATTATAAATTATAAATTATAAATATTAAATTATGAATTGTATTTTATAAATTATAAATCATAAATTATAAATTGAAAATAAAAAAAATATAAATTATATATTATAAATTATGAGTTATGAATTATAAATTATAAATTATGTCGTACAAATTATAAATTATAAATTATGACGTATTAATTATAAATTATAAATTAGAAATAAAAAGTCATAAGTGAAAAATAATGATTAGTAAATAATAAATTATGTATAATAAATACATGATAAATAGATAAATTATAAATTACATTAAATAAGTAATAAATAATAAGAAATAAACAATAATTTATAAATTAACTCATAAATAATAAATTATAAATAATGAATAATAAATAATGAGAAGTAAATAATATATAATATATAACAAATACATTATAAAATATAATTTTCAAATTTTAGATACTAAATTATAAATTATAAATAATGGATAATAAATAATAAAAAAAATGGAAAAGAAATATGGAAAATAAAAAGGAAATAAAAAATTCAGAAAAGTGTTAAATTATAAATTGCGAATAAAAATTAATAAATTATGAATCATAATTTATATATCACAAATATTAAATAATACATAATAAATTATGAATAATAGTTAATAATAAATAATAAATAATGCATTCTAAATAATGAATAATAAATTATAAATTTAAAATTTAAAATTATAGATGAAAAATCATAAATACTGAAGTATAAATTATAAATTAAAAAATATAAATAATGAATAATAAATTATAAATTAAGAATTATGAATAATAAATAATAAATAATAAATAATGAGCAATAAATAATTATTCATAAATTATAAATTATAGATTATAAATTATAACTAATAAATTATAAATAATAAATCAAACATTATACAATAAACATTAAGAATAATGAATAATAATTAATAATTAATGAATAATATATAGTAATTAATAATTAATTACTTATCAATACTAAATAATAGCAAATGAATAATAAACAATGAATCAAATATCATAAATTATAAATCATGAATG
>NC_090733.1:97271664-97284164 GCF_036898095.1 Palaemon carinicauda | reverse complement strand
GTATTAATTTCAATACAAAAAGTATATATTGTCCGAAGTCGATATGGATCCTGTTAACCCTTTACTTGAAAATAAAACTGAAAAAAGAAATTAATTCCATTTTCTAGAAACCAAATACCTAATTTTGGAGCAGAAATTTTACTGGAATGGAGACTAAAGACGAGTTTTAAATCTTTATCACGGGGCACATATCTTTTCACAGTTTGAGATAGAATAGAAGTCCCTAATTACCGACGTTGAAAATTTTGAAGAAAATAAATTTAAAAGGAAGACAGCAGAGGCCGTATTCCACCGCTTCAGTCTCGGTTTTTCTGATACGAATACCATATTTCGAATAGCGAATAATTAACTTTCACCGTTTAAATAATATATCTTAGAATACAGCATAATTTTTGCGTGTAGTTCAAAATTTTCATACACACTCAAAGTCAGAACTGCTAGTTTATTTGTATCTTTAAAAATGTATATATCTATCTCTCTCTCTCTCTCTCTCTCTCTCTCTCTCTCTCTCTCTCTCTCTCTCTCTCTCTCTCTCTCTCTCTCTCTCTCTCTCTCTCTCTCTCTCTCTATATATATATATATATATATATATATATATATATATATATATACATGTGAATACATGTATTTCCTAGGTTGTAATCGTTTCAAATACGCAAGATCACCCAAAAATACTTTTACCGGTGCGGTTTTGAACCGACCATCATACTTTGAGTTGAGTTTTTCATTAGCTCTTTCTAAAAACCTTTCAGTGGTGTTCATTGCTCTCCTCAATCGATTTAATAGATATACACGGTATTGCTCAGTTGAATAATTTGGCAATTGTTGCGAATTAATGAGTACCGTATATGGTAACATGTCCCTGAGCGAAGCATTACAGTATATGCAATGTTCAAAGCTGGCTCAGCTGTAGGAAACATGGCGTGCCAATGGGTCATCATCCACTAAGTAACGTAAAACTAGCACTACTTCCCTATTATGCGATTCCACTAGGCCATTTGCTGAAGGCCTATATGCGGTCACTGAAAAGTGTTCAATTTTCATCAAGTCTGTGACCGATTTCACCACCTTATTTATAAACTCCAGATCTTTATCACTTATCACAATTTTAGGGCAGCCAAACCTGGTAATGAAACAGTACAGCGCCTGGGCTAATGAATTTGCTGATTTGTCCAACATTGAGCAAGTATGAGTGTACCGAGTAAATGCATACACAAATACATAAATATACTTATGTTGTGTTAAACCAGTAGGAAATGGTCCAACCACATCCATGTGCACTCTATAATCAATAGGAATCACAGGCCACTTTCTCGCTTCCGGTACAGTGTTTTTAAGTTCTTTGAAAGAGTTACAGGAATGACACCCTTTTATATACAGTAATTCTCTATAGATGTTTTCATTCCTAACCAAAGGAAGGATTCACGTGCTCTCCTTAATGTTCTTAACAATCCCTAAACGCCTACATACAGACTTGCATGTACAATGTGGATGGCTCGATTAATCAAAGAGGGAGGAAGAACTACCAGTGCACAAAATTCCCTCCCCTCTTCTCGTAATCACAATATCAGATATAATATTCTATAAAAAAAAATTCTGACGAGGCACTTTAAAAAATGACGGATAACTCTCGATTCCTTTTAAACCACTGCTCGCACACTTTCCATCCATTCCACTTTTTTTCTGTACCTCTCGGACTTCTTCGACGTCCCAAGCTCCCAAGTCAATCAAACCTGCATCATCAGGGCATTCATTCTGGACACACCTGGTCATGTCTTAGGCCACCCACATATATTCCCCCTCACTGCACATATCTCCCTCTCTCTCCCTAATATTTGAAACTCTCTCCCTCTCTCTCCTCTCTTTCCGCTCCCGTATTCTGAATACTCATCGGGAGAATTCACATCCCGTTTTCTATTTTCTCTATTTTGATGAGGGTCTTCATTATTTTGGTTACGTTCTTCGTTCCTCTTTTGTGCCCTAGTTGTTACTCCTATTACTTCACCTCTAGAGAATAGCGAAAGCCTCTCGATCGAATGTACTGTAATTCCTTTCTGCCCCTTTTAATGCCTGAGAAACAAAACAAATGGGTCGCTCTCTGCCTTTGTCATCTTGTTGAGAAACTACGCCACCAATAGCTACGCTCCTCGCATCTGTTGTCACTAAAAACGGGCAATGAAATCTAGGATATACCAGTAATTCATTGCTAGTTAAGGCAGCTTTCAAATGGTTAAAGGCCCTTCTTCTTCCACTCCCCAATTTATTACTTTTTGTTTCTTTAAAGCATCTAAGGGTTTCGCTATCTCTCCAAAACCTCTCATGAATTTACGGTAATACCCAGCGAGCCCAAGGAACCCAGCTACTTCCTCAGGAGACGTGGCCCGGGGAAATCTCTAATAGCCGTTACTTTACTGGGAAAGGGTTGCATACTTTCTGGGGTTAGGTGACCTAAAAATTCGACCTGTTTACAGAAAAATTTGCACTTTGACAAATTTATTTTCATACCATTACGTCGCAACGATTCTAAAACTTTACAAATATTATTATGATGTTCTTCGGCCGTTTTCCCAGTAATTATGATATCGTCTAAATAAACAAAAACATTATGGCCAATTGAGGGAGACAAAACCGCCATCATTACTCTACAGAAATGACTTGGAGCATTTTAACAGCAAAAGGAAGAAAATTAAAATGAAATAGTTGATGGTTAGCTATAAATGCCATTTTACATTTACTGTCTTCCAGAATGGGTATTTAGTAGTTTATTTACTGTCCCGTACCTTCACAAGTAATTCTTCGATCGAGGGTAATGGAAATGCATTATCTTTAGTGACTGCATTCAACTTCCTATAATCAACAAACAATCTTACCGAGCCATCTTTTTTCTTAAGAGCTACAATTGGAGAAGGCCAGGGGGATTTGCTCTCCTCGATTATCCCTTTTTCCCTTAATTTATTAATTTCCCTTTCTCTCTCTCCCTGGAAAGGAATGGGTACCTAATAAGGCCTTGACCTAATCCGTTTTGCCTGCCTAGTTTCAATACTAAAGGGAAATAAATCAATCCTCCCGGGTGGCTCATCTCCAATTGCAATTACATTCGTCTGTGCGGTCTGGAGATGTGGCTCCCAGCATCCCATTATTAGCAATATCACATAACTCTAATTCACACACAGAATTACTTCCTAACACAACTCTTTTATTTGACAAATTAACTATCGTTATTCTCTTTTATTTCTGATAAGCCCTCTGTAATCATATGTGCCCAATTGTCATGGGGTTTACCAACAACCTTAGTTCGTTACGGAAGAGGGTGACACGGGGTTACTGATATGCTCGTAAGTGTCTGGGGAGACAACACTTCTCCTCTCCCAGGTACAGCTGTTACCTTACTTGAATGTCTCTCCGAGCCCACACAAGCACTTACTCTCTCATGACCTTCTATCGGCAAAATGTACCCTCCTGCTTTTACTGTTATTTTATCTTTTTCCCCAAAAATGCACATTTGATTACATGGAATGAAATCTATACCTAAGATAGCCTAGATTCCTGGAATTCCCAAGGTGGACAAGACAAAAAAATCATGTGTAAACTTCACAGATCACAACTTACAGTTGATGATTGTTGTATGATTTGTTCGAGTTTATTTCCTGATAGTGTGTCGAGGATGATGGATGCCACTGACTGTAGTGGATTTGAGGAGAATGTTTTTTCAATCAGTCAAACGCTGGCTCCTGTGTCGATCAGCGCTCGAATGGATTTATCTGGTAGGTCAAGCTTAACTGCTAACATTCCCAGATGGCCATTACAATATATGGGCCACGGGATAATGACCTCAACTGCAATGCCGCTGCTCCCTAGTGATGGGGGATTAGGACAGGGGTAGCGATGAAGCTCCAAGTGCCTAACCTAAGTCCTTTGTCGTTGGGGGCGTTGCCTCGGCTGGTGCTTGGGATGTCATGCGGGGGGTGGGGGGGTGGGTGATCATACTCCTTCATCTCCACCTTCCTTTGTTTCCTTTTTCTCGGATGTTGGGCGGGGGGAGTTGTGTATGTGCCCCAGCCCGCCCACCCTTGGCGTTTTTTGCTGGGCACTCTCGAGATAGAGGACCGTAGGCCTGATAAGTGTAACAGCGGGTGGATCCTTGGGTGGGGAACTCCACTTATCGGTGCCCCTCTCCCCCACAATGACAGCATCTGAAAACTCTTCTAACCTGCTGACTGCGTTCTTCCCTACCCCGCTTTGGGGGTTGAGTTCCTCACATGACTGCCAACTTCTTGGAATCGGGCCAGTTATTCCCAGTCATTTTTTCTTCTGGGAAACTGTCTAAAATGTTTTGTATGCCTCTCACTACGTCTGCTAATGAGCGATTGTCATCAAACATAAATACTGGTTTATTAATCTGCGAATATATTTATGAGCAATTGCTTTTTTATCACCTTCTGGGAGATTAGCACTCCGGGTAGCAAACGAATCGCAATCGCAATAAATGCAGGTTGCAGAACTAAGAATGGATTCACCTTCCCGAATTTCGGGTTTGTAATTTTCTTTTAGGTCTCCCTTACTCTCATCAAGTGAAGCAAACTTCTCAATTAAACATCGTTTTATTTCAGTAAAACTTTTTAAACTGTCTTGTAGCCAACACCTTACCTCCATTGCAGTAGCATGTTTCTGCAATATAATTACTTGAATAGCTTTTTCTCTTTCCGACCACCCATATTTGGCTACTTCAAAGTCTCTCAAAAACACTTTAATCGATATAAACCTTCGTTAGGCCGCTAATCATCAAAAGGCCTAACACTTGCCTGGAGTTCTGGCAACTTTCGAACTACGATTTGCATATCTTCACTCGGCTGTGTATGTGTACTTTCATTTGTGTGCGTTTGTAGGTCGTCCATGTACGTCAGATATGCTGTGGTTGTGCGCCACTCCTCTTCTCGTTCAACCAAGAATCTGTTTATTAAGTGATCTAAGTTATATAACCTATTTGCCAATTCTTACGTTCTAATTTCCTGTCTATGTTCTTCATCGGGAACGCTATACCCCACACCTGACACCAATATGTCCCATGTTGACGGATAATGAGACATCGGAGAATGAGTTTTCTTCACTTTATTACAAAAAGTTTGTAAGTACACCATACACAGCTAACACTCTCCCTGAGTAGAGCCTTGTCTACCGGAGTGCCCAGAGGCAAACTGAACACCACTTTGCTATCAAAATGCAATCTTGCTACAACAACATGCTGAGTTATAGGTTTTTGTGGAATTCTCATGATTATAGAGTTCATTTACCTTGATATACAACACATCTACATACAAGAATCAGGACATATATATATATATATATATATATATATATATATATATATATATATATATATATATATATATATATATATATATATATATATATATATATATATATATATATATACACGCACACACACACGCATATATATATATATATATATATATATATATATATATATATATATATATATATATATACACGCACACACACACGCATATATATATATATATATATATATATATATATATATATATATATATATAGATATAGATATACATATACATTATATATATTTATATATATATATATATATATATATATATATATATATATATATATATATATATATATATATACCACATACCCATAAAAAAGAGAGATTGATCAGTTATAACAACAGAAGATGAAAAAAGACAATGTTGGATGGAACACTTTTGTCAGGTCATGAATAAGATATACGAAGGGAATAATTTAATTGACATACTTGAAGCTATGGAAGACCTTGATGTGCCCATGAATGAATTCAGTGTGTTTGAAGTCGAAGCTATTCTTAAAAAAAAAAAAAAAAAACTCAAGAGATGGAAAGTCCCTTGATACGATGGGATAACTGCGGAGATGATAATGGCTGAAAATTAAATGCCTCCCAGAATACTAGTAAGATTATTTTGTAGAATGTGGCAGGAAGAGGCAAAGCATGATAAATGATAAAAATTATAAAATGGTAAAAAAAAAGAGATATGACCGACTTCAATATTTACAGAAACATCATATTTACGTCAATTGTCATGAATGAAAATAGTATACTTATTCTATTCTCCTAGAGAGAAAGATTGATGAAAAGGTGTGAGATGAAAAAGTAGGATTTAGAAACAGTAGAAGTTGTTCAGAACAAAATTTTCATTTTAAGACATGAGTTACAGCAATGTGTAGAATATAGAATTCCACTTTCGATGACAAAGCATAAGTGGACTAGGAAAAAGCCTTTAATAGTGTACACCGGCCAATTTTGTGGAGAGTTCTTTTTAAATATGTAAATTTGATTAAGTCTGTTTTTGAGCCTAGTGAATGCAATGTTAATGTTAGTGGAGTTCTAATAAACGAATTTCCAGTGAACAGTGGAGTACTCCAAGGGAATGTGTTATCACCTATGTTGTTTATCCTCCTCAGGGATTCTGTAATGCATAGAACAGTTGGGGATTGTGGAGAAGGATTGGACTGGATTGGTGATAGGAAAGTAGCAGACCTAGAGTATGCTGATGACGCTGTCCTTATTAGCAGAACACCACAGGACTTGGAAAGTTTGCTTACCAGAATGCAAGAAATATTACATGAGGTTGGGCTAAAGATAAATAGAAAAAAAGCCTGAGATAACGAGGAGAGATTCAGCAATGGAAGATGAAATATAATTAGAAGGAGAAAGGATTAATGAGATGGAATCATTTAAATATTTAGGAATTATAATCCCTAATACAGGATCGATTAAATTGTAATTTAATGGAAAAATTTAAAAAGTAGATCAAACAATGGAAAGGTTAAATAGAATTTGGAAATCCAATTGCCTGAAATTACATAGAAAAATCAAGCTATATATCAGTTTAGTGAGGTCGGTGGAATAGTAATGAATCAGTATCCAATAGATTTTGTATATTCTAAAACAAAGCCCTCAGAAGAATATTGGGAGTGAAATGGCAGGGCAGGATTAGGAAGGAAACTATAAGACATATTACTCGAGTGCCATATGTGGATGAGATCATGGCGAGGGTTAGATGTAGATGGTTTGGTCATACTTTTCGCACTCCCCAAGAGAGATTAGTTCACCAAATTTTCAAATGTGCTGTACAAGGCACTAGAAGAGTAGGAAGACCCTGCCTATATGGCTGAGGACTATAAAGCGTAAAGTAGATGATGAATGGAAAAGTATTGTTTTAAAACCTCAAGATAGAGAAGGCTGGCGATATCTAACCGAGGCCCTTTGCGTCAATAGGTGTAGGAGATGATGATGAGGAAATGTGTGTGTGTATATATATATATATATATATATATATATATATATATATATATATATATATATATATATATATATATGTGTGTGTGTGTGTGTGTGTGTGTGTCTGTGTGTATGTGTGCATGTGTTTGTGTGTGTGCATAAAGCTTTAAAAAAATTATAATTTATATATCCAGTTCAGAAAACCTTGAATACACTGAATTGATTGTGTAACCCTGATCTAGAAAATCGAAGCTTCTCTAATACTAATCATTACTTCATAGAATTTACATTTACCGATACAAATATATAGAACCAAAGAGTGTCAAATATTATTATCACTAGTATCACTCTTATCTCTAATAATGTTTTTCGTATTTTATGGCACGTGTCTTCTATAAAAAAAAAAATACTTAACCCCTATATGGCATTGCAATTTTAGTGGTGACTTTTCATTATACATTTATGCTCATTATATTCGTAACTCTAGTCCTACATACATACTTTGTTTTGCTACGCAATTAAATTAAACTAAAATATAAGTAAATATTCTCTCTTATCATTTGTAACATAGTCCTCATTAAAATAAATCCTTATTTGGAAAGACATCAAAGTAGTTACCGGCCATTATCATCATCAATTATCATATTCTAACTTTTCAACATGGTAAAATAATTCTATTAACATCATTTAGACTTGAAGATAGTCTTTTTGGTTCTAATTGATCATTTCATAATTTGATGTGTTGCATGTTTTCCGGCTTTTGGGATAATTATGTTTTTTTAGGTCACGCGCATTTGAAATTTATACAATCATAACCTTGAGCTAATACAGAATGTCATTATTAAAAGATTTATTTAACGTATTAATGTTTTAATTATCATCATCTACACTTATCTATATTTTTTAATCTAGCGTTGACTACACCGTACAAGCAAGAGAGAGAGAGAGAGAGAGAGAGAGAGAGAGAGAGAGAGAGAGAGAGAGAGAGAGAGAGAGAGAGATATGGAATCCAAGATTTTGTCCCCGAGGTAAAATACTCAACACAAAACCTGAACATTGTTATGTAAAATTCAACTATTAATACTTCTTTTTTTTTAGTCATCCCATAATGGGATTTCTTGCCAGAACTGAGTTTTGACTAACAAGGCTACGGACAATTCTATTTTCAGAGATCCTACACAATGCACCTTTCTTGCAACGATCCTATTCTAAAGAATTAGGATTTAGCTGATAGTGGTAAAACATTCTGAAAGCTGGTGCGTTGACAGGGAAATTAATTAGGGTAAATACAAAGCCTTCTCTCATTACGATCACGTCAGTCTACAAACTCGTCAGGTTAAGTAAAGAACGTCAGAAAACACTTGCTTAGGAAAAAGAAGGTCCCACTTAACTTTACTTGACGGCAATGGCTAAATATTTCATGACGCGTCTTTTATCATTATCATCATCATTAGCATCACCATTAACATCTACACTATCATTATTATTATTATTATTATTATTATTATTATTATTATTATTATTATTTGCTAGCCTGCAACCTAGACCTGCAACAGGGATAAATAGCCCGATTACGAAATAATGAACAATTAAAATATTACCTTGATAACAGTAACACTATTAGAATAATTTTTTTCATAAATCAACTTTAAAAAGAGACTTATGTAAGCCTGTTTCAACATAAAAAAAAAATAACATTCGTTGAAAATTTGACCTTTTGAAGTTCCATCGATTCAATTACCCGATGAGGAACATAATTCCACAACTTAGTCAAAAAGTTCTCGAAAACTGCGTAATATTGAGCCTTATGACCGAAAATGCAAGAATGTATTTAAATCCATTTAGTCTATTGGAGTAAGAGTATCTGACAACCAAATTCGGTGAATATTGAGATTAAATTGTATTGGTTAAGGTTATTCGTAATCAATTTTATCTTTGACCAAGAATTCAACATCTATAGTCATTCCATTATTTCCTTTCCTCACTGGGCTATTTTCCCTGTAAGAGCCCTTAAGCTTATAGCATCCTGCTTTTCCAGTTAGTGTTGTAGCTTAGCAAGTAATAATGATAATAGTATGGTTCTGTATCAACCAGCTCTATTCCTTTTCTCTACATCATAGGTCTAGATAAGACTTGCTACGTCACTGTGTAATAATAAAAACTCTCTCTCTCTCTCTCTCTCTCTCTCTCTCTCTCTCTCTCTCTCTCTCTCTCTCTCTCTCTCTCTCTCTCTCTCTCTCGTTAAAAACCCCTTAGACAAGCTAAGCTTAATGAATAATGCTCCACTATCTTTCTTCTCACGTTCTCAAGGATGTTGTCTTGAAAACCCAATGTAAATTAGTGCTTTATGTGTGGCTCAGATAACAACGGCTTATCTTTCAGATTTCTTTCTTTTTGTCATTGAAACACGTGCGCATAAAACACCACTTGGGTACTAAAAAGCAGATACCAGCCCATATTATAAAAAGATAGTCTGCAATGGTATGTACACTAAGATTGATTATTATATGCTACTCTCTCTCTCTCTCTCTCTCTCTCTCTCTCTCTCTCTCTCTCTCTCTCTCTCTCTCTCTCTCTCGTATGTATTTATGTGAAAACAAACAATGCATATCATTCAGTGCCATAATTTACAGAACAAATCTTAAAGGATTGGAATAAATATTGAATAATATTTTCATCACTTTAAGCTTCAGTTCTCTATGAAAACCTAAAAAAAAGAACTGAACAAGTACATTCACTGGTGTAAACCCGAAAAAAAAACATAAAATAGTGAAAGAAAAAAAGGTTGGGGTTCCACAAAATAGAGTTTTTTTTTCTACTGTCATTAGAACTACCACACAAGTTTGCTATCTCAAAATGTTAGAGGTTCTCCAAAAAATAAATGGGGAAAATGTAATTACGAAGATTGCTTATTTTTTTCTGTTCCATTAATCTGCTGTTTTTGGCAGAGGTACAAAAAATATACTCCGATAGCTTTCGAGAAAATAAGTTATAATTATAGGCCCTATAAAGCTTTTTACGATAGGATTTTCTCGGTGATATTTGTGAAGAACTTTTATATTCAGGGTAACGTTACCTACTCAAGCCTTGCTTGGATTTATGAATCTTTTACATATACTATACTTCAGAACATTCTCGGTTAGGTTATTATAACCAAGGGAGTGGTGCCCCAAAGGATTTTCAAGTTTATGATGTTCTTCTTATACGCACGATGTTCTGTTGATATTTATCCATATGGACTCATTAGGGGTAATTTGAATGAGTTACTATCAATTGTGCCACGTGGTGGGCCGGGAAGTAGGAGAAAACTCGCTGGTAAGAGACTGATGTCTCGGCAGGTAAATCCTGAGTTGCAGATTAGCACTTAGATTTTGACTTCTTTAATGGCCTCTCGCGGAATGGTTGGAAGGGACCTGGGCTTTAATTAGAAGGGGCTAGGGCTCTATCCCAAGTATGAGGTAGAAATTTATTTCTATTTGAGCACGATGTTGTGTTGATATTTACCCATATATATATATATATATATATATATATATATATATATATATATATATATATATATATATATATATAGTATATATATATATATATATATATATATATATATATACATATACATATATATTAGGTAGTAGCTTGGCCAGGGCACTAGCCACCCGTTGGGGTACTACCTCTAATGAGTTATGGAGTCCTGTGACAGGCCAGACAGTACTACTTTGGAGCCTTCTTTCTGGTTACGGTTCACTTTCCCTTTACCTACACATACACAAATAGTTCAGCATATTATTTATAGATTTTCCCCTGTCTTCTTACACGTGACAACACTGAGATTACCAAAGAATTCTTCTTCACCCAAGGGGTTAACTACAACACTTTAATTGTTCAGTGGCTACTTTCCTCTTGGTAAGGATGGAAGAGACTCTTCAACTTTGGTAAGCAGCTCTTCTAGAAGGACACTCCAAAATCATACCATTGTTCTCTAGTCTTGGGCAGCGCCATAGTCTCTGTACCATGGTCTTCTACTGTCTTGGGTTAGAGTTCTCTTTCTTGAGGGTAGACTCGGGCACACTATTCTATCTAATTTCTCTTCCTCTTGTTTTGTTAAAGTTTTTTTCTATCTTACAGGGGAAATATTTGTTTAGCTGTTTTCCTGTTCATAAAATATTTTATTTTTCCTTGTTTCTTTTCCTCACGGGGCTATTTTCCTTGTTGAAGACCTTGGGCTTATAGCATCCTATATATATATATATATATATATATATATATATATATATATATATATATATATATATATATATATATATATTTATATATATATATACATGTATATTTATATAAACATATATTTATGTATGTATAGTATATATATATATATATATATATATATATATATATATATATATATGTATATATATATGTATATGTATATATATATATATATATATATATATATATATATATATATATATATATGCATGTATGTATATTTATATACACACATATATTTATGTATGTATATTTATATACACACATATATTTATGTATGTATAGTATATATATTATATATATATATATATATATATATATATATATATATATATATATATATATATATATATGTATTAATATTATTATTATTATTATTATTATTATTATTAACATTACTATTATTATTACTTGTTAAGCTACAACCCTAGTTGTAAAAGCAACATGCTATAAGCCCAAGGGTTTTAGCAGGGAAAAATAGCCCAGTGAGGAAAACGATATGAGAAGTAATGAAAATTAGGATAAAATATTTTAAAAACATTAACAACATGAAAACAGATATTTGATATATATACTATTAAGTGACTTATGTAAGCCTCTTCAACGTAAAAACATTTGCTGCGAATTTGAACTTTTGATGTTCTACTGATTCAACTAACCGATTAGGAAGATCATTCCACAACTTGGTCACAGCTGGAATAAAACTTCTAGAGTCATATGTAGTATTGAGCCCCATGATGGAGAAGGCCTGACTATTAGAATTAACTGCATACCTAGTATCACGAACAGGATGGAACTGTCCGGGAAGATCAGAATGTAAAGCATGGCCAGAATTATATAAAATCTTATGCAACATGCCTAATGAACTAATTGAACGACGGTGCCAGAGATTAATATCTAGATCAGGAATAAGAAATTTAATAGATCGTAAGTTCCT
>NC_090733.1:97264164-97266664 GCF_036898095.1 Palaemon carinicauda | reverse complement strand
TTTAAGAAAGAACACCAATGCAAGCAGAATGGCAGCTAGACGTGAAGCACAAGGTGAAGAGTAGAAGAATTTAAGAAGGAACACCAATGCAAGCAGAATGGCAGCTAAACGTGAGGCAGAAGGCGAAGAGTATATGAATTTAAGAAGGAAGACTAATGCAAGCAGAATGGCAGCTAAACGTGAGGCAGAAGAGGAAGAGCACATGCATCTAAGAAGGAACACTAGTGCAAGCAGAATGGCAGCTAGACGTAAAGCCAAAGGTGAAGAACAGAGGAATTTAAGATGGACTATCAATGCAAGCAGAATTGCAGCTAGACGTGATGCAGAAGACGAGAAGTAGATGAATTTAAGAATGAACACCAATACAAGCAGAATGTCAGCTAGACGTGAGGCAGAAGACGAGGAGCAGATGAATTTCAGAAGGAACACTAATGGAAGGAGAATGGCAGCTAGACGTGAAGCACAAGGTGAAGAGTAGAAGAATTTAAGAAGGAACACCAATGCAAGCAGAATGGCAGCTAGACGTGAAGCACAAGGTGAAGAGTAGAAGAATTTAAGAAGGAACACCAATGCAAGCAGAATGGCAGCTAGACGTGAAGCACAAGGTGAAGAGTAGAAGAATTTAAGAAGGAACACCAATGCAAGCAGAATGGCAGCTAGACGTGAAGCAGAAGATGAAGAGCAGATGAATTTAAGAAGGATCATTGATAGAGTCAGGCCTGCAGAAGCAAGAGCATGCCCTTTTAATGGCATACAATGGCGTCTTGGTGCCATCATTTATAATCAAAGATACCTTTATGAAAAAAAAAACTTACTCAATGTCACTACAATGTAATCACTGTGAAGCTCAGAAATGGAAGAATGAGCCTCCAGGATTGTATTGTGGTGGAGAAAAAAATAGACTGCCTTTGTTACTTGAACCTCCTGAATATCTGGAAAAAAAAATTCTCAATGGAACATCCCACCATTCAAAAAATTTTCTTGAAAAAAATGCTGCTATACAATAATACTACCCAGATGACTTCCTTTGGAGGAAAATTTGTGAATGACGGGGGAATAATGGCCACATTTAAAATACAAGGGCAAATATATCATCGACTCGTTAGCATTCTGCCACTGCATGATGACAATCATAAATTCTTACAAGTTCACTTCATTAGCAATACTAATGCAAGCAGAATGGCAGCTAAACGTGAGGCAGAAGAGGAAGAGCACATGCATCTAAGAAGGAACACTAGTGCAAGCAGAATGGCAGCTAGACGTAAAGCCAAAGGTGAAGAACAGAGGAATTTAAGATGGACTATCAATGCAAGCAGAATTGCAGCTAGACGTGATGCAGAAGACGAGAAGTAGATGAATTTAAGAATGAACACCAATACAAGCAGAATGTCAGCTAGACGTGAGGCAGAAGACGAGGAGCAGATGAATTTCAGAAGGAACACTAATGAAAGGAGAATGGCAGCTAGACGTGAAGCACAAGGTGAAGAGTAGAAGAATTTAAGAAGGAACACCAATGCAAGCAGAATGGCAGCTAGACGTGAAGCACAAGGTGAAGAGTAGAAGAATTTAAGAAGGAACACCAATGCAAGCAGAATGGCAGCTAGACGTGAAGCACAAGGTGAAGAGTAGAAGAATTTAAGAAGGAACACCAATGCAAGCAGAATGGCAGCTAGACGTGAAGCAGAAGATGAAGAGCAGATGAATTTAAGAAGGATCATTGATAGAGTCAGGCCTGCAGAAGCAAGAGCATGCCCTTTTAATGGCATACAATGGCGTCTTGGTGCCATCATTTATAATCAAAGATACCTTTATGAAAAAAAAACTTACTCAATGTCACTACAATGTAATCACTGTGAAGCTCAGAAATGGAAGAATGAGCCTCCAGGATTGTATTGTGGTGGAGAAAAAAATAGACTGCCTTTGTTACTTGAACCTCCTGAATATCTGGAAAAAAAAATTCTCAATGGAACATCCCACCATTCAAAAAGTTTTCTTGAAAAAAATGCTGCTATACAATAATACTACCCAGATGACTTCCTTTGGAGGAAAATTTGTGAATGACGGGGGAATAATGGCCACATTTAAAATACAAGGGCAAATATATCATCGACTCGTTAGCATTTTGCCACTGCATGATGACAATCATAAATTCTTACAAGTTCACTTCATTAGCAATACGAAAAAAAAGCTGAAACGAGGTGTAACTATAACCAAGGGATTAACCTTAATATTGTACAACATTTTCAACTAATGCTTCACATCACCAATAATCATGTTGTAAGTTTCAAATTTGCCCTTGAAAATATTCAAAGTATTCGGCCAAACAATTTCGATGCTTTGCATCGAAGTTGCGATTTATTTAAACAGTTATTTGTTAATATGTGGGTCAAAACTAAACCAAAAACTACTCTATTTAAGAACACCAGAAAGAGCTTCAGGCTGATTCTCACATTAATTTACAGGATAGCATACAGAATGATGGCAATCATAATAACTTGGG
>NC_090733.1:97254164-97256664 GCF_036898095.1 Palaemon carinicauda | reverse complement strand
AAAAACTGATTTTGAAAGGGCTGGGGTGGATGTCAAACAGTTTTCGTGTGAACAAATCTCAGTTTACCTAAGATTGCCAATGAGGGCAATGAAGATTTTGGTTCCCTTCCCAATGACATATCTCTGTGAAATAGGATTTTCTTCCTTATTAAACCTGAAAGCAAAGTAGAGAAACTGACTTGTTGTGTCAGATGACATGCGAGTAGCTTTGTTAGTAACTCTGCCACTATTCCATGGTTCAAATTGCACGAAAACAACAACAAATGTCTCACTAGATTAAAAAGTCTGTTTTATGTAGTCAGGATACTGAAAGAAAAAAAAAACTTGCATATCTAAGTTTTTTCTTCTTTTGTGCAATAAACTTGAACTGTAAGAAGTAAAGTTGCTGAAATGTAATCTGAAACAAGTGAATCAAAGTTATATTGTAAAATAATTGTAAACTGTTTGTGTATTTATCATTGGTCATTTTATAAAGAAATATGATAAAGTGATCAATGCTTATTATTGACATATTCGGAAGACAAACTAGGATTGGTGATAATTATTTCAAGTGAAGGGGGTTATGGAATCATAATGGGCAATCCATTAGGGGTCTGGGATCATCAAAAGGTTTAGAACCTCTACTCTATTTAAACGTTTTAACATATCAAGTATATATTTATTAGAAAAGTTTAAATTTAATGTTAATAAAATTTCCGCGTACGAGATTAAAAACCTAACTCTCAAATATTTCCTTTGATTAAAATTAATGCATATCATACATTGCCGAAATCTTATAATAAGGACGAGGAATGATCGTCCCAAAATCTGCCATTTAATATTACCATCAACGCATTCTTTATCAATAAAGATTTCATTAATTCCAATTTGATGACGTAAATCCTAAAAGACTTAGTAATCATCTTTAATTACAAGACTAATATTCACGATAATAAACCTTTACCGAGTTACTATGCGAAATATTTCACGGATCAGTCTCCAAGATAGCAGCTTTTCGGCTTAAGCTTTCAAGAACCATTTCTTTTCTTTCTCCCGTGTTTTAATTAGCTGTCTACGAACACTGTTTCCATTGAAGCTTTGATGCACGTGGAAGGTTATTTCTTCATGTTAAGGTTTTTAAGACAATTATTGCACCTATTCATGATATATTAAAAATACTGAAATAATCTAACGAATGAAGATGTGCACTGTTTTGCACTTAATTGTATACATATGCACGTGTATATAAGTACATGCACTTACAAACACATACGTACACACACAATATATATATATATATATATATATATATATATATATATATATATATATATACAGTTTATAAATATACAATATATATATACATATATATATATATATATATATATATATATATATATATATATATATATATATATGTATATATATATATTGTATATAAAGCTCAAAACAACGGCTTACCAGGTGGGACTAGACATAAATGAAGGCAAATCTAAAATTATGAAAGTAGCAAGAACACTGCAATTACAAGGAAATGTAGATTTTGCAAGCATCAGAATTGACACAACAGAGTCCTTTAAATATCTGAGTACTATTATGTCGCAGAACGCTGGAATGGCTGAAGAAGTTACAGCAAGGATTGGAGCAGCCAACAGATGTTATTTCAGCCTTACAGACCTTTTTTAAACGACGATCAATCTCCCGTAAAACAAAATTGCGATTATATGATACAGTTATCAGACCAGTTTTGGTATATGGATGCGAGATGGTCTCTAACAAAATCATTAGAGAAAAAATTTGAAATTTTTGAGAATGGGATTCTGAGAACAGAGGGGCCCATCTACGACCAAGAAATGAATGGATGGAGAAGACGACATGATAGAGAAATAAGAAATAGTAAAAACCAACCAAATATATGTGATGTAATTAGATCAAGAAGACTCCAATGGGCAGGACACATGGCTCGTATGGATGAGAATAGAGCTCAAAAGAGGATATTCTTGGCTGAAGTTGCTGGAAGAAGACCTGTAGGACAGCCAAGAAAAGATTGGAGAAGATGTTTGGAGGAGGATGTAAGAATCTCTGGGGGAAACCAAAATGAATGGCTCCATGTGGCAAAGGATAGAAAAGAGTGGAGAATCCTATCAAGAGCGGTCATGGGTCAAAATGTGGCCTAAGTACCACCGGAGTGAGTATATATATATATATATATATATATATATATATATATATATATATATATATATATATACACAATATATATATATATATATATATATATATATATATATATATATATATACATTTCTCAAAAAGGACAGGGAAATAGGTAGTTCTATATATCCATTTATTAAAAATCCCGACGTTTCGTGATCGTCATTATCACATATTCCAGGGCTGCAATTAGGAAGTAAATATATAACATTAAGAAACAGTAATATACAAATATATATATAAAGTGAAAATTGGTAAAAAAAAAATTTAAATTAAAAATTCAAGTAAAAATATTCATAAAACAGAA
>NC_090733.1:97239164-97241664 GCF_036898095.1 Palaemon carinicauda | reverse complement strand
ATATATATATGGCTTATTTGAATATGAAAAACACGTAAAAATGTGCAAAATTTATCATTAATTGAATGCCAAGTAACAAACTACCAATTAGCTACGATGGTGAGGATGGGTTGATTTCAATTCTAAGTACAAAATACCTGAATTCGACAGGTATAAGTACAGAAGAATTGTCATTGACTTTTATCCTTCTTCGTGGCCAAGTGGCTTAGTCACAGTCTATACAGGCTTGCCGACCAGGGTTCGATTCCCGGCCGGAGCCAAGCTCTTGTCTTAGTGTGATTTCGCCTGGGGCTCTGATCCCGAGGTCGTTAAGAGAATCCAGACATTAATGTATCAAAAAAAAAAAAAAAAAAAAACATATATATATGGCTTATTTGAATATGAAAAACACGTAAAAATGTGCAAAATTTATCATTAATTGAATGCCAAGTAACAAACTACCAATTAGCTACGATGGTGAGGATGGGTTGATTTCAATTCTAAGTACAAAATACCTGAATTCGACAGGTATAAGTACAGAAGAATTGTCATTGACTTTTATCCTTCTTCGTGGCCAAGTGGCTTAGTCACAGTCTATACAGGCTTGCCGACCAGGGTTCGATTCCCGGCCGGAGCCAAGCTCTTGTCTTAGTGTGATTTCGCCTGGGGCTCTGATCCCGAGGTCGTTAAGAGAATCCAGACATTAATGTATCAAAAAAAAAAAAAAAAAAAAAATATATATATATATATATGGCTTATTTGAATATGAAAAACACGTAAAAATATGCAAAATTTATCATTAATTGAATGCCAAGTAACAAACTACCAATTAGCTACGATGGTGAGGATGGGTTGATTTCAATTCTAAGTACAAAATACCTGAATTCGACAGGTATAAGTACAGAAGAATTGTCATTGACTTTTATCCTTCTTCGTGGCCAAGTGGCTTAGTCACTGTCTATACAGGCTTGCCGACCAGGGTTCGATTCCCGGCCGGAGCCAAGCTCTTGTCTTTGTGTGATTTCGCCTTGGGCTCTGATCCCGAGGTCGTTAAGAGAGTCCGGACATTAATGTATCAAAAAAAAAGAAAAAAAAATATATATATATGGCTTATTTGAATATGAAAAACACGTAAAAATGTGCAAAATTTATCATTAATTGAATGCCAAGTAACAAACTACCAATTAGCTACGATGGTGAGGATAGGTTGATTTAAATTCTAAGTACAAAATACCTGAATTCAACAGGTATAAGTACAGAAGAATTGTCATTGACTTTTATCCTTCTTCGTGGCCAAGTGGCTTAGTCACTGTCTATACAGGCTTGCCGACCAGGGTTCGATTCCCGGCCGGAGCCAAGCTCTTGTCTTTGTGTGATTTCGCCTGGGGCTCTGATCCCGAGGTCGTTAAGAGAATCCAGACATTAATGTATCAAAAAAAAAAAAAAAAAAAAAAAATATATATATATATATATATATATATATATATATATATATATATGGCTTATTTGAATATGAAAAACACGTAAAAATGTGCAAAATTTATCATTAATTGAATGCCAAGTAACAAACTACCAATTAGCTACGATGGTGAGGATGGGTTGATTTCAATTTTAAGTACAGAATACCTGAATTCGACAGGTATAAGTACAGAAGAATTGTCAATGACTTTTATCCTTCTTCGTGGCCAAGTGGCTTAATCACTGTCTATACAGGCTTGCCGACCAGGGTTCAATTCCCGGCCGGAGCCAAGCTCTTGTCTTTGTGTGATTTCGCCTGGGGCTCTGATCCCGAGGTCGTTAAGAGAATCCAGACATTAATATATCAAAAAAAAATATATATATATATGGCTTATTTGAATATGAAAAACACGTAAAAATGTGCAAAATTTATCATTAATTGAATGCCAAGTAACAAACTACCAATTAGCTACGACGGTGAGGATGGGTTGATTCCAATTCTAAGTACAAAATACCTGAATTCGACAGGTAAAAGTACAGAAGAATTGTCATTGACTTTTATCCTTCTTCGTGGCCAAGTGGCTTAGTCACTGTCTATACAGGCTTGCCGACCAGGGTTCGATTCCCAGCCGGAGCCAAGCTCTTGTCTTTGTGTGATTTCGCCTGGGGCTCTGATCCCGAGGTCGTTAAGAGAATCCAGACATTAATGTATCAAAAAAAAAAAAAAAATATATATATATATATATATATATATATATATGGCTTATTTGAATATGAAAAACATGTAAAAATGTGCAAATTTTATCATTAATTGAATGCCAAGTAACAAACTACCAATTAGCTACGATGGTGAGGATGGGTTGATTTCAATTCTAAGTACAAAATACCTGAATTCGATAGGTATAAGTACAGAAGAATTGTCATTGACTTTTATCCTTCTTCGTGGCCAAGTGGCTTAGTCACTGTCTATACAGGCTTGCCGACCAGGGTTCGATTCCCGGCCGGAGCCAAGCTCTTGTCTTTGTGTGATTTCGCCTGGGGCTCTAATCCCGAGGTCGTTAAG
>NC_090733.1:97219884-97227384 GCF_036898095.1 Palaemon carinicauda | reverse complement strand
TTAAGAGGTGTTTCATTTCAAGAAGCAGTTACCTGGGATGATTTCAAAGTTAGGTTACCCGCGGTCTATGGGGGTGAGGAAGCCTTGGATGTAGTATTAACGTTACGAAATACACTTAATCAAGCCACTATGAATCGGCTTAATGTTATTGAGAGAGCAGCTCTCATAGCTGATAGGCCTAATGAATATCAGGACATTTTAGGTAATTCCACTTGGGTTACTAGGGATAACATCTCCGTGAAAGATTATTTACGATTAATGTATTTAACTTGCATGACACTTATGTTGCCTGAAGCTTTAGTGCGGTGTTTTGATAAGAAGTTAACGCCTGCAATTACGGAATTGGATGTATATAAACAGATAAAGAAACACATGTCCAAGTGTCCAGATCTCGATCCCGTGTTAATTCAAGTTTTTGCAAAGAATGAAACAAAGCCACAAACAGTGAACGTAGTTAGTAGTCAAGTAGCGGGAATGACGTGTTATAATTGCAAACGTCAAGGTGACTTAAGCGCGGACTGCAGAACGAAATTCGGCTCGATTCATAACAGTGCAACTCATTCATATAGCCAATGTTACTCGCGTAAGACACAACAGAATCCCAGAAATACACAGTCAATTCCACAGTCAGTTCCATATGGAAATAAAAAGAAAAATCCTCATTTTAACAATAAGAAGAAACAACCAAATGTCAATGCAGTTCAGAGTCCAAAACAAACAAACACTTCTTTGAATATCGCTGAGCCTGGGTTGTCAAATCAGACCTCGCAAGGTCAGACTAATTTTCAGAATGTGCAGAGCAAAGCAAATACCACATAGTTAACTCCAGAGGGGAAGAGAGTGATGTTGGGTCAAGGTCATTCATGTCAACATCAATAGTATTGAATAATCAATTCAATGTTTTATCACATAATTGTGAGACAATAGATTTTCCTATGAAACACACGGCCGAATTAAGTAAAACAGTGCATGCTCCCGTAGATTTGCAACGAATTCATACAATAATAAGCCAAAATGAGTTACGACCAACCTTATATGCTGTAAATTTGGAACACAAATCCTTTACATTATTTTTTGACTCTGGTAGTCCACGTAATATCATGGATTTGAAGACACATCATTTGTTGTTTTCAAACTTTCCGATTGAAAAATCCGGAATTAGACTTTCGGGTATAGGAAATAATGAATTAAATGTCATAGGCATAACTCATGTTCAGTTTAAAGTCGGTAAACGCACGTTTGCCGATACATTTGTTGTTGTAAAAAACAATAATATGTATCCAGCTGTAATTATAGGATACCCATCTATGGGAAATCAAAACATTATCTTAGCCCCTGCCAAGCACGGCGTGTATATCAAAGGGAAATTCTATAAGTCTTCTAATACCTTAAAATCAGTTTTGGATAAAAAGGAGACGACAAATGTAACCGTAACGTACGTTGAAGAACCAATAACTTGTCTCACTAATAAAGAAATAATATACGCGACCCAGCAGAATTCTCGTTCACCCGTAATATCCTCTTGCACGCAATCTATCGAACCAAACGTACCTTCGAATTTAAAAGTACAAATAAAGAAAACATTACCGGGATCTGAAATATTAATCCTTTCCGACACTTTGAAAACTAACGGATTGTCTGTCACACAAGCTATTTATACAGTAGGCTCACATCAACAATGTAATATTGAAGTCTGTAATTATTTAAATAACACTTTAGTAATTCACAAAAATCAACATATCTTGGATGTAGAAGTTTATAAACATTGTATTCTTACCGTTGCTGAGATCAATCACTCTCAATCAGTTGCAGATGAATCCCTTTTGCGATCTATTATAAATAAAATCAATAAAGACATTCAAGACGAAGAAATTCAGCAGAAAATTTTTGGACTTTTAACTAAATATCATGATGTTTTTTCCACTACGGATGTATCCTTAGGAAAAACAGATGTGATCGAGCATCAAATAAGGTTAAAGGACAAGCAGAAAATTATCTATGTACCCTCGTACAGACTCCCTATGAAATTCCAGAATGAAATAAATGATGAAGTAGGTAAAATGCTAGAAGAAGGAGTCATTAGGAAATCAAACAGCCCTTATAATTTTCCTTTAATAGTTGTACCGAAAAAAGATCGAACATGGCGTATCTGCGTCGACTTTCGTCGTCTAAACGAGGAGACGATCCCTGATCGATTCCCAGTGCCATGTACTGACGATATTTTGTCTTTGTTAGGTCAGAATAAATATTTTACCAGTTTGGACTTACTTAAAGGCTTTCACCTGATATCATTAGAAGAAGATAGTATCCCATAAACAGCCTTCAGCACAGCCAGGGGACATTATGAATTTTTACGGATGCCTTTTGGTTTACGTTGTGCTCCTATAACATTTACAAGAATGATTAACATAGTGTTTGGAGATTTGTTAGGGGATATATTGCATGCCTATATGGATGATCTTGTAATCTTTTTCAACACCTTAGAAGAGCATCTACGTAAGTTAGAACTAGTACTACAGAGATTAAGACAACATAACTTAAGGGTAAAGATTAGTAAGTGTGAATTTTTCAAAACAGAATTAATATTGGGTTTCATGGTGTCAAGCCAAGGTCTTAAAGTAGTCAATGATAAGGTGTCGGCTATACGTAATTTTCCCATACCTACTAATGTCAAGGGAATACAGCAATTTCTGGGTTGTAGTGGATATTACAGGCGTTTTATACGCAACTATTCAATAATAGCCGCTCCTTTAACTGATCTTACGAAGAAGGGCGTAGATTTCATATGGTCTGAGCAACATCAACAGGCGTTTAATACTTTGAAAGATGAACTGTGTAGTTCTCCTATCTTAAAATTTCTTGAATTCGGTAAGGAATTCTTCATTGCAACAGACGCCTCAGACTTAGGAGTAGGAGGGGTATTGCTTCAGCAATATGATAAACAATTTTTCCCGATAGCTTTCTATTCTCGAAAATTGAGAACTTCCGAAAGTAAGTATGCAGTAATAGACAAGGAAGGGCTAGCTATTGTTAATTCACTAGTGCATTTTAAGTTCATAATTTACGGTTATCCCGTTAAGGTTCTTACTGACCATGAACCACTAACAGAGTTCTTTAAAGGCTTCAACCACAGCCCTAAGCAAATATCATTGCGGATGCATTATCACGCAACCCCGTGTCATCTTGTACGGAGCCTTTAGCTGAATTAATAGATATATCAACATCCATGCCTATTGTTAAAACGATATCTGAACAAGAAGATTTAGGCTGGAGCGCTGAATTGTTACAGACTGAGCAAAGAAAAGATCAGAAAATAGAAACAATTATAAATGCTTTGAAAGGCAATCATAAGGAAAAGGAATATATAAAGTATAAGCAGCAGAATTATATAATCAAAGATAATATTCTGTGTAAGACTGTGACAAGGAAAACCCGCAATACACCACATGTAACTAACGACCAGGTAGTAGTACCAATCTCACTTATTTCCACTGTCCTGAATTGGTTGCATTCAAATCCATTACATGGACACCCGGGGTTCTCATTAATGTCACAGAAAGCCAAATCATTGTTTTATTGGCATACGATGCTTACAGATATAACAAGACACATAGGTAATTGTTGTACATGTCAGGAAAACAAAGGGCATACGAAAACACCTGTCAGCCTAGGAGCTTATCCTGTGCCCAATCAACCCTTTGAAAGAATACATTTAGATTTGTTAACAGGATTTTACAAGTCAGACAGAGGAAATAAGCACCTCTTAGTAATTATAGATGCTTTAACTCGATATACAGAACTAATAGCGCTTAAAACTAAAACTGCGATTGAATGCGCTAGGAAGTTTTACGAGTGTTACATTCGTAAACATGGAATTCCACACATGATAATCTCAGACTCGGGTGGTGAATTTAATAATCCCTTTCTTACCTCATTGTGTGAATTCCTCAGTATAAAGAAAATAAATACCATGATATGTCACCCAGAGTCGAATGGGCTGGTGGAAAGAGCAAATAGGAAAATTTTAGATATATTAAGGGTAACACTAGGGGGATCAGACCCCAACTGGGATATTGCAATACCGGCGGCACTGAGTACTCTGAATCATTCATATCATATATCAATTAAAATGTCACCGCATGAAGCATTGTATGGTACCCCAGTTAGAACGCCTTTCCATGTATTAACGCCTACATCTAATCTATCAAATCCTTTAAAAGAATGTATAAATGCAAGTATAAGTCGATATCATATCCTTCGAAAGAATTTAGAAGAATCACAAATCATAATGAAAAGGAATCATGATAAAACAGCGAAACCAACTAAAACATATACCGTGGGTGATAATGTGTATATTCAAATCAATGTACGCAAAGGACTCAATTATAAACTAACACCTAAGTTTGAAGGCCCATTTAACATTTTGGAAACATTAACGGCCAATAGGTTTAGAGTTCAAAACGTATCCCAACCCACGGATGAGAGAATAGTACCCTTGGCTCACATAAGAAATTAAAAAGAAAAGAGAGGGAAAGAAGTGAGGGAAATTTTTTTTATTTTATGTGATTAAAAGTTTTCTTTTTAATACAGGAGTAATTACATATATTTTTCTCGTTACAGGTTTCCAAGATGAATTTTTTGTTGTTGGGAGTGATATTGTTCGCTCAGACATTTTTCTCGTGTGGGATGAGCTCTAAAACTAAAAATATAAATTTTAAATATGGCACTATAGTTGAAAGACAAGAAGACGTTTTTATTACATCAAGCAACGTAGTTGTAGAAGTGAATATGCAAGCAATTTTTCTTCAAGAGAATGATGTCACTAGCTTAAGAACCGCCAATTCAAGGTTTTCTGCCTCCTTGGATGAGTTGCATAGAAGACATTTTCATTTGACTACAGAGAGTTTGCTTGGATCAACATTAAAAGTTGCAGAGATGCTATCTGATGACTTGAAAAATAAGACTTACGAGACAGGATCTTTGGCTTATGACCTTTTGATGTGGACTGTAGGACACGAACATAAAGAAAGACGAAATCCGTTTATTTATGCTGCATTAAGCATCTTTGGGTCAATTGCAAGTTTAGGTTTAGGAATTTCCAATCGTCTTAAAATTAGTAATCAAAATAAGAAAATTGAGTTCTTGACTCATGAAGTTGAATTGATTATGTCAGTACTAAGGAATCAGTTAGCTTCAATCAATAAAATTATGGATTTAGTAAATGAATATTCAAATAATATCATTCAGATTATGGAAGTACAGGATTTGTTGGCAACGTTAACTTATTATGATTCAAAGATAGATCACATACATAACAGAATTGCACATTTCATTGAGAAATCCAAGGATTATGTAGAAGCTATCACGTTAGCAACTAAAAGTGTACTGTCGCCCCATTTGTTGCCTATAAATTACTTAAAGTTAATTCTGGAGAACGGAAGGGATAAACTAGGCTATGTTCCTTTGTTAGACAAACATAGGTTAGAATTTTATTACAGCCTAATTACAGTAAACGTTGATAATAACAAGATTAGGATTACAATTCCCTTTGATTCTTCTGATGCCTGGCAATCTTACAGGATATCACCATTTCCGACTTTCATGACGAATCACTCAAATCCAGTAATATCCAGTTTGACAGGACACGTATTGATTTCCCCAGACAAGGAAACATATACGGTCATTAAAGACTTAAATCAATTAACTCACTGTTCAGACGCAATGGATAGAAAAATATGTACAGCTGACTCATTTGAATTCCATAAAAACTTAATGGATTCATGCAAGTTAGATATAGTGCTAGACGGTGCTCTCTCCCATACAAGTGTAAATTGTCTGGATAAGCTTTATCCCTTTGACAATAATGAGTTCAATTGCAGACTGAACAATGGCTCGTGGATACGATACGACAAGGACGGCTTCAATGTATCATGCCCTGACGGATCCACGTCCTTCGCCCACATCATCATTGCAGCAGATAGTTGTATCGGGACTTCCCCTAATTCCATGGTGACTGGTCTACGGACACTCATCAGAGAACGAGCTTACTTCGCGAACTTCACGTGGACCTCTACAATGCCAGCACTACCTCTCCCATACAACAGACAGGTTGCCAAGCGGTTGATGAAGGTAACCGAAATGGACCACCTGTCACCGACTTATAAGGAAATCCTTCACCCCATACTACTAGCAGGACTGGTTCTCACGGTGATGATATTTATCGCCGTGAACATCCTTTTTTGGCGTAGGTTATGGCACAGCAGGAAGCTACAACAGAATGTTTCGCCATGTCCAGACAAAACTCCTTATTTAATTCGGTTTAAAGCCGTTTGAAGTGGCCACCTCATTCGCTAAAGGAGTAAATTGCTCTGGAAAGTGTGTTTGTAATAAAAGCTGTTAGTACGCTAGTAATATGTAATTGAAGAAATTATCTACATTGCATTGTTAAAAATACATTTAAAACAACATTTAAAAAAAATATAAATCATTTTTTCTCTCGGCATCTAATAAAATATATAAGCCGGAATGTTAAAAAGAATAGAGAAAAAAAAATTAAATTAACAGAATCTATGGGCATCTAATAAAATATATCAGCCCTATATATATAAATATATATATATATATATATTTATGTACGAAACCGTGGTACGTGTACGTACCAGGAATTCGTGTATGTGCACTAAAAAATTGAATTTTTACCAAGGTAACAAATATTTTTATTAGTTACCGTATTATGTTAATCTATGTTTCTGACAAAGGTAACAATTATTCTTTAACAAGTTACCGAATCATATGTATGTCAGTAGTTTTTTTTGGTACCATATAATCATTTGCTAGCAATGTACCATATATATGATCTTTATTTTATCATGCAATTTTTTTCTTTGCTTTGGTAATATCTTTTCATATGCATTATTGTTATTATTTTTTGATATGCCTATTTGGACATTCGTCCTCGTTTGCTTATGGCTAAAGTTAAACAAAGAATAATACATATGTCCAGTCATGCCTGGTAAACATGTTTTGGCTTGTTAAATTTTTTTGAAAAAATTGAGATAGCTGGCCGAGCTTATGTAATAAGTGAAATAATTATTATTACATGTTTAAAACACATGACGTAATATGTCATTTTGGATGAAGATGCTAGCCGTGGGATTTGCTGTAGTCACCCAAATCATAAACAGGATGCACAATGCAGCCTCAACAATGTAACATTTTTCTTAAACGTCAACACCAATGCATCAGAGTGTGAAAGTTTGTAACGTCACCGGATGCAGGTGTCTTCCGAGATTGTGATAAGATTGCTATATCAACTAAGCATACGATATCTGTGATATCGATAATTTAATCAGTTCATATCTGTACTTCACCAGAATTGGTCATCTGACCAAACCAGCTCCCTCCTGTGATGGAGATGTTTAACTCTGTTGTTTTTAAACAATAAATACTTTTTAGAGCTAATAAGATGTACTTCGTTATCCAGTTTTACACATCTTAAAC
>NC_090733.1:97204884-97214884 GCF_036898095.1 Palaemon carinicauda | reverse complement strand
TAAGACTACCCTATAATGAATCGCAGACGAAGGCAAGAAGAGGAGGCGAATCGCCGCCGAATTCAGAAGGCAACACTGAGAGGAATAATTATTGGGATGTCGATGTGTGGACAAACTCCTAGCAGCATTGCCTATAATCTCGGAATCTCTCGTAGCTCTGTCTATCGTTGGCAATACAGATGGGAAGAGGGGGGATTTTTACGAAGGTGGCCTCAAATAGTCTACAATCAAGTAACTTCAATGCCAGATAGGCTACGAGGTGTCATTGATAGGAACGGTGGATGGACGAAGTATTGGACAAGTTTTTGCTTGTTTTAGTTTTATTTTGTATTTTTTGTTTGGGGGGGAGGGGTTAATATCTTACCACGATAATGGATATTGTTAGGATGGTGTATGAATTATATTTTTTTAATTTTGTTTTCAGAACTATGTAATATTAACATTATTTTGTGAATGCTAAATATGTAATAAATTTATTTAAGCTGAAATATTTTGCAGATTTGACCTATTTTCAAACTGCTAGTTATGAAAATGTCTATCCTTCTGAAAATGAGTTCTGTTACTTCAAAAATAACCATTGACCGTAGATATTAGTTTTCTGACTGTCATTTAATGAAGCTTACTTATCACATTCAAGTTGAAAATAAATCTATGAATGAACTGAAGGGTTCGATTATCTCCCTCAGTGCTCAATCTGGTTGTATTTGACTAAAAAGTTGGACTTTAGACCTATGACAAAAGTTCCCGGATTACTGCTATTGACAACCAAGATAATATAAATCAAGGAGTAATGCTGTTCTGTCTCAAAACTTAATTCTAAAAGAGGGCATTCTCTTCTGACCTAGGTTTGGCTTTACTGAGGATCCCTCTGTCAATCATATTCTCATAATGGATCATCATTGCTGTTTATTTTCTTCATCAAAGTGATAGTAGAAACGATAACTAATATATATATATATATATATATATATATGTGTGTGTGTGTATATATACTACTGTAAACATTACCTTCCCGCTTTCGCGGTTGGTAATAAGTAAGTTATTAAATAATAAGTAAATATATATTTTCATGGGAAAATTAAATGTATAGATAAGTATGTGTAATTAAATATAAGGTTTATCAAGCTTCGGCCTTTCTACGCTGATATCTTTAATCAAAAGGTCACGGTCTTATCAATAGCCTATGTCAGTCTAAGCCACAAAACCCAGAAATTATGCATTTTTTTTTCATTTTCTAGTCTATTGTTACGCAGTTTAATTAATTTTCATCAAGCATTATACTTTCAATTTAAACAAGTTTTCATAAACTAAATTGATCCTTCCATAATTGTTACGATTTATGACATCTTTGATAATGAACAAAAATAGAATTGAGTTTTAGTAGCATTGCACACATATATATATATATATATATATATATATATATATTGTAAACTTATGTAGACCACTAATTATTTGATGAAGGCGTATTTATGTCGAAACAGTATTGTAGTGGATAAAAAATAAAGAAAAGGAAGAGTCTACTAAACCAAAGACTTACGTCTGAAAACTTTAAGAAGCTGAGGAAATATGAGAATTCCTGTAGGAAACGAATTGACGCAGCCAAGGCCATCGCTTTCAATGAAAATTATACACTCACACATTATATATATATATATATATATATATATATATAACGGATTTTGAGCGAAGCGAAAAATCTATTTTTGGGTGAGATAGCCATGTCGTCCTGATGGAAGTTCCTATAGGGTAGCTTCCTAGGGTATATTACAACTACGGCGATATTCCCAGAGAATTTACCTTAAGGTACCAGAATTCTAACTCCTGGAGCGAGTATCCCTCGTGAAAGGGATATCGCGACATATCAGAGGACGTATTCTAGACACGTCACATGGCAATCTACGACCTGAACAGAGATTCGTCTCGTAGGAGGGAGATTGACGAGATACGAATTCGGGAAAGAAAAAGGGGAGCCGCTCCCAAGGCTTCCCTATCCCCCGATTCGTATGCGTGCCTGGCGCCAATCCTGGCGCCATCTGTATTCCTTGTAGCGTACACGAGGTGCTACAGATACTGTATGTAGGGAGGGGTCCTACAGCCCTTTCTTAGAAAGGCAAGGGTGGGTCCATCAGGACGACATGGCTATCTCACCCAAAAATAGATTTTTCGCTTCGCTCAAAATCCGTTTTTTGGGCTCAAGCCATGTCGTCCTGATGGAAGTGTACCAGAGCATTACTGTATCTGTGGATTCTCAGAACGTGCCGTACTCCCCGGAGATATTTATTCCCGGTCGACTAGACCTAGAGACCTAAGATGTTACCGTTATACATCTTTTCAACTAACTATAAACTATGTTAGAGCTTCCTGCCCCCCTACAGGGAAGAGTCCTACTAGACTCTGGAAAGTCTCGAAGAGTACATATATCTATGTATGAATACCAGGCAAGCTAATATAGTGGTCTCGCCCTATATTAAGTAAAGCATAGTTTGTATAGAACCACTGCGTCAATATATTGACCAGTCATCCGCACAATACTTGTATTGGACAAAGGTTTATATCCGCATAGGAAGAAACTAATAAAACCGCCCTCGTCCCTTTATGGGACGGAGTCCTCCCATTAGGGGACTTACATAAACCAATGCAACATAGCTTGCAAAACAGAACAATTCTATCAGAATTATCCCAGATAAGATACATAGAATTAAAATGCTCAATTATACCAATAAATTGACACAGGTGAAAGAGACGCAAGGTTCTCAAGAACAAGTTTATTGACAGATAATAAACAGATAGGTTAACAACAAATATATATATTTATATAAAAGAGGGTAACCCAAAACTTTAAGCATAAGTATGATAGTAAACAGAACTTGTTTATCTGAAAGAAAAACCATTAAACACCACTTTAATGAGATACCAAGGTATCAAGTCATAAAAAATCTGTATTACAAATCAATCACATTAGCGTTAGAAACGCTTGGCACACATGTCTGAACTTATGCAAGGTTCACCTTTGAAGGAAGGAACAGTCTATATGGGCACTTGGTGCCCTCATTTAGTTTGTAGTACAGTATGTACCTACACACTCACCCTGGACTTAATCGTCCCAATTAAGACCACTGTTCCTCGCAGAGTTAAACAGTAGGGTTAACTACACGACCCACTGCTACCACAGATCTCTTAAGTTCCTCTACTTGCTTCGCATAGTGGCGAAAGAACACCCTGGAAGACTTCCAGCCCGTGTATGAACGGAGATGTTCAAAATCCATACAATTAAAGAAATTTAGGGATGAGGCAACTTTCCTCGGATCGTGACCTGCGGGTGTACTGTCAGGATCCGCTCTGCGAATAAAATATGTCATTTTCGCTCTGAGTTGATTCAGAGATAAATTTAGAGCCTGATGTTTCTCCCCTGAATAGTTGACTACCCTTGAAGTCTGAAGTTCTACGAAGATAGACCTTTAGGCATTCTACTGGACATAGAGATGCATCTTCTTTCAGAGGACAGATTCTCCAGGGACCCCACCTGTTGGTGGGTAACTCATTCTTGGCGAGAAACGTAGGATCCGGAAACAGGTTCAGCTCCCCCCCATCCAGGAACTGAACACGACCTGCCTCTCTCGAGAGGGCTACGATCTCACTAACCCTGGCCCCGGACGCGAGTGCAAATAGGAAAATAACTTTTTGCGTCAAATCCTTTAACGCACATTCTTCATTGCTCAACAAGGAGGCGAAATGAAGAACTTTGTCTAAAGACCATGAGATGGGCTTTGGAGGTGCTGAAGGTCTGAGCCTAGCGCAGGCTTTCGGAACTTTATTAAAGATCTCGTTACCTAGGTCGATCTGGAAGGCAAATAAAATGGGTCTCATCAAAGCCGATTTACACACTGAAATCGTGTTAGCTGCCAATCCTTGGCCATGGAGGTGGATGAAGAAAGATAAGCAGAAATCTGTTGAGATCTCCTGCGGATTCTTTGCCTTTACAAAGGCCACCCATTTTCTCCAAGATGACTCATATTGCCTTCTAGTCGATTTGCGCTTGTATTCCCCTAGGAAGTCTATGCTGGCTTTCGAAATCCCGAAGCGCTTTCTCACCGCTAGGGCGAGAAAATCATGAGCTGCAGGGTCTGGGTTTTCTGTAATGAAGCGCAGACAGTCGACTTCTGGACTCGCTGGGTCAGAACTGGATGTGGTAGCGGCACGAACTTCATCTGTAGTTCCAACGCCAAGGGGAACCACATGCTGTTCGCCCACTTGTGGGCCACTATTGCCGCTACCCCCCTTGAAGGATCTCAGTTTGTTGAGGACCCTCAACAGAAGGTTGTGAGGAGGGAACAGATAAATCCTGGACCATCTGTTCCAGTCGAGGGACATTGCGTCCACTGCTTCCGCTAAGGGGTCCTCGTACGGGGACACGTACAGGGGCAACTTCTTGTTGTCTTTCGTCGCAAAGAGGTCTATTTGCAGTTCTGGGACTTGATTCAGAATGAAGGAAAATGATCCTGCGTCTAAGGACCATTCCGACTCTATCGGTGTGAACCTGGATAGAGCGTCCGCTGTCACATTGCGGACTCCTTGAAGGTGAACTGCCGACAGGTACCACTTCTTCTTTTCCGCCAATCGGAAAATGGCTAACATCACTTGGTTGAGAGGTGGTGACCTCGACCCTTGTCGATTCAAGCATCTCACAACCACCTCGCTGTCTGTCACCAATCTTATGTGGATCGAGTGACGCGGGGAGACTTTCTTTAAGGTAAGGAGCACTGCCATAGCTTCTAGAAAGTTTATATGAAAGGTCCTGAATAGCTTGGACCAAGTCCCCTGGACTTTTTTCCGATGAGAGTGACCTCCCCATCCCTCCTTTGAGGCGTCTGAGTGAATCGTCAACGACGAGGGAGGTGGCTGAAGAAGAACAGACTTCTTTAGATGTCTGGCTTGGGACCAAGGTCTGAGAAGAGTACGTAGCCGAGGCGGCACTGGTCTTCTCAGGTCTCTTCGCGCGTTTGATGCATACCTTCTCCAAACTCCGGTTGCATCCTTTAGCTGTGCTCTTAGCACTGGGTCTGTCACTGAAGCAAACTGGAGAGAGCCTAGTACCCTCTCCTGTTCGCGTCTTGATATCCTTTCGGAATCTAGAAGTCTCTTGACAGAGCCCGCTATCTCCTTCCTTTTCTTCATTGGGATGGAGAAACTGTGTGACAAAAGGTCCCAGTGGATTCCCAGCCACTGGAACTTTTGGGATGGAGAAAGTCGAGACTTTTTCTTGTTGATCTTGAAGCCTAGGTACTCTAGGAACTGGATCACCTGACTGGAAGCTTGAAAGCATTCGGTCTCGGATGCTGCCCACACCAGCCAGTCGTCCAGGTAGGCTACTACCTGAATTCCCTTTAGGCGTAATTGTTTGAGAGCTGCGCTCGCAAGCTTCGTGAAAATCCTTGGGGCTATGTTTAGCCCGAATGGCATGGCTCTGAAGGCGTACAGTTTCCGTTGTAGCCTGAACCCTAGGTAGGGGGAGAGTCGACGGCTGATTGGAATGTGCCAATAGGCGTCCGACAAGTCTATAGAGACTGAGTATGCCCTCTTGGGCAGTAAGGTCCTTATGTGTTGCAGTGTTAGCATCTTGAATTTGCAATTCACTATGAACTTGTTGAGTGGTGACAAGTCCAGAATGACTCTGAGCTTTTCCGAGTCTTTCTTGGGAACACAAAACAGCCTCCCTTGGAATTTGATGGACTTCACCTTTCGGATCACATTTTTCTCCAACAGTTCTTGAACGTACTCCTCCAAAATGGGGGTGGAGTGTTGGAAAAACCGAAGGCATGGGGGTGGAGTGCTGTACCAGCTCCAACCCAGTCCATTCTTGAGTAGGCTTTGGGCCCAGGGATCGAAGGTCCAGCGATCCCAAAATTTCATCAGTCTCCCTCCTAACGGTATCATTTCACTTGGACTGCCGTCCTGAGGTCTTGCCTCCCTGACCACGACCACCTCTGAATCCCCTTCCCCTTGAGGGGCGCCTAGACGAGCCTCTGGCTGCTCCTCTAGGTTTTGCACGAAAGGAAGAAGACTGTCCTTCGAACGTTGGGGCGAATGTGGTTGACTGACCTGGCACAGCCTGGGGTACCCACTGAAAGGCAGTCGGGGTTTGTGCCACCATCTGGGGCACTGGAGGCAAAGGCAATTGCAGTTGCTGTTGCTGTCTATAAGGCTTGGCTGGCCGAGATGGTAGCCTAGTCTTCATATTCTTCCTCTTTGGTTGAGGACCCTCATCCGGGGAAGATTTTCTTTTGATAGCCAGGCCCCACTTCTGGAGAAGATTTCTATTTTCCACGGCGGCCTTATCAACAACCTCTTTGACCACATCGGTAGGGAAAAGGTCTTTTCCCCAAATGTTGGAGGAGATTAACTTCCTTGGCTCGTGTCTCACCGAAGCCCCGGTGAACACGAACTCCCTGCAAGCTCTCCTTGCCTTGACGAAGCTATAAAGGTCCTTCGTCACTGTGGCTAAGTGAGACTTAGCCACTACCATGAACATTTCATGGACCTTGGGGTCACTTGCCATCGTCTCGAGAGTAGTCTGATGAGACATTGAGGCAGCCAGTCTTTCTTTTGTCTCGAACTCTCTTCGTAAAAGAGATTCGGACAGCTTGGGGAGGTCCTCGCCGAATTGCCGTCTGGCAATATCAGCCTCCAACTTTCCCACTGAGAATGTCAGATGGACATCCTTCCAGTCTTTGTGGTCCATAGGTAGAGCCAGCGACAAGGGTTTACACTCCTCCAGGGAGGGGCAAGGCTTGCCGGCCTCGACTGCCTTTAGGACAGCCGCAAACCCTTTCTGTAAAAAGGGGAAGGCTCTATCAGGAGAGGACACAAACGAAGGGAGCTTCTTGCTCAATGCAGCTACCTTCGAATTCAAGAAGCCCCTCTCTTTCATCGAGGATGAAAGTAGGGCTTGAGCCTTAGCGTGGTCCATAACAATGACCTCCTTCGGCTCTGTCTCCTCCCTTGAAGCTGGTTCTTTTCTCAGCCGGACATAGCAGTCCGGATATGATGCCTTGCTGGGCCAGAATTCTACCTCCTCTAGGGGAACTGAACCCAGCTTATCCGAGATGACGATCTTTCCAGTCGTCATCGGCATGTGCTCAGCATACCTCCATGGGTTAGCATCTGAGCATATGGGAAGGTCTTTCACATGGAGCCTTTTCCGGGGCCCATGTGATTCTGCCAGGGACTGCATACGCAGTTCCATTGCAGCCGCCTTCTCCTGATTCTCCTTCTGCATTTGTTGGATCATTCCAACAATCGAAGAGAGGGCCTGTCCCAGTTCTACTGGGAGGCCAGCCGATGTTGAGGGGATAGGCTCCGGCATCTGAACCGGAGTAGCCGACACCTCGTCGACCTCATCCTCTACGACATCCGGGGTTTGAACTTGATCCTGACCTTCTGCCAGGAGGTCTTCTTCCAAACGATCGTCCAGGTCAGACATCCTGTCACACAACTGGATGTCTTGCATCGCATCTGCGACTTCCTCGTCCACCTGGATTTGATCTTGAAGAATCTCCTCTTGAGGCTGGGGAATCACTGCCTCAGCTGATGCCTGGGGAAAAAGATACGCCCTCATCTTCTCACTTGGAAGATAAGGGCCAGAGGTGTTCTTCTTGAAGCCCCTTACCCAAGTACGAAGCTTTTCCCTAGCTATATCCCTTGATTCCGCCGTTCTAGGGGAATCAAAAGCCTCAGTAATCAGGTTAGTGCATACAGTACATACCTGAGGGTCCCAATACTGGAGATCATCCTTGGAGACAGCGCATGCTGCGTGTCTCCTACAACACTCATGTCCGCAGAGGTTCTTGCTGCGGACATTGCAGAAAACATTTCCGCACTTCGGAGGGTCCTCCTGTAAAGAGAAGAAATTTCCATGAGTATCAAGTGAACTATGTATCACAGGATATGCATTGTATAGCATAACAATTCATAAATGAAAGACACACACTTGTGTTTCCCTCACAACCCATTGTTGCAGCCTTCCAGATAATAAAATCAAAATGGTTTATCTCTACTAGAGTAACCAATGCAAGGTTTCCAGAGGAAACAGGTGGAGCTCACACCTAGGCAATGATTTTAAAAATCCTGGATAATAGACGGGGAAGAACTCTGCTTCCTGTCTGAGGGCAACAGCAAAGGGCTGCGTAAGAAAACACAATAGTGTTAGAAGATACAGTGCTGTACCTAAACTTTTACTATAGTTTTCTTCTTACTGTATATGCTATACAGAAGAATACTAGTACAGTATAGGAGGGTGTGTGCCGGCCTGCCTTTGCCGGCCGGCACACACCACAATTAGCTTTAAAGTATACTACTTAACAGCTATAGGGCGGCAGCCCTCTGGTTCAAATGCCTGTGCCGGCGGCAGCAGCTGCCGGCCAGCAACAGCCAGTGTTGGCCGGCAATGATTGCCGGCCAGCAACTACACAAGGTAGTACCCAGCTGTCGGCCACACTCTTGGTGACCGGCAGACAAGGACTGACATAAGCCGGCCGGCAAAGGTACAAGACCGATGCCAGCCGGTAGCAAAAGAACCAGAAGACTACACCTGCCCGGCTGCCGGCCTCATAGGCCGGCAGCCGGCCTCATAGGCCGGCAGCCGGGACAGGTACAGCACTAGAAGAAAATAGAATGGATGCCGGGATAAGAGTGTACACAACCCCCCAAGCCCGGCAACCGAAAGAGTGCATATAAGGAAGGGGAGAAACTTAATTCAGGCTTCCTTGACCAATGCCGTCCGGCTCTGCCGGCAGGCATGGATGAGGGACCAAGAGAGGTCCGGGCAGCACTCGAAAACATAAGACCCTTGCCGTCCAGCATCTCTGCCGGCCGGTAATGGGCTTAGTCAATCCATATCCGAACCTATACTAGGTCCAGAAGTAGAATGACATACGGTACAGTAATACCCCTGCCGGCCAGCTCTGCCGGCCGGCAAGGTACAGTACAGTAATGGCTAGGCCATTACGGAGATAGAGGGGGAAGGGACAAGAGGGTCCTGCCAACCTTGCTTTAGTGACAAATCACCCGCAGCCAAGAACTTTGTCTTAGCCTAAGGGAGATCTAAGGGAAAGGGCCAGCGCAGTAGTATAATACCTGCCAGCTTCCAGAGCACCAAAGCAAGGAAGGCGTTGCTACTCCCAAGGGAAGATTTATCCTCCCCGAGAACAGCAACAGGACTTAGTCTGGTCGATCACACAAGAAGGAATCATAACTACAGAAACCTTCGATAGTGACCTAAGGGAGCTCAGCTCCCTTTGTAAGTGTTAGGTCAGCGAGGGAGACTCTGCCCCAAGCCAAACAACACGGACTCAGACTAAAAACTCTGTTGTTCTGTCCCTCTTTGAACCAGACTCTGCTGGAACAGGAAGGTACAGTAACACCCTAGTATAGTTTTATCGAAAATAAATTCGGAAAAAACCACTTAGGGATAAGCCCAAGGCTTAAACAGAGGGAAAGGGATTGCATACCTTCTCCGAAGAAAAGGAAGCAACCGGGGAGTATAATAAAGTATACTAAGGCTCCATAAGCAATTAGCCTAGGCACCAAGAGAATCGATTACCTAATTCACCGAAACTCTCACGTATACAATCTTGGAAATATTCCACACAGTCTAAAATGTATAAAATATAGCCTAAAGCTTCAATAAAATTTTAATTACACTCGGAAAAACCAAAATCATGCATTAAGTACTAGGACCAAACGACTAGGCTACATGGCCTAGCGTAGGCCAGAATGGCGAATACTTCGCCAAATAATACTAAGCACGAAAGGAAATCCTATGTAAAGCTAAATAGCTAAATTTTATTAAGCAAAACAACCAGGAATGTCACTCTGACTAACTAATTTATACCTAGCGAGTGACAGTGTCCAGGACACCTCTGGTAGGCTACGGCTCTTGTATCAAAGATTAATCCTATTAATCACTCAAAATTTTACCAAGAGCCTACATTTATACATA
>NC_090733.1:97189338-97191838 GCF_036898095.1 Palaemon carinicauda | reverse complement strand
GCCACACATAAAGCACTAATTTACATTGGGTTTTCAAGACAACATCCTTGTCTAAGGGGTTTTTAACGAGAGAGAGAGAGAGAGAGAGAGAGAGAGAGAGAGAGAGAGAGAGAGAGAGAAGAGAGAGAGAGAGAGAGAGAGAGAGAGAGAGAGAGAGAGAGAGAGAGAGAGAGAGAGAGAGAGAGAGAGAGAGAGAGAGAGAGAGAGAGAGAGAGAGAGTTTATTATTACACAATGACGTAGCAAGTCTTATTTTGACCAATGATGTAGAGAAAAGGAATAGAGCTGGTTTGTACAGAACCATACTATTATCATTATTACTTACTAAGCTACAACACTAATTGGAAAAGCAGGATGCTATAAGCTTAAGGGCTCTTACAAGGAAAATAGCCCAGTGAGGAAAGGAAACAATGGAATGACTATAGACATGTTGAATTCTTGGTCAAAGATGAAATTGATTAGAAATAACCTTAACCAATACAATTTAATCTCAATATTCACCGAATTTGGTTGTCAGATACCCTTACTCCAATAGACTAAATTGATTTAAATACATTCCTGCATTCTCTGTCATAAGGCTCAATATTACGCAGTTTTCGGGAACTTTTTGACTAAGTTGTGGAATTATGTTCCTCATCGGGTAATTGAATCGATGGAACTTCAAAAGGTCAAACTTTCAACGAATGTTTTTTTTTTTTATGTTGAAACAGGCTGACATAAGTCTCTTTTTAAAGTTGATTTATGAAAAAAAAATATTCTAATAGTATTACTGTTATCAAGGTAATATTTTAATTGTTCATTATTTCGGAATTGGGCTATTTATCCTTGTTGCAGGTCTAGGTTGCAGGATAGCAAATAACAATAATAATAATAATAATAATAATAATAATAATAATAATAATAATAATAATGATGATGATGATGTTAATGATGATAGTGTAGATGTTAATGGTGATGCTAATGATGATGATAATGATAAAAGACGCGTCATGAAATATTTAGCCATTGCCGTCAAATAAAGTTAAATGGGACCTTCTTTTTCCTAAGCAAGTGTTTTCTGACGTTCTTTACGTAACCGGACGAGTTTGTAGACTGGCTGGATCGTAATGAGAGAAGGCTTTGTATTTACCCTAATTAATTTCCCTGTCAACGCACCAGCTTTCAGAATGTTTTACTACTATCAGCTAAATCCTAATTCTTTGGAATAGTATCGTTGCAAGAAAGGTGCATTCTGTAGGATCTCTGAAAATAGAATTGTCCGTAGCCTTGTTAGTCAAAACTCAATTCTGGCAAGAAATCCCATTATGGGATGACTAAAAAAAAAAGAAGTATTAATAATTGAATTTTACATAACAATGTTCAGGTTTTGTGCTGAGTATTTTACCTCGGGGACAAAAACTTGGATTCCAGATCTCTCTCTCTCTCTCTCTCTCTCTCTCTCTCTCTCTCTCTCTCTCTCTCTCTCTCTCTCTCTTGATTGTATGATGTAGTCAATGCTAGATTAAAAAATATAGATAAGTGTATATGATGATAATTAAAACATTGATAAGTTAAATAAATCGTTTAATAATGACATTCTGTATTAGCTCAAGGTTATGATTGTATAAATTTCAAATGCGCGTGACCTAAAAAAACATAATTATCCCAAAAGCCGGAAAACATGCAACACATCAAATTCTGAAATGATCAATTAGAACCAAAAAGACTATCTTCAAATCTAAATAATGTTGATAGAATTATTTTACCATGTTGAAAGGTTAGAATATGATCATTGATGATGATAATGGCCGGTAACTACTTTGATGTCTTTCCAAATAAGGATTTATTTTAATGAGGACTATGTTACAAATGATAAGAGAGAATATTCATTTATATCTTAGTTTAATTTAATTGCATAGCAAAATAAATTATGTATGTAGGACTAGAGTTACGAATATAATGAGCATAAATTTATAATGTATAGTCACCACTGAAATCGCAATGCCATATATGGGTTGAGTATTTTTTTCTTTTTTTATAGAAAACACGTGCAATAAAATACGAAAAACATTATTAGAGATAAGAGTGATACTAGTGATAATAATATTTGACACTCTTTGGTTCTATATATTTGTATCGGTAAATGTAAATTCTATGAAGTAATGATTAGTATTAGAGAAGCTTCGATTTTCTAGATCAGGGTTACACAATCAATTCAGTGTATTCAAGGTTTTCTGAACTGGAAATATAAATTATATTTTTTTTTAAAGCTTTAGCACCTTAATGACAATATGCACAAACATATACACACATACACATACACACACACACACACGCACACACACACACATATATATATATATATATATATATATATATATATATATATATATATATATATATATATATATATATATATATATATATATATATATATACACATTTCATCATCATCATCATCTCCTCCTACGCCTATTGACGCAAAGGGCCTCGGTTAGATATCGCCAGCCTTTTCTATCTTG
>NC_090733.1:97171838-97184338 GCF_036898095.1 Palaemon carinicauda | reverse complement strand
TCGGGCTCGCTGGGTATTGCCGTAAATTCATGAGAGGTTTTGGAGAGAGAGCGAGACCCTTAGATGCTTTAAAGAAACAAAAAGTAATAAATTGGGGAGTGGAAGAAGAAGAGCCTTTAACCATTTGAAAGCTGCCTTAACTAGCAATGTATTACTCGTATATCCTAGATTTGATTGCCCGTTTTTAGTGGTAACAGATGCGAGGAGCGTAGCTATTGGTGGCGTAGTTTCTCAATGAGATGACAAAGGCAGAGAGCGACCCATTTGTTTTGTTTCCCGGGCACTAAAAGGGGCAGAAAGGAATTATAGTACATTCGATCGAGAGGCTTTGGCTATTCTCTAGAGGTGCAGTAATAGGGGTAACAGCTAAGGCACAAAAGAGGAACGAAGAACGTAACCAAAATAATGAAGACCCTCATCAAAATAGAGAAAATAGAAAACGGGATGTGAATTCTCCCGATGAGTATTCAGAATACGGGAGCGGAGAGAGAGGAGAGAGAGGGAGAGAGTTTCAGATATTAGGGAGAGAGAGGGAGATATGTGCAGTGAGGGTGAATATATGTGGGTGGCCTAGGACATGACCAGGGGTGTCCAGAATGAATGCCCTGATGATGCAGGTTTGATTGACTTGGGAGCTTGGGACGTCGCAGAATTCCGAGAGGGACAGAAAAAAAGTGGAATGGATGGAAAGCGTGCGAGCAGTGATTAAAGAGGAATCCGAGTTATCCGTCCCTTCTGAAAGTGCCTCGTCAGAATTTTTTTATAGAAAATTATATCTGATATTGTGACTACGAGAAGAGGGGAGGGGATTTTTGTGCACTGGTAGTTCTTCTTCCCTCTTTGATTAATTGAGCCATCCACATTGTACATGCAAGTCTGTATGTAGGCGTTTAGGGATTGATAAGAAGATTAAGAAGAGCCCGTGAATTCTTTTTTTTTGGTTAGGAATGAAAACATCTATAGAGAATTATATAAAAGGGTGTCATGCTTGTAACTCTTTCAAAGAACTTGAAAACACTGTACCGGAAGCGAGAAAGTGGCCTGTGATTCCTATTGATTATAGAGTGCATATGGATGTGGTTGGATCATTTTCTACTGGTTTAACACAAAAGAAGTATATGTATGTATTTGTGTATGCATTTACTCGGTACACTCATACTTGCTCATGTTGGACAAATCAGCAAATTCATTAGCCCAGGCGCTGTGCTCTTTCATTACCAGGTTTTGTTGCTGGAAAATTGTGATAAGTGATAAAGATCTGGAGTTTATAAATAAGGTGGTGAAATCGGTCACAGACTTGATGAAAATTGAACACTTTTCAGTGACCGCATATAGGCCTTCAGCAAATGGCTTAGTGGAATCGCATAATAGGGAAGTAGTGCTAATTTTACGTTACTTAGTGGCTGATAACCCATTGGCACGCCATGTTTCCTACAGCTGAGCTAGCTTTGAACATTGCATATACTGTAATGCTTCGCTCAGGGACACGTCTTTCTTTTTAGTGTATGGACAGGATCCTGTGTTACCATATACGGTACTCATTAATTCGCAACAATTGCCAAATTATTAAACTGAGCAATACCGTGTATATTTATTAAATCTATTGAGGAGAGCAATGAATACCACTGAAAGATTTTTAAAAAGAGCTAATGATGGTCGGTTCAAAACCACACCGGTAAAAGTATTTATGGGTGATCGTGTGTATTTGAAACGATTACAACCTAGGAAACCCATGTATATATATATATATAAATATATATATATATATATATATATATATATATATATATATATATATATATATATGTATATATATATATATATATATATATATATATATATTCATTTTTAAAACTACAAATAAACTAGCAGTTTTGACTTTGATTGTGTATAAAAAAAATTTAACTGCACGCAAAAGTTATGCTGTATTCTAAGAAATATTGATTAAACGGTGAAAGTTAATTATTCGCTATTCGAAATATGGTATTCGTATCAGAAATACCGAGACTGAAGCATCGGAATACGGCCTCTGCTATCTTCCTGTTAAATGAATTTTCTTCAAAATTTTCAACGTCGGTAATTGGGGTCTTCTATTCTATCTCAAACTGTAAAAAGATATGTGCCCCGTCGACAAAGATTTAAAACTCGTCTTTAGGCTCCATTCCAGTGAAATTCCTCCTCCAAAATTAGGTATTTGGTTTCTACAAAATGGAATTAATTTCTTTTTTCAGTTTTATTTTCAAGTAAAGGCTTAACAGGATCCATATCGATTTCTGGCAATATATACTTTTTGTATTGAAATTAATAATTTAAAAAGTCTATAAGAATTTCTTTTTTGATTATCGGCTCTTGATAAATAAAATATATATTACTAATATATTTCTTTTCCTAGAAGTTCCGGTGGTTAGAGTTTTGAGATAAAGAAAATTTAACGATTATCGATACAGCTTGGTTATAAAAAATCTTTCTTTGAATGATAAAATTGCCAAAAATTTATTGACAATCTCCCTTTAAAATAATCCCTTTATTGGCAATCTTTAATTGGAGGACAATTTTCCCGTGGAATGTTACCTAGGTGTGTATTTATTTTCTTCGAGGGACAATCTTCCCTAGAAGGACAATCTTCTTCTGATGGATAAACATTCTATTAAAATTAAGGTAAATTTTCCCTTCAAGAGAAGTCTTTCCTTGAAAACCAATATTTTCTTGAAGGACAATCTTCCCTTGAATTCTTTCCTTGAGGAACCATCTTTCCTTGAGGGATTTTCCTATAAAATCTTTCCCTGAGGGATTTTCCTATGAAATCTTTCCTTGAAGGACAGTCATTCTTTCTTTAAAAAGCTGTCTTTGTTTCTTAGAGGGACAGTCTGTTTCTTAGGACATTCTTTCTTGCCCTGAAAGTGGTCTTTCTTTTTTACAAGGGCAGTCTTTCTTTCTTTTGAGGACCATCTTTCTTCTCTTGAATGGCATTCTCTCTCCTTTGAAGGGGGTATTTCTTTCGTTGAAGGACAGACTTTCCTTGGAGTAGCGTCTTTCCTTGGACGAACTTCCTTTAAAGTTTCAATAACATTATAGGAGAAATTTGTGAGCCCTTTATGTACATTAAAGCAGGCGGGGAAACATGGAATTGCAAAGCAATATGATGATAAGATTTATTGGTGTAGAATCTTTTATTGCGCAATAAAAGGAAAACTTAATAAATAGAAATATTTGGTCTGGGTAAATCAATAAAAAAAATCCACCAATGAACTGATTCAAAGAGGCAACACTTAAGCTAAAAGCGTTGCTTAATTATACAGATTTCGAAATCTGCCAACTAAAAGTGAAGATGCCAAGTATGAAAAAAATGTATTGGTTCTTAAAGCTGTGTCCTCACTTGAACCTCCTCGTGTCTCTATGCGTTGGCAACACTGCAGTCTTTAAGCGAGTTACCAACAGATGGCTTCTAATGTTAGGTCCGCGAATTGAATTGTTTTGGATCAACTAAATAATTAATATACACTAAAACAGTGTCAGTTATGCTCGTAAAAGTCTAATTTCTCATGCAGGAAAGGGGAAGCGTTATAACTGAGGTTGCTCGGGAAGAAACGTGAATAGTATAGCAATAAGTCTAAATTTTCTTAAGTAATCAGAAGTTAACAACTAATAATTTACGTAATTGAGAATGGTTTTGCTAGCGTTCTCATAATTTTTTTTTTTTTTTTTTCAACTAAAGCCCTCTATTTCCCTATTGATAAATTTTCCATATATGTTAATTTCGTTGATATATGTGGAACTTAATTGCTTCATTTAAACATGACCACTTCATTCAGGTGTCTGTTAACTTCGCAGATATTTGAGGAAATCCAAGCAATGGCCATAAAAATTTCGTGCAGTAATAAACCCTACATGACTCTAATGGCATAACTTACTCCGGGAAACACATGAATAATACTCTCAGAAAATCCACTGAATAATCACACATCTAGAAGGAAGCAAGATATTTCTGTTGTAATTCTATACATACTTCAATTTTTACACACACCAACACACACACACACACACACACACACACACACACACACACACACATATATATATATATATATATATATATATATATATATATATATATATATATATATATATATATATATTGTAAAGGAATATGATTTATTGAGTATAAAATTGCAGAAAAGGTTGGAAATTTATATTTGCATAAAAAAGGTGTACACTAGCCAACAGATGGCAGTACCGCTTGGCGTAGTCAGTAGTCGCCAAGGATAATGTACCGAAATATTATGTTTAGTACATGGATGTCTAGCGTGAGTGAGTATATAAAGCCCCACAACGGTGATTTTCGGGGAGTCGCAACAAACAAGTGATAATAAGTGTATCAAGTTTTTAAGGAATATATGGTAATGTATTGTTTATCCATTTGGACGTTTTCTTGTGTGATGTAACGTTGGTTGCCACTAACTGTTTGCTGTTACTACAGTGTATTATATGTTGTGATTATGTAAAGCATTGCCACTTGGGTATTATACGGTGAACGGCAGAAATTAGTGATTAGTAGTCTTGATGAAGTGCTATTGTGTAATGCGTTTGTAATTGGTTTAATGTTCTGTTTGTGACTTTAATTTCTTTACTAATTGTTATTAAAGTACATTTTAAGTTATTATGGGTTATCACTGTTTCCTGATATATTCTGCTCGTAAATCCTTAGTATAAGAGATTTTGTTTTCTTATGTTACATGGGGGCCTGTCGAACGAAACCCGAACGTATCCCTATTAACTTATCCTCGGTGTTAGCTTATTCTGTCAACCGTTAATTGCTTTTTAGCACTTCCATATACTTCAAAAAGGGGGGAGAGTTGTGATAGTGTTAGCGCTATATTTGTCTTGCTGTGTTATTTTGCGCAGGTTATTAAAGATGTTTGATTTGAAAGATTTCATACGTAGTCCTAGTGGTGAAAAGTTAGAAGGTATAACTAAAATAGACTGGATTGTTCTAGCTAGGTACTATAATGTAGAAGTATCAGAATCTGCAAGGAAGCAAGAAATCTCAAATAAAGTAAGTGAGGCGCTAATGACTTTAGAAATTTTGTCTGATAAGGAAGCGTTGTTACTAATGAATTGAGAAAAGGAAGAAGCTGATAGCCAGCAAAGTGCTAGTGATAATAATACAGAGGATAGTACAAGTGAAGAGGAAGGTGCCAAAGCCGTACGTGAAAAAACCAAGTCACTTAAAGTCAAACCAAAAAAGTCTAAACTTGTTTATGAAGGGATGAGTGTTGAGCAGATGCAGATTCATTTGCAAATAGTTAGAATAGGAAATGAGAAAGCTGTCGAACTTAAAAGATTAGAAACTGAGGTTGAGCAAAAGAGGATAGAACTAGAGATAAAGAAAATTGAAGTAGAAGGAAAATCCAAAGTAGCACTAAAGTCTTTGCAGGTAGACAACGCAGTAAAAAGTGTACCCATTTTTGTTGAGAATGAAGTAGATTCTTTTTTTTTACAATTTGAGAAAGTAGCAGAACAGCGTGAATGGCCGAGAATGTCGTGGAGCACGTTGGTTCAAACTTCTTTTCGAGGAAAGGCTAGGGAAGTATTTGCTGCCTTATCTTTGGATGATTCTAAGGATTATGAGAGAGTTAAATCTGAGGTTTTGAAAGCTTATGAATGGGTGCCTGAGGTATAGAGAGAAGTTCAGAAGCTGGATAAAAAGAGATGGTCACACTCATATGGAGTATGCACGGGAACAACGCCTGTGGTATGATAGGTGGATAAATGCCAGAGAAGTTAATGGTGATTTCGGTAAGCTTCAGGAACTTATCTTGCTTGAGCAGTTTAAGGATGGTATTAATCCACTTATTAAGACATATTTGGATGAACGTGATGTAGATAATGTGGTTGAAGCCACTAGATTGTCTGATAATTACGCATTGACCCATAAGCTGTATCATACTGACGTCACTCCTAAAATTGGAAGGAACAGAGTGTGGGAAGAGCGTCAAAATTACAAGGCACAAGGTAAGACTACGAGTTCACAGGTATCATCAAGGGGAGTTTATAATAAATCCTTTAAATAGAGGTTTTAGAGGGGCAAGTCAAAATAGTCATGGTCCTTGTGTTAGTGCTGGAAAAGCAGGATCCAGTGGAAATGATCAGTTTACACCCCGTTATCAAAATGTAGGCGAAAACTTTAGAGATTTTGTATGTTTCAGTTGTGGCAAACCAGGACACATCAGTAGGAGTTGTCCACATCGCACAGAAAACCGTCCAATTCAAGTGGTAAATAAAGTTAAAGATAAACCTGTACATTCTAAGAAGGATGATCATAAACCTGAAAATACTATTGCATTGTTAAATCAACCGCAAGTATGTGGTGACATTAGTCCTTGTTTGTTTGCTTCTCCCCTTAGGCCAGGTAAGAGTTACTGTAACAATAGCATTGATAATAATGTATGTAATGTTGATGAGAATATTGGTTACAAAATGGGTAAAAATTGTGTTCAAAATGTTAATAATATTGGTTATGTTGAGACTAATGTAAAAGAAAATAGAATGGCACTACCTGAAAAGAGTACCAAATCCAAAGGTACTGAATTGTATGACCCTTTTATGGGAGAAGGTTGGTTACACCTCCCTTGTGTTGAAAAAAAGAAAGTAAGGTGGTTAAGAGATACCGGAGCGGTACAGTCTGTAATGATAAGAAATATGTATGACCAGTGGAAGGATACTGGAGAGTATGTACTTCTGCGTGGGTTTGGTCCTGAATTCTCGGCTCCATTAGTAGAAGTAAAGTTGGAAACTCCGTTAATTTCGGGATTTGTTAAAATTGCATTGGTGAGAGAAATCCCAGTGTCGGGAGTAGTTAATTCTTGGAAATGATTTATGTGGAGACAAAGTTTTTGGTAGCAGTAATCCAATTTTGACAGAAAAACCCTCTAATTCTTCATCTATTACAGAAGTTGAATGTAAATTTCCAAACATATTTCCTGCTTGTGCAGTTACTACACGAAGTAAGAGTGCCGAAGGAAAGGTAAATGATGACGACTGTTTGGATTTACAAAACTTGTTTAAAGACAGTCCAGAAACAATAAAAGTAAGTAAAGTCAGTACTCCTTTGCGAATGCTGAAAGTTAATAAGGAAGAATTTGTTAAATCTCAAATTGAAGATGAGAATTTGAAGGTAATAAGAGATAATGCCCTTGTTGATATAAATGATATCGAGAAGGAAGGCAAGTGTTACTTTGTTAAGGATGGAGTCCTAATGAGGAAGTTTAAGAGTAGAAATTTTAATGATGTTGTAGAACAAGTGATTATTCCAAATAGTTATAAGAATTTTGTTCTAGGTATTGCTCATGACAGTAGTTATTCTGGTCATTTAGGTATAAACAAAACTTATGAGAAATTATTGAGGTATTTTTATTGGCCTAAGATGCACAAAGATTGTAGTGAATATTGTAAAAATTGTGATTTATGTCAAAAAGTAGGTAAAGCTCAACATGACCCTAAAGTGGTGCCATTGCAACCCATTGAAGTTCCAGGTGAACCCTTTGAAAGACTGGTTTTGGATTGTGTGGGACCTCTTCCTAGGTCTAGTAAAGGCAACGAGTATTTGCTGACAATTATGTGTAGTGCTACCAGATTTCCAGAAGCTATTCCTTTAAGAACTGTGAGTGCTGATAAGATAATAGAAGTGCTTAATAAGTTCTTCTTGCTGGTTGGTTTGCCAAAAGAAGTACAAACTGACCAAGGAACCAACTTTACGTCTAAAAAGTTTGCATCATTTTTAGCCTGTCAGAGTATTAAGCATTGCTTATCATCTCCTTATCACCCACAGAGCCAAAGAGTGGTCGAACGATTTCATCGAACCTTCAAAACCATGCTTCGCACGTACTGTTGTGAAAATGAAAAGGAATGGGATGTCTTCATACCAATGTTGCTATTTGCCGTTTGTGATAGCGTACATTCATCGTTGGGGTATTCTCCTTTTCAGTTAGTATATGTCCATCAGGTAAGGTCGCCCATGGAGGTGATAAAGAATCAATTGATTTCAGATGAAAAGGATTCTATCACTTTACAAGAAATGAAGGAAAAAATAAAGAAAATATGGAAAGTAGCACATGAGAATCTCGAAATGGTACAAGAAGGGATGAAAAGAAACTACGACAAAAAGGCTGCAAAACGTGAACTCTACATCGGAGACAAGGTTCTAGTGTATCTCCCTACATCTGGTAAGGTTTTTAACCAGAAGTATATAGGACCTTGCACGGTGAAAGAAAAAGTAGTGATGTTAACTATCGAATCCAATTTCCTACAGGACGAAGGAAAGTTAAAACTTTCCATATTAACAAGTTGAAAAGGTATAATGGATCCAGTGGAGTGTTGTCAATTGCAAAAGAGGATGATGAAAAAGATGTTGAAGGAGAATTTGAAGTTAGGATAAAAAATACTGAGTATTTGAGGGATTATGAAAAATTTAGAAAATTGTATTCATTTATCTGATGGAACAGCAGCAGGATTTTAAAGTGCTTATTAAAAACTTTTCAGATCTGTTTTCAGACCATCCAAAAAGGATAAAAAGAGTACAGCATAAAATCAGGTTGAGAGAAGACTCCAATAAGTCAGCGTCCGTACAGAATGTCACCGAGGCAATAACAACAGTTAAAGACCGAAGTTGCTTATTTGCTGAAACACTGACTAGCAGAGGAAAGCCATAGTGAATGGGCTAGCCCATGTATTCTAGTCGACAAACCTGATGGAAGTGCAAGAATGTGTACAGACTATCGAGAGGTAAATAATGTAACTATAAAAGATTCATATCCCATGCCCAGAGTTGAAGATATAATTGATAATGTAGCTAAGTTTCCTTTTTTAAGTAAAATTGATTTATTGAAAGGATACTATCAAATTGAGTTAGACAAAAACAGCAGGAATATTGCTGCATTTGTTACACCCCATGGACTTTATAACTATAAGGTAATGCCATTTGGTGTATGTAATGCACCTCTGACATTTCAACGTCAAATGAATTATATCTTAAAGGATCTCGAAGGTGTATTTGTTTATTTAGATGACATTATCATAGTTGGAGAAACCTGGGAAGATCACATAAAAAAAGTATAATGTTTTTAGAGGTTATTAGAGTTCAATGTTACGATAAACCTTGCTAAGTGTGAATTTGGAAAAACTACTGTTCAATATTTAGGACATGAAATAGGAAGTGGCCACGTGAAAACTGTTGATTGTCATATTGAGGTCATAAAGAATTTGACCATCCCTACATCTAAACGTGGCGTGATGAAATTTTTTGGGACAGTGGGGTATTACAGAATTTTGTAAGAACTTTTCAGAGGTAGCCTACCCATTAACGGAGTTGCTGAAAAAGGATGTGAAGTTTGTTTGGTCAAAGGAATGTGACGAAGCTTTTAGCAAACTTAAGCTCATGTTAATGTCTAAGCCAGTGCTGAAATCCCCAGACTTTAATCTACCATTCAAGTTACAGGTTGACTCCAGTGAAGTAGGAGCTGGCAGTGTATTATTACAGGAACATGATGGTATTTTACACCCTGTATCTTACTTTTCAAAGAAATACAATAGCCACCAGTTAAATTATAGTATTGTTGAAAAAGAAGCTTTAAGTTTAATTTTGAGTTTAATGCACTTTTGAGATATACTTGTTAAATAGTAATTTTGAAATAGACATACTGATAATAATCCATTAACCTTTATTAATAAATGTAAGCACAACAATAAGAGAATTTTAAGATGGGCCTTATTTTTGCAACCATTCAAAATAAATGTTCACCATATAGCAGGCAAGGAAAATGTCATTGCAGATTCTCTCTCTAGGTCTGTTGATTAATCTAAACCTTTTATTTTGAAAGGAAAGTGCTTGTTACCAACGACGTGGCAGTCTCCGATAGTTGCTGAATGGTGGAAGTGGCTGTTTAAGACTGTACGAGTGAAAATTCAGCATGGACTGAGGAGAGAGCCGCGGAGTTTAAAGGGGGGGAATGTAAAGGAATATGATTTATTGAGTATAAAATTGCAGAAAAGGTTGGAAATTTATATTTGCATAAAAAAGGTGTACACTAGCCAACAGATGGCAGTACCGCTTGGCGTAGTCAGTAGTCGCCAAGGATAATGTACCGAAATATTATGTTTAGTACATGGATGTCTAGCGTGAGTGAGTATATAAAGCCCCACAACGGTGATTTTCGGAGAGTCGCAACAAACAAGTGATAATAAGTGTATCAAGTTTTTAAGGAATATATGGTAATGTATTGTTTATCCATTTGGACGTTTTCTTGTGTGATGTAACGTTGGTTGCCACTAACTGTTTGCTGTTACTACAGTGTATTATATGTTGTGATTATGTAAAGCATTGCCACTTGGGTATTATACGGTGAACGGCAAAAATTAGTGATTAGTAGTCTTGATGAAGTGCTATTGTGTAATGCGTTTGTAATTGGTTTAATGTTCTGTTTGTGACTTTAATTTCTTTACTAATTTTTATTAAAGTACATTTTGAGTTATTATGAGTTATCACTGTTTCCTGATATATTCTGCTCGTAAATCCTTAGTATAAGAGATTTTTTTTTCTTATGTTACAATATATATATATATATATATATACATATATATATATATATATGTTAATGCACTATTCTTCTATTGCTTAACGTGAATGATGGAGAAACACAATTTTGACACGCTCATATAGTTCTTTATTAGATCCATGACGTTAACATCGATATGGTTATATTGTTAGGAGTTTATACATGTAGATTTGAAGTATGTAGCATAACTTGAAGTGATGTGAAGTGACGTGATGTGGTTCAATTACTATGGATAATTGAAAAAGAAATCAACGTATAAATAATATTCTAATGTACACAAAATTATTAAGTTAAATAAGTAAGACTGATAGAAACAATATGCAAAGCTTAAGTAAATTATGCATGTATAACTGCTAATTACAAAAAGGTCATACACAAAATCAATATAATTAAGGCTCATCTAAAGGCATACGTTATGTAACATGTAGGTTTGCAAATGGGAAAAGATGAATCAGTTATTCCAAAACAGTATATAATAGGCGTTTACTTACGATTGTGTTCCTATAACAAACGGTCCAAATATTCCTCAATAAATACCAACTTTCGTTATATTCGTTATATCGGTTCTGTATGAAATCACTTTTTAAACTGATAAGTTTCCTCATCTGTTTACAGGAAGACACTGTGGATTACCATAAAGTTCACGTGACCGAGAACTATGCGTAAATTAGCTAAAACAACCTAACACCAAGTAAACAATTCATATGGCCGAGAATAGACTCGAACCAGCAAACTACCACACAGCAAACCTTAAAATTAACCATCGCGATAACTAGACAACAAACATTATTTACAGTTAATCGTTGGGCATCAACATACTCGACCTGTAAATCGTATGATTTACCAAAAAATTTTAGATACACAACTAATATTTTATTTCATACTACAATACATGAATAGAACATGAATAAAACAAGATTAAGGAACGAACATTAAAACGATAAACACAACAAAAATAAAAATGAGTTTGACAAATAGATATGAACTAAAAATATCAATGTCATATAGTGCCTCTGGATAATATCTATAACACTTTATCTTCTTTTGGAAGCAAGAGTACGAGCTTGCTCACTGGTCTGTGCAGTTCAGAAGATTGGGTTCGAAGTTTGACGCTTCTCACAACGCCTCTGGAGTCTGGCAGTACATCTGTTACACGTGCTAGTGGCCAGTGAAGTCTTGGCGTGTTCTCGTCTTTCAGGAGCACGATGTCACCTTCCCGTGTATTTCATTTTTGTTTGTTCCATTTGGGGCGTTGCTGCACGCTGACTATGTACTCCCTTTTCCATCTGCTCCAGAACAAGTCCGACAAATATTGTACTCTACGCCACCTTTTTCTGGAGAACACATATTCTGGTTGCGAAGGTCCTGGTATTAACCTCTTGGGTGACTTCATATGCAGGATTTGACTCGGACTTAGTGGTTCCATGTCGTCAGGATCATTAGAACAGGTCGTGATCGGTCTTGAGTTCACAATATATTCTACCTCGCAGAGTAGCGTGCGGAATGATTCGTCATCGAGGCGAGTCCCATGGTCGAAGAATAGCGCAGATAGAACTTTCCGAATGGTACGGATCTGGCGCTCCCATACGCCGCCCATGTGCGATGCCATAGGTGGGTTGAGTTTCCAGTCGATATTCATGTACAGTAGTTTGTTTTGGATTTTGTTTTGGTTCAGATCTGACCAAGCCTTGTTCAGCTCATTCCGGGTTCCGATGAAGTTGGTCCCGTTGTCGCATCGGATTTCTTGTACCGTACCTCTTCGGGCTATGAAGCGTTGCAGACAGTGAATAAAGGAATCCGTTTCGAGACTGTTAGCAGCTTCCAGATGAATGGAGCGACTGACAAGACAGGTGAATATGACGCCGTAACGTTTGAGCTCCTTGCGGCCCT
>NC_090733.1:97144338-97166838 GCF_036898095.1 Palaemon carinicauda | reverse complement strand
CAGTCATCATCATCATCATCATCATCATCAGAAACATCATCATCCTCATCTAAGCTACAACCCTGGTTGGAAAAGTAGGATGCCATAAGCACAATGGCTCGAACAAGGAAAGATAGCCCTGTAAGGAAAGGATAAGAGTAAATAAATAACCACAAGAGAAGTAATGAACAATTGAAATTTGAATTTGGTCTTTAAAATGGTAAATTATCACTCTTTTTGGCTAGTTTCATTTCATACTCCTCAACAATTCAGTAATAATAATTCATTTTAGAATTTAAGAAAACCGATTGTCAGGTTTCCATTACACCTATTTTTGATGAAGGAAACCTTCCACATTATCGTTAGAGTATTATATTCATACAAAAAGGTAAATGATTTAATTAGAAATGGGTCATACAGCCAACAAATGGATATGATGGTTTATTGGAAACATTCCTGCCTAACCATCTGCTAGATTTGGGTTAGAGCACGCTCAAGCTCAGTAGTTTCTTTTACTGTCAGCAACCTCACCATCCTTGTGAGCTAAACATAGGGGTTTTGGGGGGATTCTATAGATCAACCTGCTCAATCATCAGCAGCTATTACATGACCCTACCTGGTCCAAGCTTGGGTGGAGAGAAGGCTTCGTCGCTGATCACATGTATATATATATATATATATATATATATATATATATATATATATATATATATATATATATATATGTGTGTAAATATATATGTATATATATATATATATATATATATATATATATATATATATATATATATATATATATGTGTGTGTGTGTGTGTGTATGTGTGTGTGTGAGTATGCATATGCATATGTATATGTATATGCATATGTATATATATATATATATATATATATATATATATATATATATATATATATATATATATATATATATATATATATATAATGTAGGAAAACGAGCATTGTCAAGTGCAGATTTGTCTGTATGTGTTGCTTAGCAGGGAGTTTGCAAGTCTGAAGGCATCAATTAAATTTTCCCACAATGAGACACAGGAGCTGCAGATTGTCCGAGGCGGCTGCAGACGGAAAAAATCGGCTGGCATGACCAATGGGTCGCCATATGCTATTTCAGCTACCAAGACATCCAGGGCGTCCTTAGGAGTGGTCTTTAGTCCCAGGAATACCCAAGGAAACTGGGTAAACCAGTTGGAGTTCTTGGACTGGGACATCAAAGCTGCTTTGAGGGTGCAATGAAACCGTTCAACCATTCCATTGGCAGTAGGCTTGTAGGTGGTTGTCTGATGAGAGGTGAAATTGGTACCTCTGTCAGAAGTAATATGTTCAGAGATATGAAATCATGCTATCCATCCTAAAAGTAAGGCTGATATACATGAGGTGGATGTTGCAGTTTCCATGAGAATGGCTTCAGGCCAATAAGTGGAGCAGTTTAAGATTATAAACAGGTAATGATATCCTTGTGATATGGGTAGAAGTACAACTATGTTGACTTGAATGTGAGCAAAGCGACACTGGGGTTGTAGAAAGATGTCCACTCCTGAATCTGTGTACGTTTGAAGTATGGCATGAAGTACAAGTGTGGACCTAATCTTTAGCATACTTAGTAATGTCATGCCAAATTAACTTCGGCTTCAGCAGCTGTGTAGTAGATTGGAGAGAGGGATTTGAAGGGCCATGAATGAAATCAAACACCTGTCGCCGCATGGGAGCAGGAAACCCATGGTCTAGTCTACCAGTACTAACATCACAGAGGAAGATGGATTTGGAATCGTTGAGAAGGACGTCTTCCCAGTGAAGGGATGTGCAGGATGTCCTACATGCTTGGTAGGCTGAATATTGTCGATGGGCTTCTACCAAGGTGTTGTAATCCAATCCCAGATGAATGGTAGCCAATGTGTCTCTTTGCAGGGCATCGACAACAGGATTCATTTTCCCAGGGATGTGTTGTATTCAATCACAGCAGAGATGTTGGCATTGACGGGCAGTCCATGCGTCGGACTACGAGCAAAGGCGTGCACCAGAGCCAAGTAGTTCATGTAAATGACGAAGGGCGTACCCCCCAAGAAGTGGTGAATGTGACTGACAGCTATGTGCGGTAGCCGTATTACGCCTTGGCCAGTTTTTTTCTGAAGGCCTTTGGGCAAGCCATTGACCACCTACTCGAGTAGTGCACTATTAGTGACGTTAGTGGCATCAGTGAATCGAGGTAGAGGTGCATGTAGCACTGGAAAAGTGGGAGTAGCAGCAATTGATAGGATATTATTTGCATTGCAAAAGGCCGCTTCTTGAAGGGGACCACACTTCAGGTCCTTTGGCTTGCCCTTGAGGAAGGCATAGAGAGAAGAAAGAATAGCAGCGAGGGCTAGCAGGAAATGTGATAATAGTTTATCACACCCAAGAATACTTACAATTCTTTGATGATATAAGAGGTGGGGAAGCTCTAAATGGCTTGTACTTCTCAGGGAGTGGTTAGATTCTTTCAGGAGCGATGCGGTGCCCTAAGAACGATATTTCATTGGCACCAAAGGTACACTTGTCGTACTGGACTTCACGGCTGTTCTGTTGTAGGCATGATGCGTCGGGGATGAAGGTGTTCCTCTACGGAGGAAGAGAACACAAATATGGCATCCACGAAACATACACAAAAGGGGTGGTCCCTTAAAATGCTATCCATGTGACATTGAAAAGTGGTCTCAGCATTATGAAAGCTATATCAAGAGTAATTGGGGAACGTACCAAAGAGGTTGGTGATGTTGGTCTTTGTGATGTCTTCTGGGATTGTGGGCATCTCTTAATACCTATTCAGGAAGTCAAGCGTCGATAAAACTTTCGCTTTATGCAAGTAAGATGTCACGTTGGCGATGTTAGGGATCGGGTAGTAATCTGGTTCTGTCTGCATGTTCAAACACTTGTAATCCCCACATGGACGCAGGGAGCCATCTTTCTTCAGGATGATGTGTAAGAGTAATGATGATGGGCTGGAAGACTTTTGGCCAAGGCCCATTGCTTCTATTTCTGCGAACATTTCTTTGGCGGTTACCAAACGATCCAGTGCCAGATGCCTCAATCTGACGAACACTTGGTCCCATGTTGTATTGGTATGCTGATAAATACCATGTTTAGTGGGAACCATGGGCTTTTGGCAAAGTTCCGAACCATAGATTTCTGAGTACAACGTGAGGAGGTGGGCGTAGACATCCGTGGGTGCACTGATGTTGAGAGAGAAGTCAGAGGTGGCGGTTTGAAGAGGGATAGATAATCTACATTTACTAGCTATCAGTGATGGATATCAACCAGGAGGTGGCAATGTGCGAGGAAATATGCACCAAGGATTGGCCATGTAACGTCAGCAATGAGAAACTTCAGCGATATTTGATGCTTCCAAACGATAATGTGAGGTTCTCGTAACCATCTGTGTGAATTGCAGACCTGTTGGCAGGCACCAGGTGGATATCAGCAGATTTAAACAGACAATGTCGTGTCCTGGCGAGTAGCCTGGGCAGAAGAGAACAGCAAGTAGATGTGTCTACCAAAAATCCCACGCCTGGATCTGCATCATGTATAAAGAATAGATTATTGATGATAGGCCACTGCTACAAGCAATGGCCTACTTACACATTTTTTGGCCACTGACAACTGTTCAAACATCTCTTCACAGAAGTCATGAATCTGGAGTGGTAGTAGCATAACTGCGGCTGATGGGCATTGATAAGTGGCTATTGAGGTCGTTGGTTGTGGCATGAACAAGAGGTGGGTGGTATGTTTTGTTGTCACTACAGCATGTAACGGGGTGGCCTTCTGTCTTATACCCCAATCACACCAGCTTTGGTCAATGTTGAATAGTTGTCCCTGTCGGGAGGAGTGGACCTGTTGATTGATGTCTTAAATGTGGTTTAGTGGCTGTCCATTAGGCCGTCGAATTTGGTCATGAGTTGCTTCATGGGCAAAATATCTACATTGGGTATGGCAGCGCGTACAAGTTCGGGTAAGCGATGTACCCAAAGGGCACATTTTCCTTATAGCGAGCAACGCCTGTTGGTCCCCCTAACTATTGTTAAGAGAGCTGTAAAAGTTTGGCTATGCAGGCGGGTGCCGATGGTGATTTTTTCAGGGCGTCTTACGATTTTGGGTTGGCCCCTTACTTGGAAAAACAATCAGTGATTTCATGGAAAGTGTCCTTGGAGATCACCAAGAGAACTTAATCTGCTTTGGTACTTGACTGAGTCACACCCTTCATGCAAAAATTAGACCTCAGCACGTTGGAACCAGGCGACAGATTCTTGCTGGCAAAGGCCGCAGTTTCACTGAGGTGGGGTGTGCCGAGGAGGCACACCAATGTGGCCTTCTGTGTTATACCCCACTCACACCTACCTTGGTCGATGTTGAATAGTTGTCCTTGTCGTGAGGAGTGGGCCTCTTGATTGAAGTCTTAAAGGTTGTTTTAGTGGCTGTCCATAAGGGCGTCGAATTTGGTCATCAGGTCCTTCATGGGGAACGGCAGCGCGTATAAGTTCAGGTAAGCGATGTACCCTAAGGGCATATTTTCCTTATAGCGAGCAACGCCTTTTAGTTCCTCCAACGGTTGTTGAGAGAGCTGAAAAAGTTTGGCTATGCGGGCTGGTGGCGATGGCAATATTTTTAGGGCATCTTACGCTTCTGGGGTAGACCCTTGATTGGAAAGCCAATCGGTGATTTCATGGAAAGTGTCCTTGGCGATTACCAAGAGAACATAATCTGCTTTGGTGCTTAACTGAGTCTTGCCCTTGATGGAAAATTATACTTCAGCACGCTAGAACGAGGCAACAGATTCACGCTGGCAAAGGCCCCAGTTTCACCGAGGCGGTGTGTACCGAAGAAGCAGATTAATGTGCGTGCGCGCAGTTGGTTGTAACTGAGAGTCAGGTGAATGCTATTGCTTTATCAAACAGACATCGAGATTAAAAACCTGTGAGCAAGAAGGTCATAAGTATTCAAACATAATTAGACATGAACTATCAGGTTCATATTAGTTGGTTTATTAACCGTTCAGGGAAGAGCAAAAAAAAAAAAAAAAAAAAAAAAAAAAAAAAAAAAAAAAAAAAAAAAAAAAAAAAAAAATTTCCCAGTGCGTGTGTATCAGACACGTGAGGTACAGGATCCAAATTTTCTCATCTCCAGCAGGAAAATGTGACTGTATAAAACATGAATAAATGAATAAAAACTTACGCATACAAAACGGTCGAAAAATACATAAACCTCTTGATGTGAAAAGCAATTTTTTTTTATTATTATTTTCATGGAGTAGATATTATATAGTCTATTATTCAACGATTTTGATTAAATGGGAGATCTAATCATAAATTTCATAACAATGAAATCCTATTCTGAGAATAAATTTAATGTAAATTTAATATGACAAAATTGGTTCTTTCTTAATATTGAAATCAATACATATTATTCTTAGTCTCATCGTGATTGAAATGGAGTCCATTTAAAAAAAAAAAAAGGAAACTTAAAATATATCTTGATGGGTCTGATTCTTATATTGATTAGAGAGAGGCAGCGCAAATTTTTGTGGAGATAAAGTGAAAAGGGGAGATAGAATGGGATGAAGCAGAGAGGCTTATAAAATAGATAAAATCCTCATATAGAGAAGGTATAGATAGAAAGGAATTTAATTTAGAGGGTATGAACAGTGATGGTATATACAGGAAAGAAGCTTTTTGGATGTAAAGCTATGATTAAATCATGAAAACAATTTGAATATGAAGGGAAATGCCATACATGAATCATAAAGGTTTTGACCAAGTTCATGGTAAATTGATAGATATTCAGCATTGAATATGTTTAGTATATATATGAGAAAACATCTAGAAAGATTGTTTATAATTGAAATTAGACGTAAGTTAGATTATGCTAAAGTAAAGTGACTCGTTAGATAGAAATGGCTGTTTATAGTAGGTGGATGGTGAATTATTTTATTACACCGGGTCAATAATTTTATAAAATAGGTTGGTGCAAAATTTTAGCATATAAAAACCGAAAGTATCGGCAATTTTTACGCTAAGAAAGTCTCTAGTTTTTTTTTAACGTTACCGAACCTAAACTAAACTAACCTACATTTGCTAAGAAATCCAAAACATAAAATGTGAGCGAGGCAACTTCCTCTATCTCTATATCTTGAAGATATCAGAGAAATTCCCTTCACTTGTGTAGTATTTAAAAGTAGTCATTCAATATTTATAAGTTAACAATTATCTTAAATTATATTATATGTTATCTATATATATGTGTGTATGTATATATATATATATATATATATATATATATATATATATATATATATATATATATATATATATATATATATATATTTATATATATATATGTTTACACACACACACACACACACACACACACACACACATATATATATATATATATATATATATATATATATATATATATATATATATATAGATATATATCACTTCAAATGGCTTGTGTTTTGTAAATGTATATATAATTTTTTACTACTGCTGGACCCCTTAAGCGTTTACCATCATGTTTGTCCAACTAGGGTTATAGCTCAATACTTTTAGTAGTAGTAATAATAATAATAATAATAATAATAATAATAATAATAATAATAATAATATTAATAATAATAATAATAATAATAATAATAATAATGATGATGATGATGATGATATGTATGCATATTGAATGCTTATAAGTATATGTATTGAAGAAGACCAATAACAGAGAGTTATTTACGATCCACACTTAATTGACCATAGAGTGAAATATGAAATTGTAACTTGCCGCTAATGGAAGCGGAAAAATAATCCATTATTCCTGTTATTTGCATCTCTCAACTTACTAAAAATAGACAAGAATGATATTCTGTTTCATATCGCCTAGTCCAAGACCCCCACGAAACGGCCTTGAGGATTAAGCTAAGGATGCGAAGATCAAAGAGATACCGCCCACTAGGAAAAGCCCTCAGGGCGACACCCTCGACTTTCCCTAGGTTCATTAGCAACAATTCAAATTCTTCATCTTACATGATTATTTTATGTTTGTGGGCTGCTAATTGCTTCCCTGATTTTTCAACATTTAGAAAGAAGATTGATTTAGAACAAATCGAATTAAACTTGACGACTCTCTCTCTCTCTCTCTCTCTCTCTCTCTCTCTCTCTCTCTCTCTCTCTCTCTCTCTCTCTCTCTCTCTCTCTCTCTCTTCAGAGCTATATATTTTCCCATCAGTTTTGTCTCCATAAGTCATGTTAAGTTCATTCTTGTAAAAGAATCTGGGATTTCCAACTGATGAGAACTGGCGTTTGGCATGTGAATAATGATGATTTTCTGGTCAAATATCACTGATGGTAAAACATTCTCTTTAGTTACCCTAAAGTCTTAATCGTTAACCGCTTAGAATTCTGTGAGAGAGAGAGAGAGAGAGAGAGAGAGAGAGAGAGAGAGAGAGAGAGAGAGAGAGAGAGAGAGAGAGAGATAATGTGTATTGTTCACCATCCCTTTTATCTTTATGCTTTATTTACATTATAATTTGAATTATCATATATCTCAATTTTTATGTCTATCAATCAATCTATATATCTAATGTAACTCAGCAGCACACGGTTGTTTTTATAATTACACCTGTGTTCAGTGTGGGCTTGGAAGAAAGAATGTATTTCTATGGTATTCTCCACTTGGCTGTTTTTGCCGGGCATAGTCTGAAACCTATGTATGGCACCAGTAAGCTAAAATACAAACTGAAGGTATTCATTGAACATTTTGAGAACAGAGGGGTAGGCAGGAAAGAGTTTTGAAAGTACAACTGATGGTGTTTCTACTATGGTAGGAAATAACAAGGGTTTTGCAAAGATGGTTAGTAGGAAATAACGAGGGTTTTACTAAGATGGTTGGTGATAAAATTGGGCACCCCGTTATGAAATTGCACTGCATAGTTCATCAAGAATATTTGTGTCAAGATCTCAAATTTTGATCTCAACAAAATGATGAGTAATGTTACAGAAGTACGAAATTTTTGATACACACTTCTAATACGGACGGGTAGTTTCAAGCCTTCCGTGAAGACGTGGACCGTGTTTACAAAAATATACCCTTGCACTGCAGTGTTTGTTGATTAAGCTGATGGAAAGTATTGTAGATTTTTTGGGATGTTTTAATGAAATCAAAATTCTTATCAGAATAAAGGCCGAGACTCTCCTGAGGTGGAGGACAGAAATTGGATTGTGAAACTTATGTTTCTCTTAAACATCACCAAACTTGTAAATGACTCAAGGTGCAAGGAAAACAATGATGAATTTGTATGCTATTTGGAAGACATTTATTGCAAAGCTTGCTTTTTACTCAACAGATATCAAAATTGATTGTTTTTGTTATTTAAAAAACTTGAAGAACTTATTTGTAATTCATCTTGTCAATACTACTGAAATTCAGTTTTTCATGCAAAAACTGTAGTGAGTTCTTAATCAGATTTCAAGATCTCCAACACAGGGTCCAATGTTTTCATTCTTAATCAAACTAGACACCTTTAAATACAGTGACTTGGATATGACTCCCTTCGAGAGGGTGGAAACTCGGGAGTTGAAAATGCAGTTAATTGACATTTAGAAATATTGAAAACTAATAAAATTTATAATCCAGCCTCCCTTTAAGGTCCTGGACATCACTGCCCGATAAATTCAATTTCACGAAGAAAGCAGCTTTTGCACTGCCATAAGCATATGGATACACATATCAATGTGACCAGATATTTTCACACATGGAGCTCCTCCTCATCCCCCATCACAGAGGGCTTACAACGGATCACTCTGAGGGTTGTGTGAAACTCAAGGTGTTCAAATATTCACCTGAAATTTTAATTTTGGCCTTTGGGAATTAAGGGTAAGGATCACATTGATATAATGAGGTATAAATTTAAAATGTAAGATATTTTTGTTAAAAAAAAAAAGATGCAACAGATTTTTACATTAATGTTATACATTTTCGAGAAAGTACATTATAATTAAAGTGGTCATTACATATTGTATAATTATGATTTTAATATGTAGTAGTGCTAAATATACCAAGTGGCATGCAAGGTAGTAAAAAATTAGTATTGATTAACAACTGGCACAATGTGTGTTCAAAAGGTTGCCGACCCCTGAATTAAACCGTTTAAAGTTTTAAAGTCCGCTTATGAATGGCAAAGGCAAAGGACAGTGATATTATCCTAGCAAGCAGGATAATGGCCTAGACTCCAGCCTAGAGACCGGCCATTTATACGTATATTCAGTACACAAGCGCCCTCTCCACCAAAGCTAAAACCAAGGAGGGCCAGGCAATGGCTGCTGATGACTCGGTAGGTAGACGTATAGGCTCCAAACACCCCATCCTTACCTCACAAAAATGATGAGGGTGCAGCGACCAAAGGAACTAACAAGTTTGAGCGGGATTCGAACCCCAGTCTAGCGATCACCAATATGGTACGTTACCACATAGGCCACCACAATCTTCACACCCTGGCTCGAAGGAAGTGATTCCTGTCCCACACTTATAGTATTAATAAGTTACTATTAAATTGTAAAATATGCAGTTAACAATACTATGCGACAACCAATAAGCTGTGATTGGAGGGTGTATATCTTGAATAGTTTACCATTTCGTTTCTGAGTAGTTATTGCGGATTATTCACTCTTTAAGGTTAAAAGGCAATTCAAGAGATTAATTTTAGCCCTGATTTTGACAAACCATACTTTTTTATTAGATTTCATGACAATTGCTGTGAAAATTAAGACTTAATGAAAATCAAAATAAATCTATTTCTGCTTTGATTTTTAAAAATTATATATTTTGTTACACTCAGTGACTTTTTCCCTGTAAAAATAAAAATTTCATAGAAAAATTATATAAAATTTTATTTTAGCCTTCATTTCACAAAATGATACATTCTGGTGTAACTTCATAACTTAGTCACTATAAAAAATTAAGAATTATAGATAAATTATACAAAAATAAATATTTTTATACTGTTTCTGCAAAGTAAGATCATAAATTTTTCCAAACTAAAATCCACGATGCTCTAAATTCGTATCAAAACAAATGAACGGTTGGTTGAAAGTGACGTATAATTAACCATTTTTTTTTTATTTCAGTTCCATATTCAGTACAGCAGGAAACCCATTTGTGATATGCTATCAAAACTATATTATCGGTCCCAACGGCAATGGACATAGCTCGCCACGATTCAATTAATTGTTATTAGTTGTTCATAAAATGATTCAGGTCTGAAACGTGCTTTGATGAACCCAATTTATACATCCATTTCATAGCAATGTAACACATTTCATCCAATGACAAAAATGTTTTGGCCCTAATGAATCTTTGACTTTTTTATTATAGTATTAATTCAACCTACCGTATGTGGAATAAATTATTGTAATTATTTATCATACTATAGATTTTCAAATGTCCCATTTAATTTACTATGGAAAATGAAACATATTATAGAGTTTATACTCCCTTACCGTATATGGAATAAATATCTAAATTATTTATCATGCTATTAATTATCAGAGTTCCCATTTAACTTCTCAATATACAGTATAAAATCTCATTGTTTTGAAGCCCACAATATCCTTCATAGTATTAAATGTTATCTACAGTATATATCATATGTTATTCATCATACTATTTTCAAATGTCCCATATAATTTTTTATGGAAGATGAATATAATTAATGTATTTTCATCACAGAATGTCCTTCATAGTGTTAAATTTCCTCCATATACCACGTGATCTAACCTGAAAAGCATTTGAATTGATACAACACTTAACTTCCCAAAATGTTCGTTGATCTAGATCCTTTTTCCATAGTTGATGAAGAAGGCCTAAAGTTTACGTTTAGTGTACATATAGAAATAGTTTTTTTTTCATATAATAAACACAAGAATGAATGAATGTTTGCATGAGTAAGGGGTTATTACCGTTATAGTCCGGCAGTAGTGGGGTACGAACCCTTTGTGATTGATAAAGATTTTTCAATGCAGGTTATTCATCTGGAGCCTGTTTATAACAATATCTGGGTGAGTGTAGAGATGTTACCCCTTTTTCGGGAAATTGAGAAAAATTAGAAAATCCAAAATGTCCACTGTAGAATCTGAAAAATCTGTGAAACTATCTTCATGAGTAATTGAGATAGAATGTCAAGTAATATGTGTTTTTGTTTTAAGGTACAGTGAGCACAATACAAGGGTTATTTTGATGATAAAAGGAAGACTAAACCCTTAAAGTTCCAGATAGCGGCCAATAATTTATATTTCTATTCTAATTCTTGTTTTCATAATGTATAAATACTAATGAACTAGGAGTACTCTGTAGAGAGCATGCCTTCGCCATGCCAAGCTGTCTTATTTTGTTTTTAACTCCCCTGCGTACATGTACTTCGATGAATTTTCTACAAAACCTAATGGATTTGTCCTTGGGTCATGTCCAACGTGTCCACCAAGCTTCGTTGAAATTGGTTCATTATTTATTACGTAATGTTGTTCATAAGCAACACATAAACTAACGAAATATTTTACATTTACTTAATGTTGTGATAATTTTCAAAGTACTACTACGTACGTGTACTTTCAATTACTTTATCCAAAATGTTAGATTCATCCTTGAGTTATACCCAACATGACTTCCAAGTTTGTTCAAAATTGGTATACTAGTTTTGTGTAAAGTTACTCACAAACAAATAAATAAATAAACAGACAGGGGGCAAATACATACCCTTAGGGAGTTGAAATATGATCATTTTACACTCGCCTGATGGTCCATTTTATATCCTTACATCCAATGTATAATTTTAGTATGGAAATTTTCGATGACTTACGATGAAAGATGGAACACTACATTTTTTTTATAGTTATTTTATCATATTGTAATAAACGCTATATTTCTTATATAAGTTTATCTGTGAATCAGAATGTGAAATATTTTTAATAATATTTCCTACTAATATAGTTTTATGGGTTCATACCAGACTATAAAACAAAATTATTGCGTGTTTTTACCCTAAAGATTTACCTTAACTGACTTCAGGAAATACATTTTACCTTATAGGAGGAAAGGTAAGTAAGTTTTCCTTTCATATTAGAAGGGGAGAGGGTGTTCTTCTTAGAGTGGGAGATGAGGGGGATTTCCTTTTGTAATTGGACGAAAAGGTTATTCTTTTAGAATGGGAAGAATAAGAGTTCTCTCTTAAAGAAAGTGAGGGGTAAATTCTATAATTCTTACTTTAGAAGGAGAGGGGAGGGAATTCTTTTTTTAGGAGAGGTGAGGGAAATATCTTTTTAGAAGAGCGGAGAGAATTCTCTTTTTAAGAGAGGTGAGGGAATTCTCTATTTTAAGAGAGGGGAGGGAATTCTCTGTATAGAAGAAGAGAGGAGGGAATTCTCTATTCAGAAGGAGAGGGGGAGGGAATTCTTTTTTTAGGAGAGGGAAGGTAGATCTCTCTATAGAAGGAGAATGGGAGTTCTCTCTGTAAAAAAAAAGGGAGGAAATTCTCTCTTTAGAATGAGATGGAGGAATTCTCTCTTTAGGAGGGAGAGAGTATTCTCATTTTTATGCGAGGGGAGGGAATTTTCTCCTTAGGAGAAGGGAGGAGATTCAGCTTTTTAGGTAAGGGGAGAGAATTTTCTTTAGGAGAGTGGAGGGAATTCCATTTAGGAAAGGGCAGGGAAATTTTTCCATAAAAGGAGAGGTGGAATTTTCTTTTAAGGAGAGGGGAGGGGATTCTCTTTTTAGGAGAGGGTAGCAAATCTCTTTTTATGAAAGGGTAGTGAAATATCTTCTTATGAGACGGGAGGGAGTTCTCTCTTTAGAAGGAGAGGGGAGGGAATTCTTTCTTTAGAAGGAGAGGTGAGGGAATTTTCTTTAGGAGAGGGGAGGAATTCTCTTTAGGAGAAGAGAGGGAATTTTCTCTAGAAGGAGAGGCTGAATTCTATTTTTAGGAGAAGGGAGGGATTTCTCTCTGTAGAAAGAGAGATGTGGAAACTCTACATTCAGGAGAGGTGGGAGGGGGGGGGGGGAGTTCTCTCTATAGAAAGAGAGGGGAGGGAATTCGGTTTTTAGGAGAGGGGAGGGAGTTCTCTCTTTAAAAAGGAGCGGAGAGGGAGTTCTCTCTTTAGAGAGAGGGGAGGCAGTTCTCTCTTTAAAGGAAATGGGAGGAAATCCTCTCTTTAGAAGAGGGGAGGGAATTCCCTTTTTAGGAGAGGGGAGGGAATTCTCTATAGAAGGAGTGGGGAAGGAGTTCTCTCTTTAGAAGGAGAAGGTAGAGAGTTCTCTCTTTAAAGGAGAGGGGAGGTAATTCTCTCTTCAGAAGAGGGGAGGGAATTCCCTTTTCAGGAGAGGGGAGGGAATGCTCCTTAGGAAAGGGGAGAGAATTCTCTCTTTGAAAGATAGGGGAAGGAATTCTTTCTTTTAGAGAAAACGGGAGGGAATTCTCTCTTTAGAAAAGGGTAGCGAGATCTCTTCTTATGAGATGGGAGGGAGTTCTCGCTTTAGAAGGAGAGGGGAGGGAGTTCTTCCTTTATATGGAGAGGGGAGGGAATTCTTTCTTTAGAAGGAGAGGTTAGTGAATTCTCTTTAAAAGGAGAGGGGAGGGAGTTCTCTCTATAGAAGGAGAGGTGTGGGAACTCTCAATTCAGGAGAGGGGGTGGGGGAGTTTTCTCTCTTTTTAGGACAGGGGAGGGGGTCTCTCTTTAGAAGGAGCGTGGAGGGAGCTCTCTCTTTAGAAGGAGAGGGGAGAGAGTTCTTCTTTAAAGGAGAGAGGAGAGAATTCTCTCTGTAGAAGAGGGGAAGAAATTCCCTTTTTAGGAGAGAGAGGGAATTCTCTCTTTAGAAGGAGCGTGGAGGGAGCTCTCTCTTTAGAAAGAGAGGGGAGGGAGTTTTCTCTTTAAAGGAGAGGGGAGGTAATTCTCTCTTCAGAAAAGGGGAAGAAATTCCCTTTTTGGGAGAGGGGAGGGAATTCTCTTTAGAAGGAGCGGTGAGGGATGTTCTCTCTTTATAAGTAGAGGGCGGGGATTTCTCTCCTTAAAGGAGAAGAGAGGTAATTCTTCTTTAGAAGAGGGGAGGGAATTACGTTTTTAGGAGAGTGGAGGGGAATTCTCTTAAGGAGATGGGGAGGTAATTCTCTCTTTAGAAGGAGAGTGGAGGGAACTCTCTCTTTAGAAGAGGGGAGGGAATTTTCTATTTAGGAGAGGGGAGGGAATTCTCTTCAAGAGAGGAAAGGGAATTCTTCCTTTAGAAGGAGAGGTGAGGGAATTCTCTTTAGTAGGAGGAAGGAGGAATTCTATTTAAGTGAAGAGAGGGTTTTTTCTTTAGAAGGAGGGAGGGAATTCTCTTTTTAGGAAAGCTGAGGGAGTTCTCTTTTTAGAAGGAAAGGTGTGGGAACACTCTATTTAGGAGAAGGGAGGGAGTTCTCTCTATAGAAAGAGAGGGGAAAGAATTCTCTTTTTAGGAGCGGGGAGGGAGTTCTCTCTTTAGAAGGAGAGGGGAGGGAGTTCTCTCTTTAGAAGGAGTGGGGAGGGAGTTCTCTCTTTAGAAAGGAGAGGGGAGGGAGTTTTCTCCACAAAGGAGAGGGAAGGTAATTCTCTCTTCAGAAGTGGGGAAGGAATTCCCTTTTTATGAGAAGGGGGTGAGTTCTCTCTTTAGAAGTAGAGAGGAAGAAGTTTTCTCTATATGAGGAGAGGGGAGGCAATTCTCTCTTTAGAAGAGGGGATGGAATTCCCTCTTTAGGAGAGGGGAGGGAATTCTCTTCAGGAGAGGGGAGGGATTTCTCTCTTTAGAAGGAGAGGGGAAGGAGTTCTCTCTTTAAAAGAAAAGGGGATGGAAATCTCTCTTTAGAAGGAGAGGGGAGGGAAATCTCTCTTTAGAATGAGAGGGGAGGGGATTCTCTCTTTAGAAGAGGGGAGGAAATTCTCTTTTTTGGAGGCGGAGGGAATTCTCTCTTAAGAAGGAGAGGGGAGGGAGTTCTCTATTTAAAAGAAAAGGGGAGGAAATTCTCTTTTTAACTGAGGAGAAGGAATTTTCTTTTCAGCAGAGGGGAGGGAATTCTCTTAAGGAGAGGGAAGGGAATTCTTTCTTTCGAAGGAGTGGGGTGGAGTTCTCTCTTTAAAAGGAAAGGGGAGGGAATTCTCCCTTTACAAGGAGAGGAGAGGGAATTCTCTCTTTAGAAGGAGAGGGGAGGGAATTCTCTCTTTAGAAGAGGTGAGAGAATTCTCTTTAGAAGGAGAGGGAAGGGATTCTATGTAGGAGAAGAGAGGGAATTTTGTCTTTAAAAGAAAAGAGGGAATTCTCTTTTTAAGAGAGGGGAGGGAGTTCTCTCTGTCGAAGGAGAGTTGTTAGAACTCTCTATATAGGAGAGGGGAGGGAGTTCTCTAAATAGAAAGAGATGGGAAGGAATTCTCTTTTTAGGAGAGGGGTGGGAATTCTCTTTTTTTTGGGAGAGGGGTAGGAGTTCTCTCTTCATAAGGATCGGGGAGGGAGTTCTCTCTTTAGATGGAGTGGGGAGGGAAGTCTCTCTTTAGAAGGAGAGGGGAGGGAGTTTTCTCTTCAAAGGGGAGGGAATGGAATTCTCTCTTTAGAAGAAGGAAAGGAATTCCCTTTTCAGGAGAGGGGAGTGAGTTCTCTCCTCAAGAAGGTGACGGGAGTGAATTCCCTCTTTAGAAGAGGGGACGGAAATCTCTTTTTAGGAGAAGGGAGGGAATGCTCTTTAAAGAAGGAGAGGCGAGGGAATTTTCTCTTTAAAAGAAAAGGAGAGGGAATTCTCTCTTTAGAAGGAGAGGGGAGGAATTCTCTTTTTAGGAGAGAGAAGGGAATTCTCTTTTTAGTAGAGAGGAGGGAATTCTCTTTAGGAGAGGGGAGGGAATTCTCTCTTTAGAAGGAGAGGGGAGGACATTTTCTATATAGATGGAGAGGGGGAATTATCTTTTTAGAAGGAGAGGGGAGGGAATTTTCGCTTTAGAAGCAGAGGAAAGGAATTCTTTCTTTAAAAGAAGTGGGGAAGGGTTCTGTCTATGTAGATTAGGTGGGCATTCTATCTATAAGGCAAAGGAGAGACTTTCTTTTTTCCTTTTTTTTTTAGAAGAGTGATGAGGCAATTATATCTTTAAGATAAATTTCTCTTTTTAGAAGGATTGAGGAAGATGTTCTTGTATTAGAGAAGAGGGAGTTTTCCTTTTAGAATATGAGTGGAGGAAGCATTTATATCAAAATTGGAAGAGGGGTTTTCCTGTTAGAATGTGAAGGGATGGAGTTCTCGTTTTAGAATGAACTCAATTCCATAATGAGATACGAGTGATTTTTTTTCATTTATAATGAGAATGGAGTAACTTGTCCTTTTAAAATTGGGAGGGAGGGAGAGAGGGAGGAATATTTCCACTTAAATTAGAGGAGGGACTTTTCTTTTATAAATGAAAGGGTATTGGCTTTCTTATTAGAATGGAAGGTGGGGGAGCTTGTCTTATATTATCTGTGATGAAAGAACTATCCTTTTAGTATGGGAAGGTAAAGAGTTTTAATTTTATAATGTACAAAAAAGAAAGTTCCTTTTAAAAGGGGAGGGGAAGAATTCTTTTGAAACGGGAGAGGAGGAATTGTTTTAAAAGGGGAGGGGGATTCTTCCTTCTAGCAAGAGGTTGGAGGAGACTCTTCCATTTCGAAATGGATGGCAGGGAGCTTTCTATTTAGAAGTAGAGTGGATGGAGTCTTACGTTTAGTTTGAGAGTGGAACAACCTTTCGTTTTAGAATTGAAGGAAGGGGATCTTTCTTTTAGGAAGGGAGAGGGGAGAGTATTCAATTTAATATGCAAGAGGAGGAGTTTTCCTTTTAGAAAGGTAGAGTGGGACGTCTAGTGGACATTTTTTTTTATTGGGAAGGGGAAAGCCTTAATTTGGAATGAAAGAATAGTTTTCCTTTTACAATGACTTGAGAGATGGTATTCATTTTAGGAATGGAGGGGATAGTTTCCCTTTTTGAATGGGAGCACGGGGAGTTTTCCTTTTAAAATAGAAAGGGGAGGATTTTTTTTTCTTTAATAGGTGAGGAAATTTCCAATTAGAAAATGGAATGAAACAGTTTTCATTCATGGATGGGAGGGAAGGGAACCTTCCTTTAAGGATGGGATGAAAAGGAACCTTCCTTTAAGGATGTGAGGGAAGGGAAACTTCCTTTAAGGATGGTAGGGAAGGGAAACTTTCTTTAAGGATGGGATGGAAGGAAACGTTCCTTCAAGAATGGTAGGGAAGGAACCCTTCCTTTAAGGATGGTGGGGAAGGGAAACTTCCTTTAAGGATGGGAGGGAAGGAAACCTTCCTTTAAGGATGGGAGGGAAGCAAATCTTCCTTTAAGGATAGGAGGGAAGGGAATCTTCCTTTAAGGATGAGAGGGAAGGGAACCTTCCTTTGAGGATGTGAGGGAAGGGAAATTTCCTTTAAGGATGGTAGGGAAAGGAAACTTCCTTTAAGGAGGGGAGTGAAGGAAACCTTCCTTTAAGGATAAGAGGGAAAGGAACCATCCTTTAAGAATTGGAGGGAAGGGAACTTTCCTTTAAGGATGGGATGAAAAGCAACCTTCCTTTAAGGATGTCAGGGAAGGGAAACTTCCTCTCTTGATGGTAGGGAAGGGAAACTTTCTTTAAGGATGGGATGGAAGGAAACGTTCCTTCAAGAATGGTAGGGAAGGAACTCTTCCTATAAGGATGTTAGGGAAGGGAAACTTCCTTTAAGGATGGGAGGGAAGGAAACCTTCCTTTAACGATAAGAGGGAAGCAAACCTTCCTTTAAGGATAGGAGGGAAGGGAATCTTCCTTTAAGGATGGGAGGGAAGGGAACCTTCCTTTGAGGATGGTAAGGAAGGGAAATTTCCTTTAAGGATGGTAGGGAAGGGAAACTTCCTTTAAGGAGGGGAGTGAAGGAAACCTTAATTTAAGGATAGGAGGGAAAGGAACCATCCTTTAAGGATTGGAGGGAAGGGAACCTTCCTTTAAGGATGGGAGGGAAGGGAACCTTCCTTTAAGGATGGGAGGGAAGGGAAACTCCCTTTAAGGGTGGTAGGTAAGGGAAACTTCCTTTAAGGATGGGAGGGGAGGAAACCATCCTTTAAGGATAGGAGGGAAGGAAACCTTCCTTTAAGGATGGTAGGGAAGGGAAACTTCCTTTAAATAAGGGAGGGAAGGAAACCTTCCTTTAAGGATAGGAGGGGAGAAAACCTTCCTTTAAGGATGTGAGGGAAGGAAACCTTCCTTTAAGAATAGGAGGGAAGGGAACCTACCTTTAAGGACAGGAGGAAAGGGAACCAGCATTTAAGGATGGGAGGGAAGGGAAACTTCCTTTAAGGATGATAGGGAAGGGAACCTTCCTTTAAGGATAAGAGGGAAGGGAACCTTCCTTTAGGGATGGGAGAGAAGGGAACCTTCCTTTAAGGATGGGAAGAAAGGGAAACCTACTTTAAGGATGGTAGGGAAGGGAAACTTCTTTCAAGGATGGGAGGGAAGGAAACCCTCCTTTAAGGATATGAGTGAAGAAAACCTTCCTTTAAGGATGGTAGGGAAGGGAAACTTCCTTTAAGGATGGGAGGGAAGGAAACCGTCCTGTAAGGATGTGAGGGAAGGAAACATTCCTTTAAGGATGTGAGGGAAGGAAATCTTCCTTTAAGAATTGGAGGGAAAGGAACCTTCATATAAGGATGTGAGGGAAGGAAACATTCCTTTAAGGATGTGAGGGAAGGAAACATTCCTTTAAGGATGTGAGGGAAGGAAACCTTCCTTTAAGAATAGGAGTGAAAGGAATCTTCATATAAGGATGTGAGGGAAGGGAATCTTCCTTTAAGGATGGAAGGGAAGAGAACCTTACTTAAAGGATGGGAATTAAAAGAGCCATCCTTTAAGGATGGAAGGGAAGGGAACACTCCTTCGTGGAGGGAAGGGAATCTTCCTTCAAGGTTGGAAGGGAAGGGAACCTTCTTTTAAGGATGGGAGTGAAGGGAACATTTTTTCAAGGATGGGAGGGAAAGAAACCTTTCATTAAGTCTGGGAGGGAAGGGAACATTCCTTTAAGGATGGGAGGAAAGGGGGCATTCCTATTAAGATGTGGGGGAAGAGAACCTTCCTTTAAAGATGGGAGGGAAGGGAACTTTTCTTCAAGGATGTGATGGTAGGGTTTCAAAGATGTGAGGGAAGGGAATATTCCTTTGTGAGAGAGAAGGGAACCTTCCTTCAACGATGGGAGGGAAGGGAACCTTCTTTCAAGGATGAAAGAAGGTAATCCTCCTTCAAGGATGGGAGGGAAGGGAATTTTCCTTCAGGGATGTTGGGGAAGGCAACCTTCCTTCAGGAAAAGGAAGGGAACCTTCCTTTTAGGATGGGAGGGAAGGGAACTTTCCATTTAGGATGGGATGGAAGGGAGCCTTTTTCAAAGTTATTAAGGGAGGGAACATTCCTTTAAGGATGTGAGGGGAGGTAGCCTCCCTTCAAGGATGGGAGGGAAGGAAACCTTTCTTTAAAGATGTGAGGGAAGGTTATCTTCCTTCGTGGGAGAGAAGTGAACCTTCCCTCAAGGATGGGAGGGAAGGGGAACTTTCCTTCAAGGATGTTGGGGAAGGTAATCTTCCTTCAAGGATGGGAGGGAAGGAAACTTTCCTTCAAGAATTTCGGGGGACGGAAATCTTCCTTCGGGAAAAGGAAAGGAACCATCCTTTTAGGATGGGAGGGAAGGGAACTTTCCATTTAGGATGGGATGGAAGAAGACTTCTTTCAAAGATAGGAAGGAAGGGAACCTTTCTATAAGGATGTGAGGGGAGACAGCCTCCCTTCATGGGTAGGAGGGAAGGGAGCCTTTCTTTAAAGATGTAAGGGAAAGTTATCTTCCTTCGTGGGAGAGAAGTGGACCTTCCCCCAAGGATGGGAGGGAAGCGATATTTCCTTCAAGGATTTGAGGAAAGGTTATATTTCTTCATGGGAGAGAAGCAAACCTTCATTTAAGGATCGGAGGGAACGGATCCTTCCATTAATGTTAGGAGGGAAGGGAGCCTGCTTTCCGGATGGAGGGGAAGGGAGCCTTCATTCAAGGAAGGGAGGGAAATGAGCCTTCCTTTAAGGATGGGAGGAAGGGAACCTTCCTTTAAGGATTGGAGGTAAGGGAACCTTCCTTTAAGGTTGGGAGGGAAGGGAACTTCATTACTGGATGTGAGGGAAGGGAACCTTCCTTCTTGGAAAGTAAGGGGGCCTTCCTTTGAGGATGGGAGGGAAGGAAACCTTCCTTTAAGGATGGGAGGGAATCGAACCTTCCGTCAAGGATGTGAGGGAAGGGAACCTTTCTTCGTGGGAGGGAAGGGACTCTTCTTTCAAGGATGATAGGGAAGGGAATCTTCTATTAAGGATGGGAGGGAAGGGAACTTTCCTTTAAGGATGGGAAGGAAGTGAATTTTCCTTCTTGTGAGGGAAGGGAACCTTCTTTCAAGGACGGGAGGGAACGTAACCGTCTTTCAAGGATAGGGTCCGAGGTAATCTTCTATTAAGGATGTGAGGGACGGGAACTTTTCTTCAAGGATGTGAGGGAAGGAATCCTTCCTTCGTGGGAGGGAAGGGAATCTTTCTTTAAGGATGGGAGGGAAGGGAACCTTCTTTCAAGGTTAGGAGGGAAGGTAATCTTCTTTCAAGGTCAGAGGAAAGGATACCTTTTAAGGACTGAGGGAACGGAACCTTCCATTAAGGGTGGGAGAGAAGGAAACATTCCTTTAAGGACAGGAGGGAAGGGACCCTTCCTTCAAGGATGGGAGGGAAGAGAACCTTCCTTTAAGGATTAGAGGGAAGGGAAGTATCCTTTCAGGATGTGAGGGAAGGGAACTTTACTTCGTTTGAGGGAAAGGAATATTCCTTTAAGGATGGGAGGGAAAGAAACCATCTTTCAAGGATGGTAGGAAAGGTAATCTTCCTTCAAGGATGGAAGGGAAGGGAACCTTCCTATAACGATGGTAGGGAAGGGAACCTTCCATTAAGGATGGGAGGGAAAGGAACCTTCTATTAAGGATGGGAGGGAAGGGAACCATGCATTAAGGATGGGAGAGAAGATAACCTTGCATTTAGGATGGGAGAGAAGAGAACCTTCCATTAAGGATGAGAGGGAAGGGAACCTTCCATTAAGGATGGGAGGGAAGGAAACCTTCCATTTAGGATGGGAGGGAAGGGAACCTTCCTTCATGGATGGGAGGGAAGGGAGCCTTCCTTCTAGTATTGGAGGGAAAGGAACCTTCCTTCTAGTATGGGAGGGAAAGGAACCTTCCTTCTAAGATGAGAGGGAAGGGAGCCTTTCTTCGAGAATGGGAGGGAAGGGAACCTTCCTTCTAGTATGCGAGGGAAGGTAGCCCATTTTCATAGAATGGGAGGGAAAGGAACTTTCATTCTAAGATAGGAGGTAAGGGAACCTTCCTTTAGGGTCGGTGGTAGGCGAACCTTCTTTTAAGGACTGAAGGGAAGGGAACCTTTCTTTTGGAATGGAGGGGAGAGTGTTCCTTTTAAAATGTGATAGCAGCTATCACCCCTTTCGCCCTCTTCTTGTTCTTTGTGTTTTACAAGGTCTTAATGGGAAGGATATTCTTCAGAGTTTTGTGACTCCCCTCCTGCTCGTCGCTAGTTTTTGATCGACTTAACTCCCCCACATCCCGTGTCTGTGGACGCTTTCTATAGATAGCCCTTCCCCCTTGTATTGTTGGGTAACATAAAAATCCAATTTTCAATAAAATTCAGCTATGCCGAATATTGTGCGGAAAACAAGCTTCCTTCCCCTTCGGCCTAACATGGCTTTACGCATGGAGTACGTATAACCGTGGTCTAATTCAATCTTCGAGTGGAATCTGTTGTAGGTAAAATCGTACAAAGTAGATATTAGGGTACTTTCTGTGTACGGATGTGGCATCTACATGCGTTTGAATGTTTGCACGCCATCGTTCTGACAAATAGTATCTAAATATAAGATCTGCTTTTGTCTTTTTTCGCATTAAACTGTGCTGACAATATCGGGAAAGAAATTATTTCAGAGCCGCATCGAACTTGGGTAATTATCTGCGATGTTGGTGCACTTTTTCACGAAATGCGTGAATTACGAAACACGAATACTTTCGGGAAATTGGATTGTCAATCCTTTTTCTATTCAGTATTGTTTTTTTTCTTTTTCTTTTTTCTTTTTTTCCATTCCCAATTGCAGCTTTCAGTTATCAGTTTCTTGGGTATATTGTTAAGGAGGGAAAATGTGTTATTAAGCCTTAATTATAACAATGGATGGATAAAAGCATTTTTATTTCCGTATTCAATTTAATAGATTTGGTGATATTCTAAATATTGTATATTTTCACTATTTTACAGTATTTACTAACATATGTTCATGGTAGTTGTTTAAAGGTTAACTATAGCCAATTGGTAAAATCAGTGATTCATTTATTAATTGTATTTATTTGTGCCATCACCAAAT
>NC_090733.1:97126838-97139338 GCF_036898095.1 Palaemon carinicauda | reverse complement strand
CACTGCCCAGCTCGCTAGGGCATTGTCACCGTGCCTTGCCTGTCATTCTTAATCAGCCTTCGAAGCTTCAAAATAGGATGACTAAAAACTGACTTTCTAAGTTATAATGGGTTCTTCATCTTAATTGTTAAAGATGAAGGATGAAAATACGCGAAAGGAACATTTACGTGATGCAAGTATGGTAATTAGCTTTAACTAAATTTAATTTTAGGATATTTGACGTTTGACCTCATGGTATGGAATGTAAAATCTCCACGACTCGAATATGATGCATTTAAGCATTTAAGTCTTCAACTTTCTTATATCAACTATATTCAGATAATAGTGTTTATAGTACTTAATGTGGACATACGGACATAGTGCTTATTCAAATGAACACTCTCTCTCTCTCTCTCTCTCTCTCTCTCTCTCTCTCTCTCTCTCTCTCTCTCTCTCTCTCTCTCTCTCTCTCTCTCTCTCTCTCTCGAAAAGGGAATATTTGGGAACGGTCTTCTATTCACGTTAGACCTCGGTTATCCTAAGCCGAGGATATGAACTTGCTGGCTAATAGATTGATTCAAGCTTTAGGTTGAGGAGAGAGAGAGAGAGAGAGAGAGAGAGAGAGAGAGAGAGAGAGAGAGAGAGAGAGAAGAGAGAGAGAGAGAGAGAGAGAGAGGATGAATATATATTTTTTTCAAAACAATTGTTATTGCTTTAATATATGATTTTCAAAATTTTGATATATATTGAATCTCTTTCAGCGTCACATGTCAAAATGTAGCTTGTTAAATTCTCTCAACACGGGTGCTATGTACGAAAAGTATTTGAACCGAATAAGAAAAAAAAAAGAATAAAAACGTTATACTAAATTTATATATGTAGCTGAACACTAGTAAACTATTGGAGCAGAAAATATAATTTCAGTACTCTAATACAAAATTCCTGAAATTGAGCAAGGTAACCTTTGGCAGTGAATGGAGAGCAAAGCATAAAACCTGGGGAAATTCAGTTTAATAACGGAAATTGTTTTAAAAAGTCCTTGAGGAATTATTTTCATCCCAGAGTATACCATTATTGAATTATTTCAATTTCAGAACACTCTGGTATTGCTGTCTAATAACTTAACAATTGCTTGACAAGTATCGCCTCTGTTATCGGACGAAAAGAGAAACAAAAGCTCAAACTTGCACTTAAATCCCTTTCACTTTTCCATCTTTATTTTTTTCTTCTTTATCCTCTTTGTGGTGACAGGACCTGAATGTTCCTTATATAGCTGGTCAAGTAAATTTTATATGAGCTTTAATACACTACCGCTAAGGAGTCCATGATCCGGATAATGGCCTCAGTTGTTCAGGACATGAAGGCACTACCATGAGATCATAAATGCACCGACTTGAGTTACGTTCTATGACATCCAACTTCATGGCGAGCAGCTTCATGTCCCGGCAAGACTGTGATTTAGAATGCCTATTGACAGGAAAATGGGAATAATTCAGTATCGTGATAATGTATTTTGTGCTGGAGTTTTCACGCCATAATGCAGTTGCCGAGATGCTATGAAATTGGAGGACGCGTTTGTGAAAATTACCTAAAATAATATTTTCGATCTTTCTATTTTTTTTCTTTATTTTAGTTTATTCTCAAAGACACCCACCATAATTGATATTCTTTCAATCTGAATGATATATTACAAATAGCTTTAATCGGAATAGAAGGACAATTACATATTATCAAGCCCACTACCTTGGGTGGGACTCGAACAATTGTCTTCCGTCAGAACAGTAACTGATTCCGAATTCTTTTTACTTGTAACTTGTAAATTCAGATTTTATACTTAAAATAGACGTATAAAAAATTTCTTCAAAATGTCTCCTAAATGTGATTGTTGTAAAGGCTTGAAAAATCGATCAGAACTTCTGAAGGTAACAGAAAAGATAGATCTTGGAAGAATTTATAATAAAAAGAATTTACAAAATACTTGTGTGTCATTTTTGATTCCCCTGAAGATGGAATCATTATAAAGTTTCCATATCCACAAGGAATCTTTAACGGATTTTTAAAATGTAAATTGACATGTTGTTTACAGATTTACAATCGCATTTTTTTTTCTGTTCAAATACTAACCGGTCCAGAACAGAGTATATGATATTCTACAATTTTCTTTTTCTTCATAATCTGGGAATACTGTATATGATGATGTGCTATGAGAATGTAAAACTTATTTTGAGTTATTAGACTCTTGTTTGTGAGATCCAAATTTATATATATATAAAGATTTTAATTATTTTGGATAAAACAACCCATAAACATGAAAAATTTTCTAAGAACCTGTACGGCTCAAATCTGTTCATGACTTCAATAATATAGTTGGATTTACTAGAGCTTAGTACTGTAGATCAACTCATACACAAAAACCTTCATTAATACTGTCTCATCGTCAGATAGCATCAGTTCTAACAACGGTTGCTTCACATGTGTTGTGGTTATCCAATTAATATTCAAATTTGGAGACTTTGGAATTGACTTGTGGACTAATTTAAATGCCTGACGCTTATTTACCTAGAAATATCACATGCAACAATTCAAAGAACTTTAGAGAGGTGGCTAACTGAAACTAGATACCAATGAAGCTTGTTCCTCCGTAACTAATTATCCCCCGCTACACTCTATATATATATATATATATATATATATATATATATATATATATATATATATATATATATATATATATATATATATATATATATATATGACTTTTTGGTTCCAACTTTGCCACTTGCGTTTATTATTTCAAATCATACTATCCTTTAATTACCTAGCAAATAATGTATATAATATAAGGATTTACTTTTTTCCAGGTCTTTCTTTTTTATGACATTTGGTTTCTAGTTTTCTCCTTTGTTAATTCAAATCATAATATCCTTCAATCTCGTAACAAATAATGTATTAAATATGTGATTGATTTTCCGGGTTATTTTCAATAGGCCTTTTAAGGGGTGGGATGCAATTGTATGTCAGATATCACTACTGTATATACGGATTGATTTTTTTTACTATTTCAATACATGTTTTTGAACGGAAGGTGGGTGGGCGGTCCATATCTGATATTACTACAGTATATACGGATGTATTTTTTCGGACTATTTTAATCGCTTTTTAGGGGGAGGGGGTGGTCTGGACGTCCTTCCATGTCCGATATTACTATAAACGAAAAATGTTGAGAAATAAACGAAACGAGAATCAAAAGTCTCACACTCTTCCTTTTCGGAGTTCGTCAGGAGCATGTTTTGATCCGAAGCGTAAATTATGCAATTCCACATTTCCTTCTCGTATTCACTCATGCCGCAGGAATGAAAACAGAGAGGAGATTTGGGCCAGATCCAACTGCTACCTTTATTTACATAATAATGTGAGAGGCCAATTTCTTTCCTTTGGAATAGTATTCAGATTTAAATGAAGTTTCATTTTCTCTTGTTTTAGGGCGTAGTAGGAGAGGGCTATTCATGAAATTAATTTCTGCAAAAATCAAGAGAATTAGATTATCTTTTTTCGTCGGTGCCTTCTATTACTCTTGGATGACTTTTAAAAGTTATTTATATTGACACAATATTCATGCTTCCAAGTTTATAGGTTGATATGTAGCTATTTTAAAGTAGGTCAATGTACAGTAAGTAATCTATGATAAGTAATGAAACATTGTATATCCCTTGGGAGGTAGATAAATCGACCCCTTCATCATGTCAATAAAGATTGAATAAAGTAAATATTTCTTGGGAAAAATATCACATAATATACAAGAAAAACAGTCATTAAAAGAACATAGTCTGTCGTTAGAAATATGAGGCGATTGTCAATATCATTGGGAAGATAGTTTTCTCTGCGTTTTGTATTACATCGGCAACTTTAGATATTATCACTTAATAGGTAGTATGATATGTGCCTTCCCTGTCGAAGAACTACCACACGATTCTGCAAGTGAATCGAGAATCCCATTCTAGAGATCTAATTATATTGCAAGAAAATGACTCGTCCTCTTGGCAAAAGTTATTTAAGATCCAATCTTAATTATTTTAGATGGAAGATTGCACACAGCTTATCCGCACTACCGAGAAAAGTCTCGTCCTAACGTAAAATCAGAGGGACTTGGCCTTTACACCACCATGGAGAAGCTACACAATTTTGTCCCTAATATCAATCAGTGAAAAGTCTTATAGAAATTCTCATTTGAACTTTTCGTTAAGTTCGTCTTAATAACCGCATGATCAAATAAAAAAAAAAAATAAATAAAAAAAAAAAAAAATAAAAAATTTGCCCACTTTAAACTACAGCATTTCTAGTTGAACCTGACTTTACGTGCATGGAATAAGATGATTTGAGTTTGGAATCTTGTCATTTTAAAGTAATTGAACAAACCCGGATGCATTTCCTCCAGACAGCTTATTTGAACGTGATTCCTGCATATCTAACGAACAATCACAAACGGCATCCTCATAAAGCCTGCCCTAAAGCTGCCTCAGCCGAAGAGGGGGATGACTTAATATCTCCTGGAAGCTTCGTAGAACAACAGATCTGGGTCTGGTCTTCCAATTCTCACAAGCGTCCAACTCTAACCTTAAATATCATGCAGTCGATAATGTTAATTTGTGAAATAGTGTTTGAAGTGCGATGAGGTATTTAGCTATAAATTTCGAAATTATTTGATAATGTTTAGAATAAAAGTCATATTCAATATTTTTTCTTGTTTAGGTGAAGTATTTCCTATTGTTAAATTGTTTATTCAGTTATCCAGTTAATATCGCATTAAAAAACGGATTTTGAGCGAAGCGAAAAATCTATTTTTGGGTGAGATGGCCATGTCGTCCTGATGGAAGTTCCTATAGGGTAGCTTCCTAGGGTATATTACAACTACGGCGATATTCCCAGAGAATTTACCTTAAGGTACCAGAATTCTAACTCCTGGAGCGAATATCCCTCCTGAAAGGGATATCGCGACATATCAAAGGACGTATTCTTGACACGCCACATGGCAATCTGCACCCTGACAGAGATTTCGTCTCGTAGGGGCAATTGGCAAGAAACGAATTCGGGAAAGAAAAAGGGGGGAGCCGCTCCCAAGGCTCCTTATCTCTCGTTTCGTAAGCGTGCCTGGCGCCAATCCTGGCGCCATCTGTATTCCTTGTAGCGTACACGAGGTGCTACAGATACTGTATGTAGGGAGGGGTCCTACAGCCCTTTCTTAGAAAGGCAAGGGCGGGTCCATCAGGACGACATGGCCATCTCACCCAAAAATAGATTTTTCGCTTCGCTCAAAATCCGTTTTTTGGGCTCAAGCCATGTCGTCCTGATGGGAGTATACCAGAGCATTACTGTATCTGTGGATTCTCAGAACGTGCCGTACTACCCGGAGGTAATTTTTCCCGGTCGACTAGACCTAGAGACCTAAGATGTTACCGTTATACATCTTTTCAACTTACTATAAACCATGTTAGAGCTTCCTGCCCCCTACAGGGAAGAGTCCTATTAGACTCTGGAAAAGTCTCGAAGAGTACATATACCTATGTATGAATACCAGGCAAGCTAATATAGTGGTCTCGCCCTATATTAAGAAATGCATAGTTTATAAAGAACCACTGCGTCAATATGAAATATCGACCAGTTCTCCGCACAATACTTGTATTGGACAAAGGTTTATATATGCATAGTAGGAAACTAGTAAAACCGCCATTGTCCCCTTATGGGACGGGGTCCTCCCGTTAAGGGAAAGCATAAACCAATGCAACATAGCTTGCATAAAGGAACAATTCTATTAGAATTATCCCAGATAAGGTACATAGAATGAATGCTCAATTATACCAATAAATTGACACAGGTGAAGGAGACGCAAGGTTCTCAAGAACAAGTTCATTGACAGACAATAAACAGACAGGTTAACCACAATTATATATATATATATATATATATATATATATATATATATATATATATATATATATATATATATATATATATATATATATATATATATATATATATATATAGAAGAGGATAACCCAAAACTTTAAGCATAAGTATGATAGTAAACAGAACTTGTTTATCTGAAGGAAAAAACATTAAATGCCACTTTTAAGATACCGAAGTATCAAAGTCATAAAAGTCTGTATTACAAATCAATGACATTAGCGTTAGAAACGCTCGGCACACATGTCTGCACTTATGCTAGGTTCACCTTTGGAAATGGAACAGTCTACATGGGCAACTCAGTGCCCTCACTTAGTTTGTAGTACAGTATGTAACTACACACTCACCCTGGAATTAATAATCCCAATTAAAACCACTGTTCCTCGCAGAGTTAAACAGTAGGGTTAACGACGCGACCCACTGCTACCACAGATCTCTTTAGTTCCTCTACTTGCTTCGCATAGTGGCGAAAGAACACTCTGGAAGACTTCCAGCCAGTGTATGAACGGAGATGTTCAAAATCCATACAATTAAAGAAATTTAAGGATGAGGCAACTTTCCTCGGATCGTGACCTGCGGTGTACTGACAGGATCCGCTCTGCGAATAAAATATGTGATTTTCGCTCTGAGTTGATTCAGAGATAAATTTAAGCCTGATGTTTCTCCCCTGAATAGTTGACCACCCTTGAAGTCTGAAGTTCTATGAAGATAGACCTTTAGGCATTCTACTGGACATAGAGATGCATCTTCTTTCAGAGGGCAGATTCTCCAGGGACCCCACCTGTTGGTGGGTAACTCATTCTTGGCGAGAAACGTAGGATCCGGAAACAGGTTCAGTTCTTCCCCATCCAGGAACTGAACACGACCTGCCTCTCTCGAGAGGGCTACAATCTCATTAACCCTGGCCCCGGACGCGAGTGCAAATAGGAAAATAACTTTTTGTGTCAAATCCTTTAACGCACACTCTTCATTGCTCAACAGAGAAGCGAAATGAAGAACTTTGTCTAAAGACCATGAAATGGCCTTTGGAGGTGTTGAAGGTCTGAGCCTAGCGCAGGCTTTTTGAACTTTATTAAAGAACTCGTTTCCTAGGTCGACCTGGAAGGCATATAGAATGGGTCTTGTCAAAGCACACTTACACGCTGAAATCGTGTTAGCTGCCAATCCTTGACCATGGAGGTGGATGAAGAAAGATAAGCAGAAGTCTGTCGAGATCTCCTGCGGATTCTTCGCCTTGACAAAGGCCACCCATTTTCTCCAAGATGACTCATATTGCATTCTAGTAGATTTACACTTATATTCCTCTAGGAAGTCTATGCTGGCTTTCGAAATCCCGAAACGCTTTCTCACCGCTAGGGAGAGAAAATCATGAGCTGCAGGGTCCGGGTTTTCTGTAATGAAGCGCAGACAGTCGACTTCTGGACTCGCTGGGTCAGAACTGGATCTGGTAGCGGTACAAACTTTAGCTGTAGTTCCAATGCCAGGGGGAACCACACGCTGTTCAGCCACTTGTGGGCTACTATTGCCGCTACCCCCTTGAAGGATCTCAGTTTGTTGAGGACCCTCAACAGAAGGTTGTGATGAGGGAACAGATAAATCCTGGGCCCTCTGTTCCAGTTGAGTGACATCACGTCCACTGCTTCCGCTAAGGGGTCCGCGTACAGGGACACGTACAGGGACAACTTCATGTTGTCTTTCGTCGCAAAGAGATCTATCTGCAGTTCTGGGACTTGATTCAGAATGAAGGAGAATGATCCTGCGTCTAAGGACCATTCCAACTCTATCGGTGTGAACCTGGATAGAGCGTCCGCTGTCACATTGCTGACTCCTTGAAGGTGAACTGCCGACAGGTACCACTTCTTCTTTTCCGCCAATCGGAAGATTGCCAACATCACCAGGTTGAGAGGTGGTGACCTCGATCCTTGTTGATTCAAGCATTTCACAACTACCTCGCTGTCCATCATCAAACTTATGTGGATCGAGTGACGCGGGGAAACTTTCTTTAAGGTAAGGAGCACTGCCATAGCTTCTAGAAAGTTTATGTGAAAGGTCTTGAATAGCTTGGACCAAGTCCCCTGGACTTTTTTCCGATGAGAGTGACCTCCCCATCCCTCCTTCGAGGCGTCTGAGGAATCGTCACCGACGGGGGAGGTGGCTGAAGAAGAACCGACTTCTTTAGAAGTCTGGCTCTGGACCAAGGCCTGAGAAGAGTACGTAGCCGAAGCGGAACTGGTCTTCTCAGATATCTTCGCACGTTTGATGCATAACTTCTCCAAACTCCGGTTGCATCCTTTAGCTGTGCTCTTAGCACTGGGTCTGTCACCGAAGCAAACTGGAGAGAGCTCAGTACCCTCTCCTGTTCGCGTCTTGATAACCTTTCGGAATCTAGAAGTCTCTTGACAGAACCCGATATCTCCTTCCTTTTCTTCGCCGGGATGGAGAAATGATGTGACAAAAGGTCCCAGTGGATTCCCAGCCACTGGAACTTTTGTGATGGAGAAAGTCGAGACTTTTTTCTGTTGATCTTGAAACCTAGGTACTCAAGGAACTAGATCACTTGACTGGAAGCTTGCAAGCATTCTGTCTCGGATGCTGCCCACACCAACTAGTCGTCCAGGTAGGCTACTACCTGAATTCCCTTTAGGCGTAATTGTTTGAGAGCTACGCTCGCAAGCTTCGTAAAAATCCTTGGGGCTATGTTTAGCCCGAATGGCATGGCTCTGAAGGCGTATAGTCTTCGTTGTAGCCTGAACCCTAGGTAGGGGGAGAGTCGACGGTTGATTGGAATGTGCCAATAGGCGTCTGACAAGTCTATGGAGACGGAATATGCCCTCTTGGGCAGTAAGGTCCTTATGTGTTGCAGTGTTAGCATCTTGAATTTGCAATACACTATGAACTTGTTGAGTGGCGACAAGTCCGGAATGACTCTGAGCTTTTCCGAGTCTTTCTTGGGAACACAAAACAGCCTCCCTTGGAATTTGATGGACTTCACCTTTCGGATCACATTTTTCTCCAACAGTTCTTGAACGTACTCTTCCAGAACGGTGGTGGAGTGTTGGAAAACCCGAAGGCCCGGGGGTGGAGTGCTGTACCAGCTCCAGCCCAGTCCATTCTTGAGTAGGCTGTGGGCCCAGGGATCGAAGGTCCACCGATCCCGAATTTCAGAAGTCTCCCTCCTACCGGTATCATCCCACTTGGACTGCCGTCCCGAGGTCTTGCCTCCCTGACCACGACCACCCCTGAATCCCCTTCCCCTTGAGGGCTGCCCAGACGAGCCTCTGGCTGCCCTTCTAGGCTTTGCTCGAAAGGATGTAGACTGCCCTTCGAACGATGGGGTGAATGCCGTGGACTGTGTTGACACAGCCTGGGGTACCCACTGAAAAGTGGTCGGGGTTTGTGCCACAATCTGGGGCACTGGAGGCAATGACAATTGCAGTTGCTGTTGCTGTCTAAAAGGCTTGGCTGGCCGAGACGGTAGCCTAGTCCTCATAGTCTTCCTCTTTGGTTGAGGACCCTCATCCGGGGAAACTGTCTTTTGATAGCCAGGCCCCACTTCTGGAGAAGGTTTCTATTCTCCAAGGCGGCCTTATCAACTACTTCTTTGACCAAATCGGTAGGGAAAAGGTCTTTGCCCCAAATGTTGGAGGAGATTAGTTTCCTTGGCTCGTGCCTCACCGTAGGCGAGGTGAACACGAACTCCCTACAAGCTCTCCTCGCCTTGACGAAGCCATAAAGATCCTTTGTCACTGTGGCCAGATAAGTCTTGGCCACCACCATGAACATTTCATGGACCTTGGGGTCACTTGCCATCGTCTCAAGAGTAGTCTGAAGAGACATTGAGGCAGACAGTCTTTCTTTTGTCTCGAACTCTCTCTGCAAGAGAAAGTCAGACAGCTTAGGGAGGTCCTCGCCGAACTGACGTCCGGCGATATCAGCCTCCAACTTCCCAACTGAGAACGTAAGATGGACGTCCTTCCAGTCTTTGTGGTCCATAGGTAGGGCCAGCAACAAGGGTTTACACTCCTCCAGGGAGGGGCAAGGCTTGTCGGCCTCGACTGATTTTAGTACAGCCGCAAACCCTTTCTGTAAAAAGGGGAAGGCTCTAGCAGGAAAGGACACAAAGTAAGGGAGCTTCTTGCTCAATGCAGCTACTTTTGAGTTAGAGAAGCCCCTCTCTTTCAACGAGGATGAAAGCAGAGCTTGAGCCTTAGTATGGTCCATCACTATGACCTCCTTCGGCTCTGGCTCCTCCTTTGAAGCTGGTTCCTTCCTCAGCCGGACACATGGTTTAGCATCTGAGCACAAGGGAAGGTCTTTCACATTGAGCCTTTTCTGGGGCCCATGTGATTCTGCAAGGCTCTGCATCCGCAGTTCCATTGCAGCCGCCTTCTCCAGATTCTCCTTCTGCATTTGTTGGATCATTCCAACAATCGAAGAGAGGGCCTGTCCCAGCTCTACTGGGAGACCGGCCAATGTTGAGGGAATAGGCTCCGGAATCTGAACCGGAGTAGCCGACACCTCGTCGACCTCTTCCTCTACGACGTCCGGGGCTTGAACTTCATCCTGGCCTTCTGCCAGGAGGTCTTCTTCCAAACGCTCGTCCACGTCAGACATCCTGTCATCTAACTGGATGTCTTGCATCGCGACCGCGACTTCAGCATCCACCTGGATCTGACTTTGGGGGATCTCCTCTTGAGGCTGGGGAATCACAGCATCAGCTGATGCCTAGGGAAAAGATACGCCCTCATCTTCTCACTTGGAAGATAAGGGCCAGAGGTGTTCTTTTGGAAACCCCTTACCCAGGTACGAAGCTTCTCCCTTGCTATATCCCTTGATTCCGCCGTCCTAGGGGAATCAAAGGCCTCAGTAATCAGGTTAGTGCACACAGTACATACCTGAGGGTCCCAATACTGGAGATCATCCTTGGAGACAGCGCATGCTGCGTGTCTCCTACAAAACTCATGTCCGCAGAGATTCTTGCTGCGGACGTTGCAGAAAACATTTCCGCACTTAGGAAGGTCCTCCTATAAAGAGAAGAAATTTCCATGAGTATCAAGTGAACTATGTATCACTGGATATGCATAGTATAGCATAACAATTCAGAAAGGAAAGACACACACTTGTGTTTCCCTCACAACCCATTGTTGCAGCCTTCCAGATAATAAAATCAAATGGTTAATCTCTTCTAGAGTAACCAATGCAAAGTTTCCAGAGGAAACAGGTGGAGCTCACACCTAAGCAATGATTTTAAAATCCTGGATAATAGACAGGAAAGAACTCACTTTCCTATCTGTAGGGCAACAGCTAAGGACTCGTGCAAGAAAACACAAAAGTGTTAGAACACACAGTGCTGTACCAAAACCCATACTATAGTTTTCTTCTTACAGTATATGTTATACTGAAGAATACTGGTACAGTATAGGAGGTTACGTGCCGGCCGGCACACACCATGACTAGCTTTAAAGTATACTACTTAACAGCTATAAGGCGGCAGAACGCTGGTTCAAATGCATGTGCCGGCCGGCAACAGCCAATGCCGGCCGGCAATGACTGCCGGCCGGCATCTACACAAGGTAGTACCCAGCTGCCGGCCACACTCTTGGTGACCGGCAGACAAGGGCTGACATTAGCCGGCCGGCAAAGGTACAGGACCGATGCCAGCCGGCAGCAAAAGAACCAGAGGACTACACCCACCCTACTGCCGGCCTCATAGGCCGGCAGCCGGGTCGGGTACAGCACTAGGAGAAAAATAGGATGGATGCCGGGATAAGAGTGTACACTACCTCCAAGCCCGGCAATCTGAAAGAGTGCATATAAGGAAGGGGAGAATCTAATTCAGGCTTCCTGACCAATGCCGTCTGGCTCTACAGGCAGGCATGGATGAGGGACCAAGGGAGGTCCGGGCAGCACTCAAAATATAAGACCCTTGCCGGCCGGCAAGGGGCTGAGTCAATTCCACATCCTAACCTATTCTAGGTCCAGATGTAGAACGACGTACAGTACTGTAATGGCTAGGCCATTACGGAGATAGAGGGGGAAGGGACAAAAGAGGGTCCTACCAACCTTGCTTTAGTGACGGATCCCCCGCAGCCAAGAAACTTATCTCAGCCTAAGGGAGATCCAAAAGGGAGGCCAGCAATTCTTGCCAGCTCCCAGAGCACCAAAGCAAGGAAGGTGTTGCTACTCCCAGGGAAAGAAACTTATCCTCCTCCGAGAACAGCAACAAGGACTAGTCTGGTAGATCACAAAAGAAGGAATCATATCCACAGAAACCTTCGGTAGTGACCTAAGGAGGCTAAGCCACCATTGTCTGTGTCAGGCCAGCGAGGGAGACTCTACCCCAAGCCAGACAAACACAGACTCAGACTAAAAATCTCTGTTGTTCTGTCCCTCTTTGAACCAGACTTACTGGAACAGGAAGGTACAGTAACACCCCAGTATAGTTTTATCGAAAATTAATTCGGAAAAAACCACTTAGGGATAAGCACAAGGCTTAAACAGAGGGAAAGGGATTGCATACCTTCTCCGAAGAAAAGAAAGCAACCGGGGAGTATGAGAAA
>NC_090733.1:97091838-97116838 GCF_036898095.1 Palaemon carinicauda | reverse complement strand
GGTGACAGATTGGGTTTAAGGAGATGGACAAACTGTTGCTTAAATATTTGCATCGTATGCCTGGCGGTTGATTGACAAACTGTCGTTTCAATTTTTGCTCCTGATGCCTGGCGGTTGATTGACAAACTTTCTCTTCAATTTTTGCTCCAGATACCTGGCGGTTGATTGACAAACTGTCGCTTGAATTTTTGCTCCAGATGCCTGGCGGTTGATTGACAAACTGTGGCTTCAATTTTAGCCCCGGTTGTCTGGCGGTTAATCTTACTAGAATTAATATGAAACGGGGGGGATCACTTGCCTTAGTAAAAAGATAGGCACTGCGCATCACAAGGAACAGGCTAGCCTTTGATATATCTAGCCAATGAATCCTCCAGGGATTTACTCGGTCATGTATTGAGTAGATGAAAAGGGCCCCCAGTCGCGAGAGTAGCGGCCTAAGAATCTCCCGGCTCATAAATACTAAAGAAAATTTAAAATTGGTATTTGGAACGTCAGAACAATGAATCACGTTTGGAAGTTACAGCAAATGGAGAGTGAATTTATGAAATATAGTTTGGATATCTTTTCCCTAATTAAACCACATTGTAAAGGGATTAGTAAGGAAACTTTAGATCAAGGCAATATATATGTCTACGCAGGAAAATCAGATGGAGTTGGAAGAGAAGGGGTAGGAAGGATGATGACACCAAGCGCAGAAAAGGCATTAACCGAGTGGAGAGCTGTAAATATTAGATTGTAACTGGCAAATTTCTAATCAAAGCATTGCAATATGAGTATTATAGTTTTTTTTGCCCCAACAAATGATTCCCCTGAAGAGAGCAAAGATGAATACTATGAAGAACTGCAGAGTGTAATAGATTAGATCCCAGAGAGAGCTACGAAAATTGTGAATGGAGACTTCAATGCTACGGTTGGAACGAATAATCAAGGGATAGAGAATGTGATGAGTGTCGAGGGTCTTGGCATAGCTGCAAATGAAATTGGAGCACATTTCATAAGTTTGTGTTCAGCAAACAATCTGGTCATTGGAGGTACTCTTCTCCAACACAAGAACATCCACAAAAATACATGGACTTCACCATGTGGTGATTATAAAAATTAAATAGATCACATTGCCATTAATAAAGAGAGAAAGAGGACTCTGATAAATATAAGAAGTGCTAGAGGTGCAGATATTTATAGTACGAACCAGCTCCTCATTGCCTCACTGAAATTGAAACTGGAAGCACCCAGCAGAAAGGTAGATAGAATACCTATGTTTGATACAGAAAAACATTTGCCATGGAATGTAGGAATCATTTTAGGGACTCTAAGAGACGAAGAACAGAAAAAATAAATGAAGAATGGTGTAATATTAAGAACATATATCAGTCACTTGGTTGTAAAGTCTTGGGACACCCAGTTATAAGGAAAAAGGTATGGATATCAAATGATACTGGGGATACTATAAAAAGGAAACTAAGACAGAAATTGATTGATGAACGTTTTCGATGGAGTAACGAAAATTACAAGGTAGGACATGCGAAGTATTCCAGTATTGCTAGATAGGTCAAAAGATAAGCCAGGAATGATTGAATAGAATATTTACAGTAAATCAGATGATGCTGGTAAAGCTATGAATGCAGGAAGTGGCTATTGTGTGAGAATTGCTCATATAATTTTAATGAAATCTCTAAGGGGCAAAGAAGAAGGAGCATATACCCATCAAAATGACAGATGGATCTGTTATAACAGCAGAAGATCAAGAAAGACAACCGTTGGATGGAACACTTTAGTGAGGTCATGAATAAGGGATATGAAGGGATTAATTTGATTGATATATCTAAAGATCGTGAACACTTTGATGTGCCCATGAATTATTTCAGTGTGTTTGAAGTCGAAGCTATCCTCAAAACACTAAAGAGATGGAAAGCCCCGGAATACGATGGAATAACTGCAGAGATGATACTGGCCGAAAATGAAGTGACTCCCAGACTACTTACAAGATTATTTGTAGAATATGACATGAAGAGGCAAAACCTGATGAATGGGAGTGAGGAATGTTAGTGAAAATGGGGAAAAAGGGACACCTGAGTGATTGCAACAATTATAGAGGCATAAGAATTATTTCAGGTGTTGTGAATATATATATATATATATATATATATATATATATATATATATATATATTTATATATATATATATATATATATATATATATATATATATATATATATATATATATATATATATAATAAAAATAATAACAACAACAAATGTAGCTATTTCTATTCCATTGTGGGACAAAGGCCTTAGACATGTCCATTGTCTTGTCTGGGGTTTTTCCATTTTCATCACCTCGCTGGCCAATGCGCAATGGTTATGGTAAGAAAATGTAGTCTGATCGCTTACAGCAAACCAACCAGCTATCAATAAAGCTTTGCTGGTCATGGCGTTACACAAACCAATTCACCACTGTAAGGTATTTCCACTCAGAAAAGAGATATGCATTTGCATTTATATATATATATATATATATATATATATATATATATATATATATATATATATATATATATATATATATGCAAATGCATATCTCTTTTCTGAGTGGAAATATCTTAGAGTGGTGAATTGGTTTGTGTAACGCCATGACCAGCAAAGCTTTATTGATTAGGGCGACCCATTGCTGGTTGGTTTGCTGTAAGCGATCAGACTACATTTTCTTACCATGACCATTGCGCATTGGCCAGTGAGGTGATGCAAATGGAAAAACCCCAGACAAGACTATGGATATGTCTGAGTATATATATATATATATATATATATATGTATATATATATATATATATATATATATATATATATATATATATATATACATACATATATATATATATATATATATATATATATATATATATATATATATATGTGTGTGTGTGTGTGTGTGTGTGTGTGTGTGTGTGTATGCATGTATGTATAAAGCATCCCTTTCATATTATTAATTGTAAAAGGTGATAACAACGAAGAGTCAAGGCAAGCATAATATACCTGAAAGGACACCGGAGTTTGTTGACTATTAGATGATGGCAGAGATTCATGAAGAGAAATATAATTTTCTGTGTTTGAGGAACGAATTAAAAGAAAATTATTTTCCCTTGTTTGTAATGAAGTAACCGCCAGGTGGCGTTTCAAGTTGTTTTCGTGTTGTTAAGCAGTAAAGTTGTCATTCAGCTTTGGGTAACCGAACAGTAGACATCGATAATTTTTATATGAAAATATCTAGTATCTGTTCAGCTTATTATGAATGTAAAATTTCAAAATAATTATAAGCATTGTGTAATCATGTTATGTTTTGAGTTTAAGAGTATATGCTGTACTATCAGTGATAGAGAGATGAAATGTCTTCATTCGGTATACCCAAGTGCTACATCTAACGATTTCCAAAATAAAATGTTGAAATGATATTCAGAGTTTGTATTTTTTGTTTGTTGAAGGTTTCGTAATGGTAATCAGGGAAAGAAGGACTCCAACGGGACGAATGTGGAGAGTTTTGCTCAGGAGGAAGATAAAAGAACACTTGACGTACACACATGATGTATGAGGAAGAGGATGACTATGTTGATGCTATCGGCAACGTTGCTGAGAATAGAGAAAACTAAACAAATGCTGGAAAAAAAACATTATAATCAACGTGGAAATATTGATGAAGATAATACTGAAAATAGAGAAAACCATACAATTGTCGATAGAATACAGTTTATGTTAGGCTTATATTTCTATTGATCCACAAGATATTTGAGAAAATGACACTTGAAATACATGCATGATGTATGAGGAGGAATGTAGCCACGTTGCTGCAATCAGTTACAATGCTGAGAAGAGAGAAAACTAAGCAAATGTTTTAAGAATGACATTAAGTTAAAATAAGGTAAATAAGTATAATAATTGTTGTAATGCAAACTCAAGTAAGAAATACATTGAGATGAAAAAAAAACAGAAATAATGATAATAATTTCAACGTACAAGATGGGAAAAAAATGGTAGTAATACGTGTAATACCATTTCTTTTTAAATTTTTGATTTATGGGCGTATTTTCCCACAAGATAGTTCACAAAATTTGATAGTCATCAGTTTAATTATGAAAGTCCTTGTTTATGGATTGAGGAAATTCGAATTTGAGATTATTCAAAACGTTTGTCTTCATCGTGTGTGTCACAGACGAATTACAGTTTTGGTGTTAGTTTTTATATAATATTTTCAATAACTTGCACAACATCGTTCTAACATAGCAAAAGTTCAAACTTGCAACAAATGTTTTGATATAGACCAGGCTGACACAAGTTTTTCTACAGTTTATATATAAAATATGTTTTAATGTTGTTACTGTTTTTAAAATGTTTTATTTTAATTGTTCATTACTACTCATATCGTTTATTTATTTCCTTAATACTTTCCCTCACTGGGCTAGTTTTTCCTGTTGGAACTTTAGGGCTTCTGGCATCCGGTTTTTCAAACTAGGGTGGTAGCTTAGTAATAATGATAATAATAATAATAATAAAAATAATAATAGTAATAATGATTGTAGTAGTAGTAGTAGTAGTAGTAGTAGTAGTAGCCAGTTAAGGGTACGGTACTCAAAACGTCCGGATCTGCCTACGTAGTATGAATTCCTCATTGATCCAAAAATGTGTTTCTCCCTATGCCTATGGTGCCTATATGTCTCCATGGACGAATAATTATATCCCATATGCCCTTATGTTTAAATGATTTATGCTTATTGTAGGAAAATACTAGTAATAACTTGAGCTGTGGTTAAGCCAGTAATTTGAGTTTTAAAATCTTAATGCTCCCATTTAAAGTATACAGTATGGACATAAGGTTTGGTAAAACATATATAACATTCAATGGTTAAGGAGAAATAATAGTTTTTGTTAGTTGAATATTTTTACCAGACTTTTAAGTGGTTTAAATGAAAATCTCTCTCTCTCTCTCTCTCTCTCTCTCTCTCTCTCTCTCTCTCTCTCTCTCATAAAACATATGATTCAAATGTTACTCCTCCCAATTGTGGAACAAATCCAGATGACAAAGATATGTTGGAAATAAGGAATAAAACATTGATAAAAGGAAGCCACCGTAGGCTAACTTTTCCGAGAGATTGAACATACAGCAAGTTCGAGCTTCCAGGCACTGAAGTTTCTATGGATGACATAGAAATAGAATTTTCCATATGCTGGAGTTTGAATAAAACATTTATATTTGACAAAAACTTTGTGATGAAAGTCAGATGTATACCAAAACCGTATTTTTACCATTAAACAACTAGGAAGTTTTTTTTATCACATGGAGAATATAATGCAAGACGTTACTATCTTTACTCTTGGTTTTATTATCCACTCAAGAACTGTAGAATTGGCAAACTGTCTTAGGGTAGAGATCTCTTACTTAGGCTACACTCGGGCACAACATTTATTCTTATATCTCCTCTTCATTTGTACTTCTATTTTTTTATAGTTTATATATAAAAGATCTCTTTTAATCTTCTCACTGTTCTTAAAATATTGGTGTTTCGATTGTTCATTACTGCTCGAGTATTTTTCTTACTTCCTTGTTTCCTTTCCATTGTGGCCTATTTTCCACTGTTGGAACTGTGACGGGCCGAGAGAGGGTTGTGAACTCAAAGGCAGGATGCAATCAACTGAGTTGTTTATTAAGGAACACTCTCCTTTATATACAAAACCTCAAGGCAACAGAACATAACATGTTCGAGAGACAGACAATATTACAGAGCAAAACCGGAGACATGATCATTCAGGTTCTTTTTAGTGCAAGGGAAGAGCGCAGATACAAGCATAGTATATACAAAATAATTATGTAAAATTGTGTGACACACGGTTGGTACATGGCTCCCCCCCTAAAAATGACATACTGTACATGTTAAATAGGGCGCCCTGATCTAGAGAGGCGAACTGTAGGCGGGTCATCTGGCAGAAGATAAGCAGGTTTTAGACGATCAAAGGAGACCCAGTCTTCTTTGCCCCGAATGTTTAGTAGGAATGCTTTGGGACTGCGTCGGATCACAAGGAAAGGGCCCGTGTAAGGGGGCGTTAGTGGTGGCTTGCTAGTGTCGTTGCGCAGGAAGACGTGCGTTGCAGAGTGCAAGTCCGTTGGTATGTGATGCTTTGCTGGGGGCTTGTAAGTCTGGCGGCACGGAGTAAATTTTCCCACGACGTGACGTATGCGCTGGAGATCATCGGAGGAGGTTGTAGAAGGAAAAAATTCGGCAGGGACGACCAGCGGGTCGCCATACACCATTTCAGCTGCCGGGACGTCGAGGGCGTCTTTAGGAGTGGTCCTTAGTCCAAGGAGGACCCAGGGAAGCTGAGTAAACCAGTTGCAATCCTTGCATCGGGACATCAAAGCTGCTTTGAGGGTGCGATGAAAACGTTCAACCATTCCATTGGCAGCGGGGTTGTAGGCCGTTGTCTGATGTAGGTTGATGCCCAGGAGATTCGCTAATGACGTCCACAATTGAGAGGTGAAAGTGGTTCTCCTGTCAGAAGTAATATGCTCAGGGATACCGAATCTTGAAATCCATCCAGAGAGTAAGGCAGATGTACATGAGGCGGACGTTGCAGTTTCCATGGGAATGGCTTCAGGCCAACGAGTGTAGCGGTCGATGACGGTAAACAGGTAACGATGTCCTTGTGATGTGGGTAGGGGGCCTACAACGTCGACGTGAATGTGTGCGAAACGACGCTGGGGTTGAGGAAAGGTGCCCACTCCTGAATCCGTGTGTCGATGTACTTTGGAAGTTTGGCAAGAAGTACAGGCGCGGACCCAATCCTTAGCATCCTTAGAAATGCCTTGCCAAATGAACTTTGCCTTCAGCAGCTGTGCAATAGAACCGCACGAGGGATGTGAAAGGCCGTGAATGAAATCAAACACCTGTCGGCGCATGGGAGCAGGAATCCAAGGTCGCGGTCTACCAGTACTGACGTCACAGAGGAGGGTGGTGTTGGAGTCTTTGAGGGGAAAGTCTTCCCAACGGAGGGACGTGCAGGATGTCCTACAAGCTTGATACTCTGGATCCTGTCGTTGGGCTTCAGCCAGGGCGTTGTAATCCAATACCAGTTGAACGGCAGCCAACGTGTTTCTTGACAGGGCATCGGCAACGGGATTCATTTTCCCAGGGACGTATTGAAGGGTGCAATTGTATTCAGCCACGGCGGAGAGATGTCGGCGTTGACGGGCGGACCAGGCGTCAGACTGTCGAGTGAAGGCGTGCACCAGAGGCATGTGGTCTGTGCGAATGACGAAGGGCGTACCTTCTAAGAAATGGCGAAAGTGACGGACAGCCAAGTGCACCGCCAGCAATTCTCGATCGAAGGTAGAATAACCCGATTCTGCCTTGGACAGTTTTCTGCTGAAGAAGGCCAATGGGCGGGGCGAGCCTTTGACAACCTGCTCGAGTACTGCACCAATAGCGACGTCGCTGGCATCGGTGGGGAGAAGGAGAGGGGCGTGTGGGATAGGAAAAGTGAGAGCCGCAGCAGTTGATAGGGCCTTCTTTGCATTGCAGAAGGCTGCTTCTTGAAGGAGACCCCACTTGAGGTCCTTTGGCTTGCCCTTGAGGGAGGCGTAGAGGGGAGCAAGAGTGGCGGCAATGGCTGGCAGAAAACGGTGATAATAGTTGATCATGCCCAAGAATTCCTGCAGAGCTTTGACAGTTGAGGGCGCGGGGAAGTTCTGAACGGCTGCTACCTTCTCAGGGAGGGGATGGACTCCTTCAGGAGTGATACGGTGCCCTAAGAACGACACTTCGTTGGCGCCAAAGGTACACTTGTCGTACCAGACTACAAGGCCGTTTTGTTGCAGGCGGTCGAGCACGATGCGCAGGTGACGGAGGTGTTCCTCTTTTGAGGAGGAGAACACAAGTATGTCGTCCACATAACATACACAGAAAGGGAGGTCCCCTAAGATGCCATCCATGAGACGTTGAAACGTTACCCCAGCATTACGAAGGCCAAAACAGGAGTAATTGAAGGTGTATGTACCAAACGGAGTGGTGATGGCGGTCTTGGGGATGTTTTCTGGGTTCATAGGCACCTGATAATACCCCTTCAGGAGGTCGAGTGTAGAGAAAACCTTCGCTTTGTGCAGGTAGGAGGTCACGTCGGCAATGTTTGGGAGGGGGTAGTGATCCAGTTCTGTTTGCATGTTCAGGCGCCTGTAATCCCCGCACGGACGGAGGGAGCCGTCTTTCATCAGAACGATGTGTAAGGGTGACGACCAGGGGCTGGAGTCCTTTTGGCAAAGGCCCATTTCCTCCATTTCGGCAAACGTCTGTTTGGCGGCTGCCAATCGTTCCGGTGCCAGACGTCTGAATTTTGCGAAGACTGGGGGTCCCGTCATCTTGATATGGTGATAAATACCGTGCTTGGCAGGAACCGTGCGCGTTTGGCGAAGTTTGGGACGGAAAACTTCCGGGTACTACGTGAGGAGGTGGGCGTAGGCATCCGTGGGTGCGCTGATGTGGAGAGCGAGGTTAGAGGGGGCGGGTTGAAGAGGTGTCAACAAGTACGAGTCTGCGTTGACCAATCGTCGGTGGGCGACATCGACCAGAAGGTGGAAATGAGAGAGGAAATCCGCACCGAGGATTGGCATTGTGACGTCAGCAACGAGAAACTTCCAATTGAATTTACCGTTTTCGAACGATAATGTGAGGTTCTCGTAACCGTAGGTGGGTATCGCAGATCCGTTGGCAGATACCAAGCGGACGTCGGTAGATGTAGACAGACTACGTCGTGCCTTGAAGAGTTTCCTTGGCAAAAGAGAACGACAAGGACCCGTGTCTACCAAAAATCGCACGCCCGTTCCTGCATCCTGTAAAAAGAAAAGATTAGAAACATGGGAGGCCACCGCCACAAGCGATGGCCTACTTACACGTTTTTTGGCCACTGACAATCCTTGGCACATTTCTTCGCGGTTGCCCCGAATCTGAAGTGGTAGTAGCAAAACTGCGGCGGATGGGAGGTAGTGAGTGGCTGTAGAAGTCGTTCGTTGGGGCGCGAGCGATTGGTGGGTGGTGGGCCACTTTGTCGCCGCTTTTGCACGTCACGGGGTAGGCGTGTATGTCCTACGGCATTCATGTCAGCTTCGGTTGACGTTGAATAGGCATACTCGTCGTCAGGGGTGGAGGCGTTGATGGAGGTCTTGAAGTGGCTGTCCATAAGGGCGTCGGCTTTGTTCATCAAGTCCTTTATGGGTAAACTATTGACATCGGGCATGGCAGCGAGTACAGGTTCGGGTAAACGGCGTATCCAAAGGGCACGAAGTAGGTTCACCTCACGAGGAGAGCCGTCTGAGACAGGTTGAAGGCGAGCGATACTGGTCATCTCCCTGAGGGCAAGCAAAGCCCTTTAGTCCCCCAATGGTTGTTGCGAGAGCTGGAAAAGCGGCGAGTACTGCTGCAGAAGGTATGTTTTGAGGGCGTCATACGCTATTGGGGTGTCTCCTTGTTCACAAAGCCAGTCGGATATTTCTGGGAAGGTGTCCTCGGGTATTGCCGCGAGAACATAATCTGTTTTGGGAGTTGAGTGAGTCACGCCCCTGATACGAAACTGGACTTCTGCGCGCTGAAACCAAGCAAACGCCTCTCCGCTGGCAAACGATGAAAGTTTGAATGGAGCGGCCGCAGCACCAACTGCCATAGAGTCCGTCATAGTACCAACGATGAAGGGGCGAGGGGGTGGGGGTGGAAGGTGGTGGGAGCGAGTCGACTTCCGGGGTCACCAATGTGACGGGCCGAGAGAGGGTTGTGAACTCAAAGGCAGGATGCAATCAACTGAGTTGTTTATTAAGGAACACTCTCATTTATATACAAAACCTCAAGGCAACAGGACATAACATGTTCGAGAGACAGACAATATTACAAAGCAAAACCGGAGACATGATCATTCAGGTTCTTTTTAGTGCGAGGGAAGAGCGCAGATACAAGCATAATATATACAAAATAATTATGTACAATTGTGTGACACACGGTTGGTACAGAACCCTCGTGCTTATAGTATTAATCTTTTCCGACTTGGGCTCTACCTTAAATAATAATAATAATAAAATAATAATAATAATAATAATAATAATAATAATAATAATAATAATAATAATAATAATAAAAATAATAATAATTATGGTAATGATAATGATAATATATGAAAATTCTTCCAATGAACGATCTGTTTTGTGTCCTTTCTCTCACTTTTTTCATTTCATCATTTTTTATTTATTCAGAATGGATTAAATTTACATTGATAATCATAAAACCCTTGGGCTACAAGCACAACCACAATACTTATAGAATGTTACTGTTCGGCCTGATATTGTGAATAATGTTTTTTTTTTTTTTTTAAACATTTAATCAGGTGACATTTCCTTGTTTAAAAAACTTTTTGTATCATGTTTAATGACTGAATTTATATGATGTAAGTTGGCAAAGTTATTCCTGGTGAAAAGAGTTTACGCGACAATGTTTATCCATGCTATTGAGTATGAAAAGCTCAAGCAATGAAGAAAAAAAAACACAGTGAGGACATGAAATAATAGAATAAATAAACTATTAGAGAAGCAATGAACATTTAAAATAAAATATGTTAAGAGCATTAACAACATTAGAACATCTTTTATATATAAACTATAAAAAGAGACTTATGTCAGTCTGTTAAATATAAAAACATTTGCTGTAAGTTTGAACACTTTCGAAGTTCCACCGATTCAACTACCTAATTAAGAATGTCATTCCATATCTTGGTCACAGGTGGAATAAAACTTATAACCCTAAGATGGAGAGCGCATGACTATTAGAATTAATTGCATACCTAATATTAAGAACAAGATAGCTGATATATATACAACAAACATTACGACAGAATTATCTAGATTCCAGAATTGTAAGTGGTAACGTTCTTGTAAAATAGAAAATGTTAGGTATTTCAGCAAATTATTCTATTGATTATCTTTTTTCAGGTTTTTGTTACGTTATGGGACTACTGCAGTCCTGGTATCCAACACTACCCCGGCAAAAAAAGGAAGTAGAATTATGTTCAGAAATGTTCAAACTATTACAAAATTACTTTATAGTAGGCTGCTTAATAGATATAGACATGGACAGAAAAAAGTTACATCTTTTTATGTAGAAAATTTGTCAGAATATGACAATTCACTCGACAGCTTTTTTTGTTTAACCTTTTCCTAAACCGGTCACTGGAATAAATTAAGTTAATATTTGAGTTTGCTATTGCATACTGAAACAGATAATTATTTTTAATAAAGTTAAAACAATTAAAAATGTGGGAAAATGCAAGGTTGCAGGTAAATGATTTGTTTTTATATAGCTATGAATATTTATGAGTTCTTCAATATATGACTTCAGTCATATTATACATACAGTATATGACGATCATGTTGCTCTAGTGTTAGAATTCATTATAGAAGAAATAGACTCATGAATTAGAATTGATTGATTATTAGATATTATCTGGCATCATATAAGCAATGATCAGTGATGCCGTCATGAATTAAAAAGGTATAATAACGAATACTAGGCAATACGGAGTAGAATATTTTAGGATATACAGTATAACATTTCTTATTAACTATAAAACAAAAACTGCAAAACAAAACTTTTTTAGGTTACGGTACCAATCGCTGTAAAACATTTCAGTATATACAGTATAGATATAATAGATATCTGGTATTGTGACACGGTCTTTATCTTTTTCATATAGGAAAATAACAGTTGATTCACTTCTTTTTTCACTGAACAGTGCATATAACTACTTTTCTCCCTTTTTTATTTAAACTATCAGTAGTAAATATCTTTTAATCTTACTGTATTACACATATGACTATTTTTCTGTTTATATTACTTTTATTATTGAAGCCTGGGATAATTTTGTTTATAAATTCTACCTCAGCATAAGATTTTTGAGGTTTTTTACATAACCTTCTAAACTTCTTAGAGAAATGAACAAATATCTCTAAATAAATACGAAAGTTAAAGCCAAAAATATGTCTAGTGAATAAGAATAATTTTTCCAATGGTGAAATTTACAATTATTGTAACACAAAACAAATAGATTAATGTTTGAAGTATTCATTCGTAAGTTTAGTTTCATTGTATTTTCTTTCATCATTTACACTATAAAACAATATATTGTAAGTGAATATTTTACTGTAACCCTATAACAATTTTTATTCTCATACAAAGATTATTCATATCTATAATAATTTTATTTTTTTTTTATAAAGAAGAACCACCCTTTTTTGTACGAAGAACACAATGCAACCCCAAGCTAACTTTTCTAACAAACTTAAGGAATGGAAAGCTGGAAAGAGACCCATATAACCTTCTATAGGCTCCGGGGAATAGAATTTCTAAGGTGCTCAAATCTTAATTTCCTTTAAGGGTAGATATGATGGGGTTTTAAAATGTATGGCATAGGAAACTACTCTGCAATGTAACATCTTATAAATACTTTTATGGAAAAGAATGAAATTATGGATAATAATATGTGCAGAACTTATATGTGAAAGTAAAATAATAGAGAAAAGTTTCTTTACGTTTCAGAAGTGAGAACAATGTTGGTGCTAATTCTGTTTGCCTGAATAACCATTTTATTGGAAGCGTTTTCGCATGTCACCATTAACCCTTTGACTGTCAGTGGTGAATATAACAAAACTCCTGATGTGGTAAAATCTTTCAAGTTAACACAAAGTCTCAATTTGTTGATATTTATAGGAAAGCTTTCATCAAGATCTTTGCAATAAATACAAACTGTCTATGTTTGGATGTTTGGGTGATTCAATAGTTTAGTTTTTTCAAATTTTGATTAAGTCACCAATGGCAGGGAAAAGGCTAATAGGACTATCTTACCTTTTAGAAATGAGATATAATATTCATATAAATGAGAATACTAACTCAATTTATGTCGTTAGAGAACCTTTTAAAAAGATAACAGAAATATGGCCTTGACTCAGGTTAGTTAAAGAAAAGATGTGCTTAATGTTGAGGTTTATTTAAATTTTAAAGAAAACCTCATGGAACGTAAGCCTAGTCTATTGATTGGGGGAAATGAAGAAATGAAAAAATGAATGGGACATGCAATAGACTTTATTCTAACTCCAGAATCAAGGACAATTGTGATTAATGAATGTTTTTCAATAGTGTTTGTTCAGTAAATATAATCATCGTTTATGAATGTTATGTTGTTTACTTATTCACATATTGAAAAATGAAATATGTTTCAAAGACTTGCACCTTAATACCTTGATTGTTATTTATGGAATCACTTAATCTAAAGATTATAAAATATTCTTGTAGTATGTTAAATTAAAATATGATCGACTTCTATTTTCTAATGACATATTAACTTTTTTTTTATGATATAAACTAAACTTAACTGTTTGACTTCCAATTTACTTTACCATAATTAATTCAGTTATTACTAATGTAGGTTTGTTCATTTTATTTATATCCACAGGGATATCCAGATTTCCTATACCATGTGTATTCAGAAGGGCTTATAATGTTGACGAAGTAAAAGAATAATTATGATTTATGATGATTTGATAATATGATAACAACAGTAATAACATCTAAAACCACACTATTATTTCTACTACTAATCCTAATACTACTACTGCTACTAGTAGTACTAATGATGATAATAATGATGTTAATAATCTTGATGATGATGATGATAATAATGCAAACGACGATAGAAATAATAATAATAATAATAATAATAATAATAATAATAATAATAATAATAATAATGATGATAGTGAAAGTGGTAGTGGTAATAATGCACAGGATAAATCAATTTTCATCAAGTAATTTCATTTTCCCTTTTCCAATCAAACTTCCAAGGGAAAGATTTCAGGCGCCTGTAATCCCCGCACGGACAGAGGGAGCCGTTTTTCTTCAGAACCATGAACCATGTGTAAGGGTGACGACCATGGGCTGGAGGCCTTTTGGCAAAGGCCCATTTCCTCCATTTTGGCAAATGTCTGTTTGGCGTCTGCCAATCATTCTGGTGCCAGACGTCTGAATTTTACGAAGACTGGGCGTCCCGTCATCTTGATATGGTGATTAATACCGTGCTTGGCAGGAGCTGTGGGCGTTTGGAGAAGTTCTGGACGGAAAACTTCCGGGTACGACGTGAGGAGGGGGCCGTAGGCATTCGTGGGTGCGCTGATGTGGAGAGCAAGGTTGGAGGCGGCGGGTTGAAGATGTGACGACAAGTACGAGTCTGCGTTGACCAATCGTTGGTGAGCGACATCGACCAGAAGGTGGAAATGAGAGAATAAATCTGCACCGAGGATTGGCAATGTGACGTCAGCAACGAGAAACTTCCAATTAAATTTACCGTTCCCAAACGATAATGTGAGGTTCTCGTAACCATAGGTGGGTATCGCAGAACCGTTGTCAGCTACCAAGCGGACCTCGGCAGACGTAGACAGACTACGTCGTGACCTGAAGAGTTCCCTTGATGAAAAGAGAGTGACAAGCACCCGTGTCTACTAAGAATTGCACGCCCGTTCCTGCATCACGTAAAAAGAAAATATTAGAAACACGGGAGGCCACCGCCACGAGCGATGGCCTACTTACACGTATTTTTGGCCACTGACAATCCTTGGCACATTTCTTCGCGGTTTCCCCAAATCTGAAGTGGTAGTAGCAAAACTGTGGCGGATGGGAGGTAGTAAGTGGCTGTAGAAGTCGTCGGTTGGGGCGCGAGCGAGTGGTGGGTTGTGGGTGTCTATGTTGCCGCTTCGGCATGTCACGGGGTAGGGCGTGTATGTCTTACAGCATTCACGTCAGCTTCGGTTGACGTTGAATAGGTGTCCTCTTCGTCAGGATTGGAGGTGTTGATGGAGGTCTTGAAGTGGCTATCCATAAGGGCGTTGGCTTTGGTCATCAAGTCCTTTATGGGTAAATTATCGACATCGGGTATGGCAGCGCATACAGGTCCGGGTAAACAGCGTATCCAATGGGCACGAAGTAGGTTCACCTCACGAGGAGTGCCGTCTGCAGCAGGTTGCAGGCGAGTGATACTGGTCATATCCCTGAGGGCGAGCGAAGCCCTTTGGTCCCCCAACGGTTGTTGCGAGAGCTGAAAAAGCTTTGGTATACGGGCAGCTGGTGATGACGAGTACTGCTGCAGAAGATTTGTTTTGAGGGCGTCGTACGCTATTGAGGTGTCTCCTTCTTCACAAAGCCAGTCGGATATTTCCGAGGTTTTCTTGGGTATCGCCGCTAGAACATAATCTGCTTTGGTGGTTGAGCGAGTCACGCCGTTGATGCGAAACTGGACTTCTGCGCGCTGAAACCAAGCAAACGCCTCTCCGCTGGTGAATGACAAAAGTTTCAATGGGGCAGCCGTAGCATTAACTTCTGTGGAGTCCGCCATAGTACCAACGACGGAGGGGCAAGGGGGCGTGGAAGGCGGGAGGAGCGACTCGACTTCCGGGGTCACCAATGTTACATGCTGAGAGAAGGTTGTGATTCAAAGGCAGGATGAAAGCAACTGAATGAGTTTATTAGAGAACACCCTCCTTTATATACAAAAGCTCAATGCAATAGAAAATTTCCTGTTTAAAACCAACACCGCGTCTGTTAACAGTTAACGGTGAGATAAACAGGCATGTTTATACAGGTTCTTTTTAGTGCGAGGGAAGAGCGAAGATACAAGCATAATATATACACAAGATGAAATGTCGTTACTATTTACGATCGTGTGACACACGGTTGGTACAGAGTTCTTTTACTTGAAGGTACACTCATGCACACTATTCTATCTTATTTCCATTCCTCCTGTTTTGTTAAAGTTTTTTTATAGTCTACATAGGAGATATTTATATCAATATACTCCTAAAGTATTTTATTTCTCCTTGTTTCCTTTCTTCACTTGGCTATTTTCCCTGTTGGAGCCCCTGGGCTTATATCATCCTGCTTTTCCAACTAGGATTTTAGCATAGTAAGTAATGATAATAATCATTTGTGGTCGAAGGTAGAATAGTCTGTTTCTGCCTTGGACAGTTTTTTACTGAAGGAGGGCAATGGCCGGGCCAAGCCCTTGACCACTTGCGTGAGTACGGCCTCAATAGTGACGTCGGTGGCATCGATGGAGAGAAGTAGAGGTGCATGTAGCACCTGAAAAGTGAGTGCAGTAGGAGATGATAGGGCATTCTTAGTGTTGCAGAAGGCCGCTTCTTGAAGGGAACCCAATGTTAGGTGTTTTGGCTTGCCCTGGAGGGAGGCGTAGAGGAGACCAAGAGTGGCGGTGATGGCTGGCAGGAAACAGCTACAATAGTTCGTCATACCAAGAATTCTTGCTATGCTTTGACGGTCAAGGGCGTGGGAAAAATTTTAACTGCTGTTACCCTCTCAAAGAGTGAGTGGACTCCTTGAGGAGTGATGCGGGGTCCGGAGAACTATACTTTGTTGGCACCAATGATATGCTTTTGGTACCAGACTTCAAGGCCACTTTGTTGATAGGCAATCAAGCACGATGCGTAGGTGACGGAAGTGTTTCTCTTTAGAGGAAGAGAACACTAGTATGTAGTCCACGTAATACACACGGAAAGGGAGGTCCCCTAAGATGCCGCCCATGAGATTTTGAAGTGGCCTCGGCATTAGAATGCCAAAACAGGAGTAATTAAAGGTGTATATACCGAAGGGGGTAGTGATGGTGGTCTTATGGATGTCTTAGGGGATCATGGGCTGGGTGTTCGAGTCAATCTGTGGTCACCAATGTGGTAGCTGAGAGGTGAGACAAATGAAAATGACTTTATTTTGACGGAGCATAAGTATTTATATAATCCGTTCCAAGCAAGAACGGCAAGAAAATAAAACAATGATTCAAGTACAAACAGGTTTAAACAGTTTATGAGTGCGATGGGAGGCAGATAATGATTATGTACGAAAAACAGATATACCGTTACAGTGTACGAGCGTGTGCGATACACGTGCAGTGCAATATATAAAGGTGCATAATGCCATATGCTTGTTGCGTTTATGGGTGCAAATATAAGTATCGTGAAATTAATTTCCCAAAAATCCAGGAATTGTGGGACAAGTGGGAAAGTTTATGTATAGGTGAACAATCAAAAGATATGGTAAATACATCCAAGATTTGTAGTACCCACCTTGAACCAGAGGCTTTTGGAAGAAGTTTGTACCACGAGTGGTTGCAATTACCACACCTTCCGAAACCTAAAAAACTAAAGGCTGGAGCAATAACAAATTACTATTATTATTATTATTATTATTATTATTATTATTATTATTATTATTATTATTATTATTATTTTATTTTTTTATTAATTATTATTATTATTATTATTATTATTATTATTATTATTATTATTATTATTAATATTAGCCGAGCTACAACCCTGCATGGCTTGGAAAAACTGAATTCTACAAGACCAAAGGTTCCAACAGGGAAAATACCTCAAAGAGAAATGGAAATAAGGGAATAGCAAATATGTTATGTACAAATAATGAATAAAAGATATAAAATATTTCATGATTAGTCATCATCCTCATCATCATCTCCTCCTACACCTATTGACGCAAAATCCATCTGTTAGATTTCACCAGTAGTCTCTCTATGTAGCTTTTAAATCAATACGTCTCCATTCGTCATCTCTTAATCGACGCTTCATAGTTCTCGGTCATTTAGTCCTGGGTCTTCCAACTCTTCCAGTGCCTTTTGGAACCCAGTTAAAAGTTTGATGAACTAATGTCTACCCCTCACCCCGATCACATCACATCCCTGCATGAAAAAAACTGAATGCGAACACGCCAAGTTCCAACAATGAAAATATCCCAAAGAGAAAAGGAAATAAGGGAATAGCAAGTATGCTATATACAATTAATGAATAAAAAATATAAAATATTTCAAGATTGGTCATCATCTTCATCATTTCCTCCTACGCTTATTAACGCAAAGCCCCTCTATTAGATTTCGTCAGTAGTCTCCTTCTTAAGATTTTAAATCAATACTTCTCCATTCGTCATCTCCTATTTTACGCTTCATAGTTCTTGGTCAATTAAGCCTGTGTTTTCCAACTCTTCTAGTACTTTTTGGAGCCAAGTCAAAAGTTTGATGAACTAATCTCTACCCCTCACCATGATCACAACCATATATGGCACCAGAGTAATCGCTTATAGTTTCATTTTTAATCCTGTCTTGCCATTTAACTCCAAATTATTTTCTCAGGGTTCTGTTCTAAAAACCACAAAATATGTTGGTTATTTTTTCATTGTCATACCACGACTCATGTCCATACAGTAACACAGATGTCACTAAACTGATATATAGCCTGGATTTTATAAGTAACTTCAGATGATTTGGTTTTCAAATTTTACTTAACTTAGCCATAATCTAATTTGCTTTTTTTTCAATCTTTCAATAAACTCAAATTATAAAGACACTGCGTTAGAGATCGCAGTTCCTAAATGTTTAAATGATTCAGCTTCATTAATCCTTTCTCCTTTTAATAATATTTCATCTTCACTTGTATATTACGTTCTCATCATCTTTGTCTTTCTTCTATTTATCTTGAGCCCTACCTCATGTGACATAATATCATACATTCTGTTAAGCAAACAATGCAAATCATGTGGTGTTCTTCTACTAAGGATACGTCACCAGCATACTCTAGGTCAGCTAATTTTATATCATCAATCCAGTCCAATCCTTAATGCACAACATGTCTTTAAATGAAATTTTGGTCAAGTACAATTTCTATATTTTCTTAATCCTTCTTTATCACATCAGATTTTCATTAATCCGCCATCTTCAGTCTCTTTAGAATAAACTTACTATATATTTTCATGACAACTGACGTGTGATGCCTCTGTAATTATATGTCAATGAGAATTTTTTTTCCCTCACCAACACTCCTTGTTCTCATTCATCAGGTTTTTCCTCTTCACGCCACATTCTACGAAATTATGTTGTAAGTATTCTGTGAGTCACTTCATCTTCGGCCAATATCATCTCGACAGTTATTTCATCGTATCCAGGGGCTTTCCATCTCTTCAAGATTTCTAATGTTAACTTCGGCTTCAAATGCACGGAATTCATTCATGGGGTCATCAAGGTCTTCCTCGGCTTCAGATATGTCAAACAGATTATTTGCTTTATATCTTCTATTCATAATCCCACTAAAGTGTTCCATCCAACGTTGCCTTTCTTCTTCTTTTGTTATAAAAGACCCATCTCTTTTTGATGGGTATATGCTTCTTCTTTGCCCCAGTGGATATATCATTAATAATTCTGTGAGCAATTCTTACACCATAGTCAATCCCGGATCAGCCACATCTGCTTTCTTCTCTAGTCATTTCTGGTTATTTTTTTCACATCACTATCAATATGGGAATACTTAGCATACTCTCCTTATAATTTTCATTACTTTCTCCAAAAATATAAAATCAGTAACCGCAATAAAATAAATCAGTCACATATAAACTTAAGTTAAAAAATGTATAGAAACCTATAGAAGATACAAGAAAATAAATATCTGAAGTGATTATTAATGAGACCAAAACTTTCAATTTTCTTTATAACAGTTACCCTGTATATCAGATATCTGAAAATACGGTTATAGGTAAAGCTTACGCAATATTCATATACGACTGTCGCAAGTATAAGAAATGCAAGTAAAATTCTATGTATAGTGTGTCTCTTTACATCAATGATAAATAACTTATTCGAAGATGTAAGGAACTTTCTCCATTCACAAAGTTCAGTTCAGTGAAAAATTATATCCTTATTAGTGACGTTAGATTTGTAAAAACAAAATTGTGCGGTGATTGTAGTTTCCCCAGTTAATGCCCAGATTCTACTTTTTTCTTATCATCTGTAGGTGCAAAGTTGGCCAGGGCACCAGCTACCCGTTGAGATGCTACCACTAGAGAGTTATGGGACCTTTTGTCTTGCCAGACAGTACTACATTTTATCCTTCTTTCTGGTAATGTTTCATTTCCCCTTTGCCTGCACACACACTGAATAGTATGGCCTATTCTTTACATATTTCCTTCTGTCCTCATACACCTGACAACACAGGTTACCAAATAATTCTTCTTTACTCAAAGGGTTATTGCACTGTAATTGTTCATTGGCGACTTTCCTCTTGGTAAGGGTAGAAGAGACTCTTTAGCTATGGTAAGCAGCTCTTCTAGGAGAAGGACGCTCCAAAATCAAACCATTGTTCTCTAGTCTTAGGTAGTGCCATAACCTCTGTACTATGGTTTTCCACTGTCTTGGGTTAGAGTTCTCTTGCTTGAGGGTACACTCGAGCACACTCTTTTATCTTATTTCTCTTCCTCTAGTTTTGTTAAAGTTTTTATAGTTTATATAGGAGATATTTTTTCAATGTTTTTACTCATTGTAAAGCGTTTTATATTTCATTTTACCTTTCCCCACTTGGCAATTTTCCCCGTTGGACCCATGGGCTTATAGCATCCTGCTTTTCCAACTAGGGTTGTAGCTTAACCAATAATAATAATAAATAATATCGTTTTTTTTTTTGGTCAAATCACCTGAGGATTCGGTAAGTAGGCAGACAAGGCTCCATCTACGTTAATGGTCGGGGGAGGGAGAGGGAAGTGAAAAGTGTATATAATGAGATAGTTATTCTTAATTTCATGGGTAATAAAACAACCAAAAAAAGCTAGAATTTCCACTTTTAATCATTAATATCATTCAATCGTTGTTGCACAGGTTTGACTCCAGGAAGGAAGTGTTTTATGACCAAGCTCAATTTAGTACATAGTGACCTTTAATGTCTTAGTGAGAGAGAGAGAGAGAGAGAGAGAGAGAGAGAGAGAGAGAGAGAGAGAGAGAGAGAGAGAGAGAGTTCATCGCTACCATTTAGTGTAAATATTTACTTGAGTTATTAGACGGAACCTTGTGTTATGTATTTGCTTTAATCTGAAAAATCAGTTAATATGGATTAGTTGCGTAGTATTATGAAAATCATATTTATTCTATGCTAATTATTTAAATAATTTAAAAAAACAGTTGCTATCGCTGACCGCATTCAATGTCCATCACATGGTTAATTAAATATCACTTAATATGATCCTTTCTTAAAATCCATTTCTATCTTCACGATTAATCTGTAACCAAATATACACATGCACATATCCGTATATGTGATTCTTTTAATTCAATCTTCATGAAAAAGATAAGGAATTCTTATGAAATCATTCCACTTCCTGAGCTAGAAGGGGAATTTGAGAAAAACTATTAAACGAATTTTGCGATTCACGGATGCAAAGGATATCTTTAATATCAGTCTTAAAAATTGTATTCCATTCAAAATGCTTAGGGTTTTATTCCTATTGTGTCATTCATAAAAAGAAATTTGTCCTTGGGTCCAATTTTATTCAATATATATTTTTTCGTGTTTTTTTCTTTCGTTGTAAAATGAACCTTAGATAAAACTTCTTTCTATGAATATAAATTTTACATTCATATAGAAGTAATATAAATGCTCAATTGATTAATGCTATTTTTTTAGAGACTAGTTTTGCTGAATAAAAACATTAAAATATACCATTTTGAAAATATATTCTTCAGTTTGATGACTAAACTATTTCTTGTTTATTAAAAGGTTCATGATTAACAGAAATGTTGTTATTAGTAATATATATTAGTTATGTAGTTCCTTGGGGTAGAGTTCTCTTGCTTGAGAATTAACTTGGGCACACCATTCTATCTTATTTCTCTTTCTCTTATTTTTTTAAAGTTTATATAGTTTATATATACAAATCTATTGTAATGTTGTTACCATTCTTAAAATATTATATTTTTTTAGTTATTCATTACTTTTCTTGTAGTTTATTTATTTCCTTGTTTCCTTTCCTCACTAGGCTATTTTTCTATGTTAGGACCCATGAGCTTATACCATCTTACTGTTCCAACTAGGGTTGTAGCTTAGCTAATAATAATAATAATGAGGACTTGACTATCAAGTATGATAGTTTAATGCTTTATACCACCTATGGATATTTTTTTCCTACCAGATTGACTATTTTAATACGATCCAATTGTAAATTATTAATGACTGATTTGCATAAGGATAATTTATTAGGTCACCCGTTTTCCATTTTAAAACTTTTAGGATTTAATTTCCATTACCACAGTAAAATATTTATGGCTATCATTCCTAAAACGAAATTTATCTAAAACGCCAGAGTTTTACGCAGTTTCCAATTATATTTTGTTGGGATGAGTAAGGCTATTAACACCATGTGTTATCTTTTATTATTGAAGGTTCATAACGGGGCAGTTTACTGTGGCTGCACTCTATCAAATATACATATATAAATCTATTATACAATTGATTATTGATGTGTTAGCAAATGAAGATTTTAATCATTCAAGCAAAAGCAATTGAAAATTGCCGTTTTTTTATTTCATTGTCATGTTGACAATTTAGATGTTTCTAGATCATACATTGAAACATGAACTTTCAATCGATTATTTTTATATTCCTTTTTTTCCATTATGTGAAGCATCGTTTTATTAAATATTTTTTTTTCTGATAGACAAATGGCGTTTAACCATTATCTTTTTTTTTTCTGCCCATGTGTGTTAAACATTTCTTCCTTAAACATTTCTCAGGTAAAGTTAAAACCTTCATAGGTCGATTTTATCATTGAATAGCTACAACTGAATACGAAGTCCACAATGGTTATCATACTATCATATAAAAAGTATATTTTTTTATGAAAACTCCTTCAAATATTTCTATTTCAAACATCGAGTATTGGAATATTAGTTAGGGTTTATGAAATACGTAGAACGCGACTTGATAAGTGAGTTATAAAATTCTTATCATCTCTATATCAACATAGAATAATGATCATTAATGGGAGGTCACCATACAAAATAATCTATAGTAATGTTTACTAATCTCCTTTAAAATCAAAACTACCTATTTTTGCTTCCGGATATTATTTACTTTTAAGACTCTCTTTTCGCTCTGTTAAATTCTATATTGTTATACTATAAATAACCGTTTTCCTATATAAGTAGGAGTAAGTTTTTCCTGTAACTACCTCCTCATAAAAAAAAGAAAAAAAATACAATTTGTGTTCTTTAATTTAATGTTAGCTACTTCCAGAAATTGTGAGAAGTTGTAGGGTAGATAGAAAGCTAACTCATAATATCCTGTGGTTTACTGAAACTTTATGTTTTCTATTCAAAATATACTTATCCTTCTCGTATACTTCTTACTAGCTGAAATTGAGTGAAACTCTTATGTAATTTATACAAACTCGACTTGGAGTTTGTTATGAGTTAATATTAAACTATTAACTTTATCTAATTCTTTATGTGTTCAGAAAATCTATAGAAATCAAGAAAATAAGTCAGATTATATAAGCTACTATGAAAATTGCCAAAAAAAATATTACCTTTAATCTAAAAAGAAATATGTTCGATATAATCTACATTTTTACCCTTCGTAGTCAATTTATTCATGAATTGAAGGTTTTCTATGTGTTCCTGATTTTCTATAAGGTATTAAATTACTCTCTCCTTTTATTCCAGTTCTGCTAAAAAGAGAAGAATTGTTGGGTTGAAAAGAAAATTAATGACCTCAAATTACTTGTTGAGGCAGGGGTAAATAAAATGAAATTGAATTTGTTAATCTAATTTTAAATACCAGTGAGGGAGATTGGCAGAGATGTAGGAAAGATTAAAGGGATTTTTTTTTTCGGTAATTAATTCTTCTTTGATCTTGGTAGATGGAATTCTTCTTAGTCCTGAGCGAATAAATATTCATATACACTAACATAAGATTATATCTTGTATTTATTTACGGTCAAAAATTTCGTCAACCTTAAATGTTTAAGATATTGAAAGGTTAATCCATTTAAAAAAGGTTGTTTGTATTAGTTCCTAGATGCAGGATACATTTTGCTAACCTGATCTTAGGAAAGGGAACATGAGCAGAATCTTAATAGTAATTACAAACTATTAAAGGATTTCTGATTAGAAAAATACTTTATAAATTAATAAAGATTTAATAAAAAAAAAGTGTCCATCTCCATGTAAATTAAGACAAAACATAATTAAACGAACCAATTATCTGTTTGTTGAAATGAAGTTTCCTCGTATTCTCAAAGAATGTGAAAACATATCAACTAAACGACCAATAATGGACCCAAAAGATGGTTATAGCTACGTTTTCCAGCTATAAATCTATCATTATTCATCTTATGATCAATTTCGATACAAGAGTTGTATAAATTGATGGAAGATGAGAGGTACTGAAAAACATTATTGTCATTTCTTGCTGCCACTCATTCACGAAACTCTTCCTCTTACATTGTAAAAGTAATTTGTGTTTTCTAATATTTGTTTTCTATAAAGGTAATCTTTCCCTTCTATTCCATAAACTAGATAATCATGTATCCATCCTATTTTCAGTAATCAATAGACAAATTCACTATCAATGAAGTAAATTTTTCATACAATGCCGATGATTAGCTTATGATTGTTAGTTGAATAGACAACATAATTTGGATTATAGAATACATTTCTATTCACTCAGCATTCAAAAGAAAATTACTGAATTGATTAGGTCAATTAATTCACATTCATATATGAATTATTTCTGCGTAAAAGCTATTTGAACTATTTTAGAAATATGTCTTGAGTAAAGTTTTACTACTTTGTTTTCTGAAATATTCTTAGAAGGTTATGTTGTGATTGAAATGAATGACGTTACAATATCCATACAGATTTATAAATGATAAAATTTTCGAACCATTTTAAAATAATTGTTTCAATGAATATATATTTCATTAAACCTAATAATGACACTTAAATAAATCATTCACTTGAAATTTCAGTTTAAATTATTATCAATAATATTAACATTATTATTATAATAATAATAATTATTATTATTATTATTATTATTATT
>NC_090733.1:97064338-97086838 GCF_036898095.1 Palaemon carinicauda | reverse complement strand
AGGTTAGCTGCAGGCAGCCATGACAACTGCTGGCGGCCATGTTGAATGTCGGTGACCATGTATCTTTCAACTGCCGGCGCCCATGACGGCTGACGGCGGCAATGCATACTGCAGGTAGCCACATCATCTGTCGGCAACTATGGTTTCTGCCGGTGGCTGGCAACTGCTGGCAGCCTTGATGGCTGTGAGTGGGAAGTCCCTTTTGTCCCCAAGGTTTTTCAGTTCTCCCTTGGACTGCTAGCTATAGGTTCTGTTGCCGGAGTACCGCCGGCCAGGCCGGCACAGATAAGTGCTGACTCAGACGGCAGCATACCGACTGTACTGGTACTGCCGGAGGCTAGCCTGCTGGCAGTGTATCAGAGGCACCTTGCCGGCAATAGTACTGTAGCTGGATGGAAGCCTGAATGGTACATTCTCCCCGTCCATTTGAACCTTCTTTCTGGAGAACCAATAAATTAGACTTTTACATCCTTAATTACTGTATACATACACAGTAAGGAGTAGCCTTACTCCATGCTATCTCTCTCTCTTTTAGCTAGCATGTTGGATATGCGGGCAAGATCTAGCTATGCCGGGGACATGCTGGCTGAACTACAGTGTATGGTATACAGGTAGCCAGTATATCTGCAGTATAAAATGTACTATAGATAGAAAACTACTATATATATTATACTTGTAGTTATTTCCAATATTTCTTGGGTATCCCTACACAGGTATTTGCTGACCCCAATCCCATATTGAATGAATATAATTTCCTCAATATTCTGATTAGAAATCAGTTTTTGTGATTACCCTACAATATTAAATATTTTCAAGGCCGCGGTGTTACACTCCTAACCCATAGAGGGTAGAGCCTTTCTCCTTGAGTCTCCCTGATCAGGAAACTCTATGATTTAATATTGTAAGGAAGGCCACGGCAAATAGGTTTGGTGGGATACACAAATACATGTCTTTATTTTTCCCTAAGTCCAGTTGGCGTCATACTAGCTGGACCGCGCTGCCAAATGCTTGCTACAAAAGCAGCATACTGGCTGAACAACAATATATAATTGTAGAGTAGCCAGTAATTTGCAATATATATATATATATATACATATATATATATATATATATATATATATATATATATATATATATATATATATATATATATATATATATATATATATATATATATATATATATATATATATATATATATATATATATACTGCAAATAGAAAACTACAGTACGATTATACAGTAGTTATTTCTAACATAGCTTGGGTACCCTTGTGCGAGCTTCTGCTGGTACCGCTCCTATATTGAAAGAATAGTATTTCTTCAATATTCTGATTGAGAATCAGTCATCCTGACCCCACAGTGTTAAGAATAAAAAGGGACAGTGAGTTTGTACTTCTCTACCCCTAGGGATTAGAGCCCTTTTAGTAGAAGTTCCTTGATTCGGGAATCTCCCTATAGTTAATACTGAGGGGAGGTAACAGCATTTGCTTGCAGGAGGTACACAAGTATGTCTCCTACTCTCCCTTTATAGCTTACTATCCTAAGCTATTCTGTTAAAAATTACTTTAGCATGTTGATTATCAGTGAGATAATACATTATATACTCATTCTGTTTACCTTTCTTTACAGGAGGAACACCAGATGTCTTGTGCTGCACTCTTCTGCAAGGCCAAGAGTAAGTATTTTTATGGTCATAATACTTGCAGGTTTCCTGCGCCCTGCAATATTATTTCCGAAGCCCTGCATTATTGGAACCCGCAGGTTTGCAATATATGTCAGACATTAATGTCTGAAAGTTTCGAGAATCCCAAGTCTATAGAGACTACGGATACAGCTCAATACAAATTACGCAACTGGGTGAGAGGGTTCCGGAAAATCTCTCCGGGATCTTACCTACCTAATGATAGGATGCGTAAGCTACTATTTCTGAAGGCAAGTTAAGAACTAGAGGTGCCTCAGGCACCAATTACATCCCCCGACAACCAGATAGCCTTTGGGAAGGAGGGCAGGAAGTGCCCGGGTGTAGAAGGGGATAATGTCATGTCGGAATTGTCTCCGCCTTTGCCGGCTCTAGAACCATTGACGTCAACATCTTCGTCTTCTACCTCTCTATTAGATGCAATGGAAGAATTATTTGACTAAGTGAATAATCTAATAGAGAGCTTTAGTAAACAAAACGAAAAGCAGGAAGTAAAATGCAAGATAAAGCCTCGAAAAGCTTCTCTTGTCGCCTCCAAAGGGTCATTCAAACGGCCCATGGATCAAGACCTACCAGCATGCTCCATAACCAATCCCTGAAGGTTTGCGTAGCTGATGCTGATTTTAAATGGCAAAGACTACATCTCAGAGAAGATAGGTGCGGTTCCTTTAGATAAAATCCAATTTTGGCCAAGCTTTGATGCTTTCCCTAAATGTTTTGTTCGACTGAGGTATGAACCAAGTCAAGAAAAGGAACGGAATCGAAGGAGGTCATGATTCTCGACAATGATAATGCAAACGCTATCCTGTCAAGTAGCCTGAAAAAGGCTGTTTACTCGGAGTCGAAGGTATTCTCACTGGATAACAGGCACCCTTCCTTTCTTGCTCCTGCTTCAATCTCATTCCCCTTTATGGGTAAGGCATTTAAATCTGTTGCCAAGGCAGTGGAGGTGGGTAGGCCATGTCCTGCACTCGAAGAGTGCAAGCCTCTGTCACCAGCCTCTCCCAGATAGGAGAAGGACTGGAAGGAAGTCCATTTAACTTTCTCAATGGGTAGATTAGATGAGGATGTCGCCAGTCGACAATTTAACGAACGTCACCCTAAATTATCCAAGTTTCTCTTGTATAATGAACAAGAGATAAAGCAGAGACTTGCAGCCTCCCTTTCTCTACAAAACTACATAGAGTTTTGTTCAACCTATCAAAATACCCCAGACATGCTCATGGTCCTAGCCAAAATGCATATGGCTGACTTATTGAAGGACCTTTACGCCTTTATGAAGGCTAGGAGAGCATGTAGAGAGTTTGTGTTTGCTGGTGCAACAGTGAAAGTGATTAAGAGTGCCACTATGGAGAACATAAGTCTTCTCCAAAAGTGGGGCATCCTTTCAAAGAGAAAATCTTCCATGGTTGTGGGTCCCCAAACTAATAAGAAGACGGGAAAAGCTGGAAATATCCGGGCTGTTCAACAACATCCCACAGTTCCAGTGACCACGGTGCCACAGGTAGGTAGTCAAAAGTTTGAACCTACTGATTACTCGAAGCATGAAGATGCTTCTGGTAGGAGGGAGGTTCATTCAGGATCATCGGACCTTCGATCCTTGGGTCCAAGGCCTAATTAAGATTGGACTATGATGGGAAACAGAAATGTTTCCACCATCATTTCCCTACCTTCTCTTACAATCCAAAACCCTCCTTGAGGAATATACCTGAGAGCTCTAAAGCATATAGATGGTAAGGAAACTATAGTCCATCGAGTTCCAAGGAAGGCTGTTTTGTGTTCACGAGAAGGACTCAAGAAATCTCGGAGTCATTCTGAACTTATCGCCACTCAACAAGTTCATATAAAACAGCAAGTTCAGAATTTTAATCCTTCTGAACATACGGACCTTGTTTCAAAAAGGGGTGCTCCTAGTCTTGTCAGACCTGAAAGGTGTCCTTTGGCAACTTCCAGTCAATCACCCCCTCCTCTCCTATCTAGGATTCAAGTTACAGATAGTAATGTACATCCTAGGAAAGATACGGCTTGGACTAAACACAGTCCTAAATATCTTCATAGGATTGGAAGACTTAGTCATGTAAAAACCAAGCCTAGAAATGGTTCAGGCAACAATGTACCTGGACGAGAGGCTAGGGTGGAGTACCGCCGGCCAGGCCGGCACAGATAGGTGCTGACTCAGACGGCAGCATACCGACTGTACTGGTACTGCCGGAGGCTAGCCTGCTGGCAGTGTATCAGAGGCAACTTGCCGGCAATAGTACTGTAGCTGGATGGAAGCCTGAATGGTACATTCTCCCCGTCCATTTGAACTTTCTTTCTGGAGAACCAATAAATTAGACTTTTACATCCTCAATTACTGTATACATACACAGTAAGGAGTAGCCTTACTCCATGCTATCTCTCTTTCTTTTAGCTAGCATGTTGGATATGTGGGCAAAATATAGCTATGCCGGGGACATGCCGGCTGAACTACAGTATATGGTATACAGGTAGCCAGTATATCTGCAGTATAAAATGTACTATAGATAGAAAACTACTATATATATTATACTTGTAGTTATTTCCAATATTTCTTAGGTATCCCTACACAGGTATTTGCTGACCCCAAGCCCATATTGAATGAATATAATTTCTTCAATATTCTGATTAGAAATCAGTTTTTGTGTTTACCCTACAATATTAAATATTTTCAAGGCTGCGGTGTTACACTCCTAACCCATAGAGGGTAGAGCCTTTCTCCTTGAGTCTCCCTGATCAGGAAACTCTATGATTTAATATTGTAAGGAAGGCCACGGCAAATAGGTTTGGTGGGATACACAAATACATGTCTTTATTTTTCCCTAAGTCCAGTTGGCGTCATACTAGCTGGACCGTGCTGCCAAATGCTTGCTACAAAAGCAGCATACTGGCTGAACTACAATATATAATTGTAGAGTAGCCAGTAATTTGCAATATATATATATATATATATATATATATATATATATATATATATATATATATATATATATATATATATATATATATATATATATATATATATATATATATATATACTGCAAATAGAAAACTACAGTACGATTATACAGTAGTTATTTCTAACATAGCTTGGGTACCCTTGTGCGAGCTTCTGCTGGTACCGCTCCTATATTGAAAGAATAGTATTTCTTCAATATTCTGATTGAGAATCAGTCATCCTGACCCCACAGTGTTAAGAATAAAAAGGGACAGTGAGTTTGTACTTTTCTACCCCTAGGGATTAGAGCCCTTTTAGTAGAAGTTCCTTGATTCGGGAATCTCCCTATAGTTAATACTGAGGGGAGGTAACAGCATTTGCTTGCCGGAGGTACACAAGTATGTCTCCTACTATTCCTTTATAGCTTACTATCCTAAGCTATTCTGTTAAAAATGACTTTAGCATGTTGATTATCAGTGACATAATACATTATATACTCATTCTGTTTACCTTTCTTTACAGGAGGAACACCAGATGTCTTGTGCTGCACTCTTCTGCAAGGCCAAGAGTAAGTATTTTTATGGTCATAATACTTGCAGGTTTCCTGCGCCCTGCAATATTATTTCCGAATCCCTGCATTATTGGAACCCGCAGGTTTGCAATATATGTCAGACATTAATGTCTGAAGGTTTCGAGAATCCCAAGTCTATAGAGACTACGGATACAGCTCAATACAAATTACGCAACTGGGTGAGAGGGTTCCGGAAAATCTCTCCGGGATCTTACCTACCTAATGATAGGATGCGTAAGCTACTATTTCTGAAGGCAAGTTAAGAACTAGAGGTGCCTCAGGCACCAATTACATCCCCCGACAACCAGATAGCCTTTGGGAAGGAGGGCAGGAAGTGCCCGGGTGTAGAAGGGGATAATGTCGTGTCGGAATTGTCTCCGCCTATGCCGGCTCTAGAACCATTGACTTCAACATCTTCGTCTTCTACCTCTCTATTAGATGCAATGGAAGAAATATTTGACCAAGTGAATAATCTAATAGAGAGCTTTAGTAAACAAAACGAAAAGCAGGAAGTAAAATGCAAGATAAAGCCTCGCAAAGCTTCTCTTGTCGCCTCCAAAGGGTCATTCAAACGGCCCATGGATCAAGACCTACCAGCATGCTCCATAACCAATCCCTGAAGGTTTGCGTAGCTGATGCTGATTTTAAATGGCAAAGACTACATCTCAGAGAAGATAGGTGCGGTTCCTTTAGATAAAATCCAATTTTGGCCAAGCTTTGATGCTTTCCCTAAATGTTTTGTTCGACTGAGGTATGAACCAAAGTCAAGAAAAGGAACGGAATCGAAGGAGGTCATGATTCTCGACAATGATAATGCAAACGCTATCCTGTCAAGTAGCCTGAAAAAGGCAGTTTACTCGGAGTCGAAGGTATTCTCACTGGATAACAGGCACCCTTCCTTTCTTGCTCCTGCTTCAATCTCATTCCCCTTTATGGGTAAGGCATTTAAATCTGTTGCCAAGGCAGTGGAGGTGGGTAGGCCATGTCCTGCACTCGAAGAGTGCAAGCCTCTGTCACCAGCCTCTCCCAGATAGGAGAAGGACTGGAAGGAAGTCCATTTAACTTTCTCAATGGGTAGATTAGATGAGGATGTCGCCAGTCGACAATTTAACGAACGTCTCCCTAAATTATCCAAGTTTCTCTTGTATAATGAACAAGAGATAAAGCAGAGACTTGTAGCCTCCCTTTCTCTACAAAACTACATAGAGTTTTGTTCAACCTATCAAAATACCCCAGACATGCTCATGGTCCTAGCCAAAATGCATATGGCTGACTTATTGAAGGACCTTTACGCCTTTATGAAGGCTAGGAGAGCATGTAGAGAGTTTGTGTTTGCTGGTGCAACAGTGAAAGTGATTAGGAGTGCCACTATGGAGAACATAAGTCTTCTCCAAAAGTGGGGCATCCTTTCAAAGAGAAAATCTTCCATGGTTGTGGGTCCCCAACCTAATAAGAAGACGGGAAAAGCTGGAAATATCCGGGCTGTTCAACAACATCCTACAGTTCCAGTGACCACGGTGCCACAGGCAGGTAGTCAAAAGTTTGAACCTACTGATTACTCGAAGCATGAAGATGCTTCTGGTAGGAGGGAGGTTCATTCAGGATCATCGGACCTTCGATCCTTGGGTCCAAGGCCTAATTAAGATTGGACTATGATGGGAAACAGAAATGTTTCCACCATCATTTCCTTACCTTCTCTTACAATCCAAAACCCTCCTTGAGGAATATACCTGAGAGCTCTAAAGCATATAGATGGTAAGGAAACTATAGTCCATCGAGTTCCAAGGAAGGCTGTTTTGTGTTCACGAGAAGGACTCAAGAAATCTCGGAGTCATTCTGAACTTATCGCCACTCAACAAGTTCATATAAAACAGCAAGTTCAGAATTTTAATCCTTCTGAACATACGGACCTTGTTTCAAAAAGGGGTGCTCCTAGTCTTGTCAGACCTGAAAGGTGTCCTTTGGCAACTTCCAGTCAATCACCCCCTCCCCTCCTATCTAGGATTCAAGTTACAGATAGTAATGTACATCCTAGGAAAGATACGGCTTGGACTAGACACAGTCCTAAATATCTTCATAGGATTGGAAGACTTAGTCATGTAAAAACCAAGCCTAGAAATGGTTCAGGCAACAATGTACCTGGACGAGAGGCTAGGGTGGAGTACCGCCGGCCAGGCCGGCACAGATAGGTGCTGACTCAGACGGCAGCATACCGACTGTACTGGTACTGCCGGAGGCTAGCCTGCTGGCAGTGTATCAGAGGCAACTTGCCGGCAATAGTACTGTAGCTGGACGGAAGCCTGAATGGTACATTCTCCCCCTCCATTTGAACTTTCTTTCTGGAGAACCAATAAATTAGACTTTTACATCCTTAATTACTGTATACATACACAGTAAGGAGTAGCCTTACTCCATGCTATCTCTCTTTCTTTTAGCTAGCATGTTGGATATGTGGGCAAAATCTAGCTATGCCGGGGACATGCCGGCTGAACTACAGTATATGGTATACAGGTAGCCAGTATATCTGCAGTATAAAATGTACTATAGATAGAAAACTACTATATATATTATACTTGTAGTTATTTCCAATATTTCTTGGGTATCCCTACACAGGTATTTGCTGTCCCCAATCCCATATTGAATGAATATAATTTCTTCAATATTCTGATTAGAAATCAGTTTTTGTGTTTACCCTACAATATTAAATATTTTCAAGGCCGCGGTGTTACACTCCTAACCCATAGAGGGTAGAGCCTTTCTCCTTGAGTCTCCCTGATCAGGAAACTCTATGATTTAATATTGTAAGGAAGGCCACGGCAAATAGGTTTGGTGGGATACACAAATACATGTCTTTATTTTTCCCTAAGTCCAGTTGGCGTCATACTAGCTGGACCGTGCTGCCAAATGCTTGCTACAAAAGCAGCATACTGGCTGAACTACAATATATAATTGTAGAGTAGCCAGTAATTTGCAATATATATATATATATATATATATATATATATATATATATATATATATATATATATATATATATATATATATATATATATATATATATATATATATATATATATATATATATATATATATATATATATATATATATATATATATATATATATATATATATATATATATATACTGCAAATAGAAAACTACAGTACGATTATACAGTAGTTATTTCTAACATAGCTTGGGTACCCTTGTGCGAGCTTCTGCTGGTACCGCTCCTATATTGAAAGAATAGTATTTCTTCAATATTGTGATTGAGAATCAGTCATCCTGACCCCACAGTGTTAAGAATAAAAAGGGACAGTGAGTTTGTACTTCTCTACCCCTAGGGATTAGAGCCCTTTTAGTAGAAGTTCCTTGATTCAGGAATCTCCCTATAGTTAATACTGAGGGGAGGTAACAGCATTTGCTTGCAGGAGGTACACAAGTATGTCTCCTACTATCCCTTTATAGCTTATTATCCTAAGCTATTCTTTTAAAAATGACTTTAGCATGTTGATTATCAGTGAGATAATACATTATATACTCATTCTGTTTACCTTTCTTTACAGGAGGAACACCAGATGTCTTGTGCTGCACTCTTCTGCAAGGCCAAGAGTAAGTATTTTTATGGTCATAATACTTGCAGGTTTCCTGCGCCCTGCAATATTATTTCCGAATCCCTGCATTATTGGAACCCGCAGGTTTGCAATATATGTCGGACACTAATGTCTGAAGGTTTCGAGAATCCCAAGTCTATAGAGACTACGGATACAGCTCAATACAAATTACGCAACTGGGTGAGAGGGTTCCGGAAAATCTCTCCGGGATCTTACCTACCTAATGATAGGATGCGTAAGCTACTATTTCTGAAGGCAAGTTAAGAACTAGAGGTGCCTCAGGCACCAATTACATCCCCCGACAACCAGATAGCCTTTGGGAAGGAGGGCAGGAAGTGCCCGGGTGTAGAAGGGGATAATGTCGTGTCGGAATTGTCTCCGCCTATGCCGGCTCTAGAACCATTGATGTCAACATCTTCGTCTTCTACCTCTTTATTAGATGCAATGGAAGAATTATTTGACCAAGTGAATAATCTAATAGAGAGCTTTAGTAAACAAAACGAAAAGCAGGAAGTAAAATGCAAGATAAAGCCTTGCAAAGCTTCTCTTGTCGCCTCCCAAGGGTCATTCAAACGGCCCATGGATCAAGACCTACCAGCATGCTCCATAACCAATCCCTGGAGGTTTGCGTAGCTGATGCTGATTTTAAATGGCAAAGACTACATCTCAGAGAAGATAGGTGCGGTTCCTTTGGATAAAATCCAATTTTGGCCAAGCTTTGATGCTTTCCCTAAATGTTTTGTTCGACTGAGGTATGAACCAAAGTCAAGAAAAAGAACGGAATCGAAGGAGGTCATGATTCTCGACAATGATAATGCAAAGGCTATCCTGTCAAGTAGCCTGAAAAAGGCAGGTTACTCGGAGTCGAAGGTATTCTCACTGGATAACAGGCACCCTTCCTTTCTTGCTCCTGCTTCAATCTCATTCCCCTTTATGGGTAAGGCATTTAAATCTGTTGCCAAGGCAGTGGAGGTGGGTAGGCCATGTCCTGCACTCGAAGAGTGCAAGCTTCTGTCACCAGCCTCTCCCAGATAGGAGAAGGACTGGAAGGAAGTCCATTTAACTCTCTCAATGGGTAGATTAGATGAGGATGTCGCCAGTCGACAATTTAACGAACGTCTCCCTAAATTATCCAAGTTTCTCTTGTATAATGAACAAGAGATAAAGCAGAGACTTGCAGCCTCCCTTTCTCTACAAAACTACATAGAGTTTTGTTCAACCTATCAAAATACCCCAGACATGCTCATGGTCCTAGCCAAAATGCATATGGCTGACTTATTGAAGGACCTTTACGCCTTTATGAAGGCTAGGAGAGCATGTAGAGAGTTTGTGTTTGCTGGTGCAACAGTGAAAGTGATTAAGAGTGCCACTATGGAGAACATAAGTCTTCTCCAAAAGTGGGGCATCCTTTCAAAGAGAAAATCTTCCATGGTTGTGGGTCCCCAACCTAATAAGAAGACGGGAAAAGCTGGAAATATCCGGGCTGTTCAACAACATCCCACAGTTCCAGTGACCACGGTGCCACAGGCAGGTAGTCAAAAGTTTGAACCTACTGATTACTCGAAGCATGAAGATGCTTCTGGTAGGAGGGAGGTTCATTCAGGATCATCGGACCTTCGATCCTTGGGTCCAAGGCCTAATTAAGATTGGACTATGATGGGAAACAGAAATGTTTCCACCATCATTTCCTTACCTTCTCTTACAATCCAAAACCCTCCTTGAGGAATATACCTGAGAGCTCTAAAGCATATAGGTGGTAAGGAAACTATAGTCCATCGAGTTCCAGGGAAGGCTGTTTTGTGTTCACGAGAAGGACTCAAGAAATCTCGGAGTCATTCTGAACTTATCGCCACTCAACAAGTTCATATAAAACAGCAAGTTCAGAATTTTAATCCTTCTGAACATACGGACCTTGTTTCAAAAAGGGGTGCTCCTAGTCTTGTCAGACCTGAAAGGTGTCCTTTGGCAACTTCCAGTCAATCACCCCCTCCCCTCCTATCTAGGATTCAAGTTACAGATAGTAATGTACATCCTAGGAAAGATACGGCTTGGACTAGACACAGTCCTAAATATCTTCATAGGATTGGCAGAATTAGTCATGTAAAAACCAAGCCTAGAAATGGTTCAGGCAACAAGGTACCTGGAGGAGAGGCTAGGGTGGACAGCACCCGAAGTGGCTGGTCTATGTGCATCCAAGGAAATGACCCAGTTCCCGGGACATCGCGGATGCAAGATAAGCTTCTAGAAGTCTCGATTCTTTCCAGCTCAAAGGTTTCAATGGCTGAAAAACCATTGAAGCCTGTGGTCACATCAACTCTCCTTTTCCTTGGGAACATAAAAGGAGATCGCATGGTCGGTCAAGAGATTCAGATAATCAGTCAGATTTCCAAGACGCTTACAGGGAGAAGTACAGCGGAAAGATGCGTCAAGAGCCTGGAGAAAATACGCATCAAACGCTTGAAGAGAGAAGAGATCTAAAAAGACCGATATCGGTCCCTCTTTAATCGCTTCTCTTACAAAAGTCAAAGCCTGAAAGTCCCATGACTATGCTGGTCCTGTCATGAGTGGGGAAGCTCTCTCCACACAGATCAGACTTCCTACGACTGATCTGAGACACCAAAGCAATAATGAGACGTCGCAATCGACAATGCTAAGGAACGTCGCATACAGTCTAGGTGAAATTACCCATCCCTTTCTTAAAGGGATTGCACCTGTCAGCAGTTCTTATACAATTGATCCACAATGTGACAGTGGATGCTCTATTTCGGTTCAAGCCGATAGAGTTTGAATGGTCCATGGACACAGACCTATTCCCTCCCAGATGGGAACAAGTCCTGGAACTGCAGATCGACCTCTTCATCACGAACGTCTTCAAGAAACTACCTCGATATGTAGCCCCATAAGAGAATCCTCTAGTGGAGTTTAGAGACAGCATATCTCTAGTATGGAAGGGATGGACTCAGGTATCCCCGTTCATCCCATCCAATCACCTGCTGAAGGTCCTCAACAGGCTCAGATACTTCCAAGGGGGAGTAGCTCTATTGGCTCCTAATTAGCCCAAGAGCAATCTGTCCTCCTTAATGAAGGAACTGAAGCTGAGGCTGGCCCTAGTTCTGAATCTAGGTTTATTTCATAAAGTTCAGAAATTAATTGCCTTTGTTTTATCATGGAGAACCCGAACCCTTCATTTCATGATTTTCTTGCCCTAACGGTTAGAAAAAGATTTGGGATCTCAGAAGGCAATATAGAATTCTTAGAAGAATACAAGTCTAAGTCAACTAGAAGACAATATGAATCTTGGAAAAAGTGGATTACGTTCGTGAAAGCAAAAGGACCGAAAGAAATTTCAATGAACTTTTGTCTGTCCTTCTTTGTCCACCTTCATAATGAAGGTCTGGCGGCCAACACAATAACTGCGTGCAAGTCAGCCTTGATTAGACCTCTTCTATATGCCTTTCAAGTGGATCTGGGTAATGAAATCTTTAATAAGATTCCGAAGTCATGTGCAAAGCTTAGGCCTGCAGCACCACCAAAGCCCATCTCTTGGTCTTTGGACAAGGTCCTACATTATGCCTCATCGGTGAACAATGAAGATAGTTCCCTTAAGGTTCTAACCCAAAAGGTTATCTTTCTGTTCACTATAGCCTCCGGGGCTAGAGTTGGTGAAATAGTGGTCCTATCTAGAGATGAGGGCCACATTCAGTTCACAGAAGCGGGAGAACTGAATCTTTTCCTTGATCCAACCTTTCTTGCTAAGAACGAGCTACCCACTAAGAGGTGGGGTCCCTGTAGAATCTGCCCTCTGAAGGAAGATGTCTCTTTGTCCTGTAGAGTGTCTAAAGGTCTATCTTTGTAGAACTTCAGACTTCAAGGGAAGACAGCTCTTTAACCCTGGATAGGTACGGTGGGTCGTTCGCGACCCCGAGCGTCAAAAAAAAACAGGTTTTTCTCTCGTGACTCACCCCCGTGACTGAATTTGTGGGTGATCGACCTGCAGGAGGTGTCTCCCCTACACGCTCTAGTAGTGTCCAGATGTGCATTGCTGTAGCTGTACTCCTTCCCCGATTTCTGAGACGCGTCGGGACGGCGCGACCGAGTTTACACTTCTAAGGTAGTTTGCCTAATTATCAAAGTTATTACGTATTATGAAATTGTCGTAGAATGGTGCAACTTGTATAGGTTATCAGTTGTGGAAAGTCTTGGTGGATTGTTTGGCTACCTTGTGCATGATTTTTTTTTTAGTTTAAATATCGTTCATCACCACGAGGACCATTTTACCGCGAGTGCCCCTTTTTCATTTTTTTTCATTTTTTAGCCAAGTCATTTTTCCGTAAGATATTGCCAAATAGTGTCGTAAAACTTTTGCTTGTTTAGTGTTGGAAAGTCTGTCTAGATGATCTGGCTACCCATGCGTGACTTTGTTTTTGTCAGATACGACGTAGTTATTGGTATATTGGGTATTTAACTGCGGTTACCAATTTCTGTTTTTTTTTCAATATTTGTAAAAATTACTACGTAGTAAGGAATTGCCGTATATTATTCATTTTTTCTTTCATGTTTATGTGTTAGAAAGTGTGCCTTGATGGTTGGGCTAACACGTGCATGTCTTTTTTTTTATCTGAGATGCCGTATATTAGAATGTCGGGCATTTTACCGCGAGTGCCCCTTTTTCATTTTTTTTCATTTTTTGCCAAGTCATTTTTCCGTATGATATTGCCAAATAGTGTCGTGAAACTTTTGCTTTTTTAGTGTTGGAAAGTGTGTCTAGATGATCTGGCTACCCATGCGTGATTTTGTTTTTGTCAGATACGACGTAGTTATTGGTATATTGGGTATTTAACTGCGGTTGCCAATTTCTGTTTTTTTTCAATATTTGTAAAAATTTACTACGTAGTAAGGAATTGCCGCATATTATTGATTTTTTTTTCATGTTTATGTGTTAAAAAGTGTGCCTTGATGGTTGGGCTAACACGTGCATGTCTTTTTTTTTATCTGAGATGCAGTATATTAGATTGTTGGGCATTTTTCCGCGAGTGCCCCTTTTTATTTGTTTTGCATTTTTTTGCTTAGTCATGTTACCGTAAGGAATTGGCAAGTAGTGTCGCAAAACTTATATTTTTATAGTGTTGGAAAGTGTTTCTAGATGATCTGGCTACCCATGCCTATTTTTTTTTTTAGCCAGATATGGCGTATATATAAGTATGTGTTCAATTTTCCTATGATTGCCATTTTTTCGTTTTTTCCCATTTCTTTCAAAATTACTACGTACTAAGGAACTATCACAGAGTAATGATTCATTTATATGTTTATTTGTCGGAAAATGTGCCTTGATGGTTTGCCTAGCACGTGGCTGAAATTTTTTTTTTCTGAAATGCCGTATATTAGAATGGCCATTTTTCCACGAGTGCCCCTTTTTATTTGTTTTGCATTTTTTTGCTTAGTCATGTTACCGTAAGGAATTGGCAAGTAGTGTCGCAAAACTTATAATTTTATATTGTTGGAAAGTGTTTCTAGATGATCTGGCTACCCATGCCTATCTTTTTTTTTTAGCCAGATATGGCGTATATATAGGTATGTGTTCGATTTTCCTGTGATTGCCATTTTTTCGTTTTTTCCCATTTTTTTCAAAATTACTACGTACTAAGGAACTATCACAGAGTAATGATTCATTTAGATGTTTATTTGTCGGAAAATGTGCCTTGATGGTTTGCCTAGCACGTGGCTGAATTTTTTTTTTCTGAAATGCCGTATATTAGAATGTTAGCCATTTTTCCGCGAGTGCCCCTTTTTATTTGTTTTGCATTTTTTTGCTTAGTCATGTTACCGTAAGGAATTGGCAAGTAGTGTCGCAAAACTTATATTTTTATAGTGTTGGAAAGTGTTTCTAGATGATCAGGCTACCCATGCCTATCTTTTTTTTAGCCAGATATGGCGTATATATATGTATGTGTTCGATTTTCCGGTGATTGCCATTTTTCCGTTTTTTCCCAATTCTTTCAAAATTACTACGTACCAAGGAACTATCACAGAGTAATGATTCCTCTAGATGTTTATTTGTCGGAAAATTTTGTTTACTTCTTTTTTGATTGAATATCATCAAATTTTTTTAGCTAAAATATTATATTGTTTTACATTTTTTTTTCGATTTTATTTCCCTTCAAAAAAAAATTTTTTGGGGTCAGAATTTTAATTTTATAGTCGTAAAATAATAGACAATTATCCAGCAACCCACCATACAATTTTTATGCATATCCAATAATAATTAGATTAGTAAATAACACCTTGAAATTGACATACCCTTCCTACATTTCAAGTGGCAGATTAGGGAGTCTGAGTCAGTGTGGTTGGCGGCCATTTTGTGGACATATCCGAAGCGTAAGTTGCCCTATCTATATATATTCTTGTTCCCTATAGAATTTGTGATATTTTGGTATATTTTTACCTGCATAAATATCATATTATATAATAAATATATGTATTTTTTTACGAAATTATTAAGTACTCAAAAAATTACCTTTAGATATGGCCCCTGATATAAATGTAATTTACAAAATAATGAAGATTTTTTTACACATTTCTATTTTAGGATAACATATGTTTATTCCCTAAAAAAATTAGCCACTTCCTATTTCATTTGGGTACCCAAAAAAATTCATGAAATTTGGACAAATTTTTTCGGCCAAAAAAAGTTACCTTTTTTTTCTCATTTCAGATCTTCACCTCCATGGGTCTGACTTCATCCAAAATATATCAAGATGTGTCCTAAACATTCAAGAATCAATTCCTAAAAGGATTTGTGTATATATGTATAAACTTTTTTTTTATGAATTTTTATGTCAGGTCTTTTTTTCTACTTAATATTTTAAAATATTTATAATAAATAGTTTTTTTGCAGATGAGTAGTATTTATCTTTACAGTTGTTTTAAGCATTCATTGAAGTTTTTTTTGGCAAAAGAAAAAAGGAGGTTACTGCAAAAACTGATTTTTCAAGAATTTTTTTTGGCGTCGGGGTCGTTCGCGTCCGAGTATACCCTTAAAGGGGTGTCCGAGGAGCGTATCTATCCAGGGTTAAAGGAGAATCCTCTGGATCAAAGTATTCTCTGAAACAACTGAGGGCGAAGCTCACCTACTTTATTCGTACAGCGGATCCTGACCGTACTCCCGCAGGTCATGATCCAAGAAAAATTGCTTCATCACTTAACTTTTTTCAGTATATGGACTTCGAGCGACTTCACTCATATACTGGATGGAAATCATCGAGAGTGTTCTACAAACACTATGCTAAGCAGGTCCATGAACTGAAGCATTATGTGGTGGCAGCAGGTAGTGTTTTAAAACCTGCCGTTTAGATTCTGCTATGAACAGCTAATTGACTGGGACTGCCAATTAAAGGGAGAAGGGGTCATCACTTTTAGGGTGACATCCTTTAAATGATTGTTACCATGGTGACACTAATTCTGTTCAAAATCCCAGGTCTGGAATTATACAGATAGCACTAATGCCGTTTGTACGTAGTACACAGTGACGATAGAATGTAACCGGTACAGAGATCATGAAGAGAAATTTTATTATAAAATTATTTTTTTTCTTCAATCTGAGAGTGGCACTCATCATTTCTTTTCCTTTCAAGAAGGAAATATAGTCTCTGTATTTATTACGTGTATAATTCCATTGTCATTCTACATTCATTTTACTGGTTAACTCATTTAGTCATTTATTAGGAATAAATGTCTATTAGAATGTATTGCGTCCAAATTGGCCCGACAATGGCATGTATAAAATGCCAGAGTTATTTGACTTACTAATGTAAGTATTCATCAGATAGTTGTATGCTCACAAACAATAGATATAAGAGACACTGATATTGATTCGGCAATATATAAAAACTATGACACTGTTTGTATATTCTGTGTATACGTATGTTTGTTCATACAGTATATGTTAACCTTGAGACCCCTTTTCTACTATCTAGAATGACTCTTCCCTGTAGGGGGCAGGAAGCACTAACATCGTTTATGATTAGTGATGATGACGGATAACGGTGACGTCATTTGTCTCAATTGGTCCACATGACCATAGAAATGTTGTCTCAAGGTTAAGGCACTGAAAAAAATCCACAGATACATTAATACTCTGGTATGCTTCCATCAGGACAACATGGCTTGAGCCCAAAAAACAGATTTTGAAGCGAAGCGAAAAATCTATTTTTGGGTGAGATGGCCATCTCGTCCTCATGGACCCACCCATCTTTTCTAAAAAGAAAAGATCTTCACAGTATCCCTCCCGAAGTACTGTATCTGTAGCACCATGCTCAATGCTACAAGGAATGTCTGCCATCTTGGAAATGGCGCTGTTGTCATACTCAATAGTAGTACGAGAATGGGGGTAACCTTGATACGGCTCCAATTCTATTCTGCCAAACACCCCCCCCCCCCGACCCCCAGCGTAAAAGCTATTAGGGATGAAGATTGATATGTGGCGTGTCATGAATACATCCTCTGATATTATGCGATATCCTTGAGAGAAAATTTAAGGATATTCGCGCCAGGAGTTAGAATTCTGGATACCTAAAGGTAAATTTCTCTAGGAATATCACTGTAGTACATATATCCCTTAGGAAGCTACTTTAAGGAACTTCCATAAGGACGACATGGCCATCTCACCCAAAAATAGATTTTTTGGTTGTTATATATATATATATATATATATATATATATATATATATATATATATATATATATATATATATATATATATATATATATATATATTTGGGCTCAGGCTATGTCGTCCTGATGGAAGTTCCTTCATTAGTAGCTTCCTAGGTTATATTTGACTAAAGTGATATATCCCAGAGAATTTACCAAGCCATTCTTTCTCTTGTAGCTCCGTTGACCGGTGTTATCCCGTGTTATTTCTCGCTGTTTTGGAGTTATTTGTCGCTATGATGTCTTCACCAGCCTCATCAGCTTCTGGAAAGTTAAGTAATATATTTGAATTGTGTAAATGTAAGCTCTTGCCAGTTTTACTCTTCGATTGAGATTGTATTTAACATAACAAGAGCTGTTGCCAGACGAATGGCGTCATGAACGCGGTCGTTCTTCCAGTACATCTAGTTAGCCAGAACAACTTTCCCGGCATTATTTGCTTTAATAACTTTAGCTATTTAGTATTTTAGCTAGGGATTTTTATATTATGTCATTGTTGTCGTGGATTTGGCTATTTATGTTCGAGACTCACGAGTGCTAGGCTTCCTAGCCTAGGCAGATTCCAAGGAAGGCTATTTTTTGTTCTGAAGAAGGATTCAGAAAAGCTCAGTCATTCTAGATTTATCACCACTCAACAAGTTCATAGTGAACCAAAAATTCAGAATGCTGACGCTTCAACACATAAGGACCCTTTTGCATAAACGAGCATACAGAGTCTCCATAGACATGACGGATGCGTACTGGCATGTTCCAATCAACCGTCATGTTTCCCCCTACCTAGGGTTCAAACTACAAAAAAGAAAGTACGTTTTCAGAGCCATGCCCTTCGGTCTAAACATAGCCCCAAGGGTATTTACCAAGCTTGCGAATGCAGTCTTTCATCAACTACGCCTAAAGGGGATCCAGGTAGTAGCCTACATGGACGACTGGCTGGTATGGGCAGCATCCGAGGAAGAGTGCAAGCAAGCCTCCAAGCAAATGATCCAGTTCCTGGAACACTTAGGATTCAAGATCAACTTTGAAAAGTCTCGTCTATCTCCAGCTCAAAAGTTCCAGTGGCTGGGCGTCCACTGAGATTTACAGTCACACTGCCTTTCCATTCCATCAAAGAAGAGGAAAGAGATAGAAGGATCTGTCAAGAGACTTCTTCAATCCGACAGGATATCAAGAAGGCAACAGGAGAGAGTGTTGGGGTCCCTCCAGTTTGCCTCAGTGACAGATCCAATATTGAAAGCACAATTAAAAGATGCATCAGGAGTTTGGAGAAAATACGCATCAAACGCCCGAAGAGATCTACAAAGACCGATTCCATATCGTCTGCGATCACTACTCAAACCATGGTCGGAAGCCAAGAACCTGAAGAGCAAGGCACCTCTGAAACCACCTCCACCGGCAGTCACCGTTCACACGGACGCCTAAAAAGAGGGGAGGGGAGGTCACTCTCATCATCGGAAAATCCAGGGAACCTGGTCTCCCCTCTTCAAGACCTTCCACATCAATTTTCTGGAAGCCATGGCGGTTCTTCTCTCTCTGAAGAAACTGGAACTTCACTGCTCTATCCACATCCGTCTGGTTCTAGACAGCAAAGTTGTAATGAGATGCCTAAATCGACAAGGCTCGAGATCGCCTCACATAAATCAAGTAATATTGACCATCCTCCGTCTAGCGAAGAAGAAGAGATGGCACTTTTCAGCAGTCCACCTTCAAGGGTTCCGCAATGTGACAGTGGACGCACTATCCAGGGTCAACCTGATAGAGTCAGAATGGTCCCTAGACGCAAAATCATTCTCCTTCATATTACGCAAAGTCCCAGGACTGCAGATAGTTCTCTTTGCAACGAGCGACAAGAAGAAGCTACCCCGGTATGTAGCCCCGTACGAGGATCGTCTAGCGGAAGCGACAGACGCAATGTCCATAGATTGGAACAGGTGGTCCAAGATCTACCTGTTCCCTCCAACCAACCTTTTGCTGAAAGTTCTCGACAAATTGAGATCCTTTCGAGGGATAGCAGCAATAGGGGCCCACAAGTGGCCCAACAGCGTTTGGTTCCCTTTGATAACGGAACTACGCCTGAAGCTGATCCCGTTGCCGGACACAGTTCAGACTCAGCAAGTGCAGAAATGGACTGTCTCAGCTTCATCAGAGAAAACCCAGAACCTTCATCTCATGATTTTCTCGCCCTAGTGGTCAAGAAACGGTTCGGGATTTCTAGGGACAGTATTAACTTCTTAGAAGAATACAAGTCAAAGTCAACAAGAAGACAATATGAGTCTTCCTGGAAGAAATGGGTGGCCTTTGTCAAGGCGAAGAAACCTAAATAGATTTCTACTGATTTCTGCTTGTCCTTCTTCATCCATCTTCATGAACAAGGTTTAGCAGCCTACACGATTACTACATGTAAATCTGCCCTAGCCAGACCAATACTATATGCCTTCCAGGTAGACTTTTCTAATGAAATCTTCAACAAGATTCCAAAAGCCTGCACTAAACTTCGGCCTGCAGCTCCATCAAAGCCCATTTCATGGTCTTTGGATAAGGTTCTTGACTTAGCATCAACTCTGAACAATGAGGATTGCTCGCTGAAAGACTTGACTCAAAAGATGATATTCTTATTTGCACTAGCCTCAGGAGCCAGAGTTAGCGAAATAGTGGCCCTCTCGAGGGATGATGGCCACATTCAGTTCACAGACGCTGGAGAACTGAACCTCTTTCCGGACCCGACGTTTCTCGCCAAGAACGAGCCGCCCACTAACAGATGGGGTCCCTGGAGAATCTGCCCTCTGAAGGAAGAAACATCCCTCTGCCCAGTGGAATGCCTAAAGGTCTATCTTCGTAGAACTTCAGACTTTAAGGGAGGTCAGCTTTTCAGGGGAGAGACGTCTGGTTCAACATTATCCTTGAAACAGTTTAGGGCGAAAATCACCTATTTTATATGCAGAGCGGATCCAGACAGTACAACCGCAGGTCATGATCCGAGAAAAGTTGCCTCGTCTCTGAATTTCTTTTAGACGATGTCGTTTGAAAGCCTTCATGCTTATACTGGATGGAAGTCATCCAGAGTTTTCTTCAAACACTATGCGAAGCAATTACAGGAAATAAAATTTCATGTGGTGGCGGCAGGCAGTGTTATAAAACCTGCCGCTTGATTACTGCGAAGAACAGTGCACTAATTGGGACTTTTAGTGAACGGTGTACATGATAGACTCATAAGACATATGTTGAGTATTGTGTCTTGTGATAACACTATAGACTGTTCTCTCTACACAGGTGACATTAAGCATAATAGACTGACACAAGTGCCAGGCATACTTATATGCACAGTGTTCCTAGTAACAACAGAATACATAGTGAAATTTTATATTTTCCTTAGAGTGGCTAATGTTTTCCTTTTCATGTGAAACTTATTTTAATTCTGTTATTATTATTTATGCTTTTATGCAGAATTGTTCTGCATAGGATGTAATTGAATACAACCATGATTTCTATTTTTGTAATAAACAACAGAAGGAATCTTTGCGTCTCTTTCGCCTCAAAAATTCTAGATTAAGAAGAAAGTCAGAGCATCCTTGATTCTTTTAATATTTAAGAAAATATTGGGGAACTAAGGTTAAGACTGTTCCAAGCAAACAGGTAAGAACTGATTATACTAAACTGTTTATTTTACTGAACTAAGGTTTCCTACACGTATATAAACCTGTCTGTCTCTTTTCAGCCAGACTTGGGAGGTATCAGTAACCTATACAGAGATACGCCATCTAAGTACAAACTATCCTTTATGTATATGATGACACTAATATACAAACTGTTCGCTAGATTGTTCCTTGAACTCACAATCCTCGGGTTTTTTCCTAGAGTCTACCCAGACTGTTCCCTGTAGGGGGCAGGAAGAGCTGACATAGTTTATGATCAGTTAATTGATGTATAACGGTAACATCAAGTGTCTCTAGGTCTAGAGAACCAAGTAGGAAATATTTATCTCGAGATAATGGCACTATTGAAAATCCACAGATACATTAATGCTCTGGCCTGAGCCCAAAAAACGGATTTTGAATGAAGCGAAAAATCTTTTTTTGGGTGAGGTAACCATATTGTCTTGATGGACCCACCCTCTTTTTGACAAAAGGATAATGAATCCCTCCCTATGGTGCTGTATCTGGAACACCTACAAAGCTACAAAGAATGGCTTGGTGGCGCCTTGCGGTGGCGATTCGGCACACCATTTACAGTACAGTAGGAGTGTCGAGAGCGTTGCCTCTTTAACGACTCTCCCATATTCTTGCCACTTTTTCCCGCTCGAAGCGGAAACGCTATTATGCGTGCAGATAGCTTTGAGACGTGTCCAGAATATGTCCTCTTATTACGCGATATCTAATTTTAAGGGATATTCGCTCCAGGAGTTAGAATTCTGGATACCTTTGGTAAATTCTCTGGGATATATCACTGAAGTCAAATATAACTTAGGAAGCTACTAATGAAGGAACTTCCATCAGGACGACATGGTCACCTCACCCAAAAATGGATGTTTCGCTTCGCTTCAAAATCCATTATATATATATATATATATATATATATATATACCTCATCTTCATTTCCTCCCACACCTTTTGACGCAAAGGGCCTCGGTTAAATTTCGCCAGTCGTCTCAATCTCGAGCTTTTAATTCAATGCTTCTCCATTCATCATCTCCTACTTTGCTCTTCATATTCCTCAGCAATATAGGTCAGGATCTTCCAACTCTTCTAGAACCTTGCGAATCCCAGCTGAATATTTGGTGAACTAATCTCGCTTGGGGAGTGCAAAGAGCATGCCCAAACCGTCTCCATCTACCCTTCACCAAGATCTCATCCACATATGGCACTGAAGTAATCTCTCTCATAGTTGCATTTCTATTCCCGTCCAGCCATTTTACTCCCAATATCCTTCTGAAGGCTTTGTTCTCAAATCTACT
>NC_090733.1:97046838-97059338 GCF_036898095.1 Palaemon carinicauda | reverse complement strand
TAGGTAGAGAATTAAATGCCAAAATGTGCCAAATGATGAATAAAAATTTAATCTTTTTTAGTAACATTTCCCATTAGAGCTTTTAGATATCGTTGAAAAAACGATACAATGATGAAGTATGCATTTTATTTGCCTTAAAATAAAAATAAGATAGTCAGGGTATGATTCTACTTGTCAAAGACAAGTCTTTTACAAAACTGGCCACTTTGTAGGAGACGAATTTGACAGGAGAAACAAACTCCGGACTAAGAAAGGGAAATGGAAATTAATTAAAAAGACAAGGAGAGAGAAATAAGAAAGTTTAGAAATAGGAAGAGTAGCCAAGAATGAATATACTCCTTGCCAATATATGATAGGCGCCATATAAATAAAATAGAAGGTCGACAGAATTACAGTGAATAAAATAGAATACCCTAAATAAAAAGGGAATTCCAAGAAATAAATGTCATAGGCAATTGAAGCTATAGGCATATGAAATTAAAAGAAATAGGCTGCTGTTAGGCACAAAGATTTAAGATGAAGATATAGGCATATGAATAATAAATGAGCTATGATGCTATTAAGTAAATATAGTCTGATCATTACTGAAAAATATAAAAAGCTAGAGTTTAGCTAGAGAAGTCATAATGATGCCTAAATAAAAATAATCCGCAGATATATGTTAAAAAAGAAAAAAAAAGAAAAGAAAAGAAAATAGGTTTACTAAAAATAGGATGCCAGAGTCTGCCAAAAGAGAAAATAATGGGTTCAGATGAAGGAAAATAAATGCACAGTAATTAATTAATGCTACTCCGGATAAAATAACTCATCTGAATGGCGGGTAATGACTTCTAAAATAAAGGAGTAGAGATTATAGTTAGGTAATCAGAAAGGGGCATAATTTACCATAGGGAGCATATATTTAGGGATAGATGAGAAATAGGCAGAGATTAGCCATTGCAGGCGATAGGTTAGGCAGAATAGAATAGAAACATCGGCGCCAGAGAACCTGCCAAAACTTGTTAAAACTTTTTAAATACCGGTATAAATCATGAAATATTACCTATCAGCTAACACCCCATAAGGAACACGGCGAGTGTTAAAATGAATTAATAAGTCTCCTTATAAATCTCCCGAGATGTATTACCCAATGAGGATAGAAGTATTAGACTAGTTAGATCATCATAAGTAGAAAATAACTGACATGTCTATCCCGACAAATAAATAATGTTTGGCTCGATTATTGATGAGTAAAATACCTAGAGAATATTGTAAGTACCATGGTCAAAGAATACAAGCCATTCACGGCTATTAGCATTTTGAAGAATGTTTTAAATTAGAGTGAAGTCGACGGGCTCACTCAGCTCCTCTAACCATTGACAGAATGATGATCTAGAATTTGGAGGCAGAGAATGAATAAGCTTAATTAGAATGATTTTACTGTGTATAGTAAAAATACAGAGCCATAAAAATAATAGAACTAGTCTAGAATAGGGAGAATAGCAGGATAAAGAACCAGATTAAAGAGTGCCCCATCCCTAGATTTGAATAGGGTAAGTAAAAAGTGTAGATAGATTTAAGATATGTAGAGAAATAAGGTTGAAGTGAAAATCCTGCTCCACTAAGAATTTGCAGATGTAGAAGATTTTTTTTTGGAATGATAGGATCTTAGGGAATAAGATGATTAAGGTGAAACCCGAATAAGGGTAATGAATCATGAGAGTAGTCTTAAATTAAATGAAAAATAACCGAGTAGGATAGATTATCAAAATAATGGTCTAGAAAAGTTTAAAGATTTGTTTAGGGCATAGAGTATATGTGCTTATTGCTCATAAGAATTATTGTGATTTTGCTGTCCAAGAAGGACTATTGTTGATGAAAGAATATAAAGAATCTGTTCGTCCATGATAGATCACTTTATTGGTAGGTTTATGATGATAAAAGAAGGATTATTTAAAGAGAGAGGAAGATGTTAAAAAGAAATATAACTACCAATATTTTGTTTCAGTTGTCAGGTAAGAAACCCAGAAATAGGAATAATTAAAATAGAACAAGAAAAACCAAAGGCTAATAGAAATGTTGTAGGTGAATTACTCCCAAAATAGGAATCATATAAGAGGATTGCATATTGCTTAAAGAAATACATACAAAAAATAGGGAGAAATACTTATTTATGAATATAAATTCCTGACATACTAACCAAATACTAACAAACACTCATGCTCAAGTTAGTAGGACATCCAGTAATCAAAGAATTGATTTAATGATGAATTAATTTTTGACCTAACATAGATATTTGAGCTTGTAAAATCAAAGACTACATATAAGAAGTATAAAGGTCATATAAAGGTAAGAATCCTTTAGAAATTACGATTGGATTTTTTCAATCCTATAGTGGTGGTACCAATGGACTACCAGGGACTCTGTTCCCAGAACTTGACAAATGATAAAAACATGCTGGTCTACATAAAACTTGATTTAACAAAGAAAGGGTTGAAACCAGGACAAGTAACTAGACATTCGTGTTTCGAGATAATCTCTCGGGCAATGCGCCCAAATTTACTAGTGATTAATGAATAATGTGCAATATTTTTCTTGAAGTAAGAAGGTTAAAATAAGCCATGATAAGTCAAGCTCAAACAGAGAATTAAAAGGGGCAAATAAAATAGTAGAAAGGGGTTGAGGATGTCCTGCGAACTATATATACGCCAACATAGAAGACTAATAACAATTACTTGAAGAGAACAAATTTACTTTGAAATAACTCGGTATATGGGAACAGATTTTTTTTTCAGTTAGGTAGATTTAAGAAAGATTATTAAACTCCTTGAGAAATGAAATAAAAATATCAGGGAACTCATACAAATATTGTGGGTAACAAATGAACGAAATCTTTTAATTATGTAGTGTGTTATCCTAAAATTTGCATATTTACAGTATTCCGTTATCAACAAAGAAGGTCCTAATCATAAATGTCTCCAAACAATTGATTAAGGGACCACAGAGAATATTGAGTTGCAAACTAAGATGAAATGTTTTTGATAAAGTTTTGGGTAATGAAGACAGGTGAAATATGAACCCATAGGTGAGTGATAGCTTATAAATGTATTGATTTTGTTGCAAGTTTGATTAAATAATGATGCCATTAGAGCAAAAGAATTATTATTGGATTTTTATAGGCAATGCATTGATTGATATTTTTTGTATAACACGTGTAACAATGATAAACATGCATGTATGCAATGAATTTTATTATTTTTTGTTGTTGGTCAAGTTAACTTGAATTATTATGAAGAAAGGGTAAAAATCAAAACAATCTATGGTGTAAAAGATGAACAATATATATATATATATATATGTATGTATATATATATATATATATATATATGAATGTTTATATATATATATATATATATATGAATGTTTATATATATATATATATATATATGAATGTTTATATATATATATATATATATATATTTATATATATATATATATATATACATATTTATATATATATATAGAGTTGGTATAATACTTATATTAGTTTTTGAAGAGTTAAATGGTGTTTATTTGATCAATATATCATTAAGATAATAATTGATTACTAAACTGAGTAAAAATTCTTATCAAAATCTCTATACTGTAGTTCTATAATCCTGAGATGATTTTATTTTATAGAAAATATAAAATTTTTCCATATAAAGAATATTCAATTGATACCTCGTATGTTAATTGCGTGTTGTAAAAAAGAAACATTTGGTAAATAAAGATTCATTTGAAGTAAATATAAAGTTTGACTTAAATTCTTCTGAACTTATTTATAAATTAGTAAAAATCCAACCGAAAAACTATTTAGCTCGTATTAACATAACTCTTCATTTTGTGAACAACACATCTACAAAGGGACATACCATGACTCAAGGTTGCGTAGCAAAACCCATTAGACAACAATACTGCTGCACAAAGAGTAGCAACCGGCAGTGTCTGGTGATCTTACGTTGCTACTAATAAAACGTCACCTACAGATCGTGCCTTGTCTATCAGTTCGAAACTAGAGGCGTCTGAATTGTCACTTTGTCAGACGTGGGGAAATATTTTCGGGAACGATGACTGCTCGGAAATTGATTCGTCAAAAGATGAATATATCTTATTATCGAATACTTCTTCTCTATTTTGAATTGATGTCGATTCACTTTTAAATCAGGAAAGTGAATTTATATTAATATACACATACATACATACATACATACATATATATATATATATATATATATATATATATATATATATATATATACATATATATATATATATATTATATATATATATATATATATATATATATATATATATATATATATATATAAATTTATAAATTTAATTGTGTACATCTTGATATAGAGATATACATTCATTTATATAATTATATGAATTTATATATATATATATATATATATATATACATATTCTAATCCTTGTATGAAAAATATGCAGAAGTATGTGTTTTAAACAGTGAGATTAATGACGTTTTTGAGAGTACTATTCCGATCATAAATTGTAGAGCGCAATCACTCTTCTTTGTTATAGGTGACGTGTGCCAAGTGTCATATGTGACGTGTGGTAAACCTACTGGTGACAGTATATTGCCATCACAGTGGAGAATTCCACAAAATCTAACAATTGAGCACATTGAGAGACCTACATTGCATTTACTTGCCAAGGGTTAAGCAGTACCTCGCGAGTGATCATAAAGACAAGTTAGTATTCGTCTGTAGAGTATCGGGCCGTGTAAAGTGTACACACAAACATTTTTATAATAAAGTGAAAAAAAAGCATGTTCGGATGTCTCATTATACGTTGACATGGGACATATTTGATGTCAGGTGTAAAAATACGTCTGTTGCTTTATGCTGTGAGCGAAGTTGTTCATTATGCCGGTAAAGTAAAAGTTCATGAGGCCTAGATGTGCAAGGATTGACATAGCAGACACTGCTGCCGTGGGAGATGAAGACAAAGGATCAGTTGCTTATAGTGATGTCAGTGAAGAATATAAATGAAGAAAACAAACGCAGAACTTAGATAATAGGTTAGATAACCAGGCCGAGTTAATAAACAGATTATTAGTTGAACCCGAAGAGGAGCGGCGCGCAGCCACAGAATATATATGTACATGAACGAAGTTCAAACGCACACAAGTAAAAGCACTTTTGCACAGTCGAGTGAAGATACCCAAAACGTCGTAGTTCGAAAATTGCCAGAACTCCAGGCAAGTGTTAGGCCTTTTGATGATCAATGGCCTAATGAAGGTTTTCAATCGATCAAAGTGTTTTTGAGAGACATTAAAGTAGCCACTTATGGGTGGTCAGAAAGAGAAAAAGCAATTCAAGTAATTATGTTGCTGAAAGATGCTTCGTCTATAGTGGTAATGTGTTGGCCACAAAACAGTTCAAGAAGTTATACTAAATTAAACAACGCTTAATTGAGAAATACGCCTTACCCGTTTAGAGGAAAGGGGACATGAATGAAAATTACAAATCCAAAATTCGCAATGGTGAATCAATTGTTAGTTTTGCAACTGAGATTCGTTTGCTACACGGAGTGCCAATCTCCCAGAAGAAGATAAAAAAGCAATTGCCCATAAACATATTCGCAGATTAGTAAACCTGTATTTATGTAGCTATTTGTTCAATGACAATAGCTCATAAGCAGACATAGTGATGGCAATACAAAACATTCTAGACAGTTTGCCAGAAGAAAAAATGACGGGGAATAACTGCCCCGATGCCAGAAAGATGGCAGCCATGAGAGGCACTCACCAACCCCCAAACTGGGAGTGGGGAGTACGTAGTCAGCAGGTGAGAAGAGTCTTAAGATTTTGGCACTTGCCAAGCCTACGGTCATCTATCTCGAGATTTCACAGCGAAAATCGCCGAGCGCGGGCGGGCTGTGGCACACACAAACAACCCACTGCCCAACATCCAAGGAAAAGGAAACAGGGGAAGGGGGAGACAATGGAGATCGATGCCTCCCCACCCCCCCACATGAAGGCAGAAGAAGCAGCCGAGGCAACGGGGAGAGTGACTACGATGGAATCGATGAAGCAGACACTGGGACATCCCATTTTAACCCTGACATCACCCCCGCAGCACTAGGGATAGGAGCCGGGAGGAACGGTATTGTAAATGAGGTCGTTGGCACGTGCCCCACATATCCTAATGTGCAGTTTGGAATGTTAGCAGTCAGGATTAACCTACCATATAAGTCCATTCGAGTGCAGATCAACACGAGTCAGCATTTCGCTTTTTGAGCAGGGAATCTCATCAAACCTACTGCAGTCGTTGGCATCCATTATTCTCAACACGCCAGGAGGAAATAAAATACAGGCAAGACATACAACGATCGGCCACTTTAAGGTGGGACTTGTGAAGTTTACACATGATTTTTTTTTCTTGCCCACTTTGAGAATTCCAGGAATCGAGGCTATACTTGGTTTGGATTTCATAATGAGTAATCAAATATATATTATCGGGAAAAAGGATAGAATAACAGTAAAAGCCGAGAGAAAGTCATGAGAGAGGAAGTGCGTGTGCGTGAAAGGAGAGAAAATCAAGTAATGTAACCGCTGTACCTGAAAGAGAAGTATTGACTCCCCAGGCACTTACGAGCATATCGGTGACCACGTATCAGCCTCTCCCAGAGGGAACCAAAGTTGTAGTTAAACCCTATGTGTAAATGGGCACACGTAGTCTTAGAGAGCTTGTCAGAAATAAAAGAGAACAGAGCGTACATGATGATAAATAAATTGTCAAATAAATGAATTGTGTTAGGAAATGATTCTGTGTGTGAATTGGAGTTATGTGAAATTGCTAATAAGGGGATCTTGGCAGCCACAATTCCAGCCCGCACAGACAAACGCACTCAGAACTTGATTATGTCAGCGCGAAAACTATGTCCGCCAGAATACCAACCTGTAGTTAGTAACATTGTTAATAATTAGTCTGATGTAATTGCAATTGGAGACGAGCCACCCGGGAGGATTGATCGATTTCCCTTTAGCATTGAAACTGGGCAGGCGGATTAGATCAGGTCATGGCCTTATAAGGTACCCATTCATTTCCAGGAAGAGATAAAAAGGGAAATTAATAAATTAATGGAACAAGATTATCGAGGAGAGTGAATCCCCCTGGGCTTCTCCAATTGTAGCTGTTAGGAAAAAGGATGGCTCGGTACGATTATGTTTTGATTATAGGAAGATGAATGCAGTCACCAAGGAAAATGCATTTCCATTGCCCTTGATCGAAGAATGGCATCTTTATTCATCATTTGGCACATTTTGTCATTTAATTCTCTACCTAACCTGACGGTTCATAACCCTTTACTTTTACTTGTTTGCATTTCATTTCTGTAATCATTTATTTTCACCCTTAAAATCTGGAAGCAGGTGTTTCACAATATTCTATCACTGTATTGCATCCTAGTATATCAACTGTATTTGCCAGAGTCTCTATAAGATAAAATAGTCACTTGCAACGTGGATGTACCTCCGCTACATATGCCTATTTTTCCTATATAATATTTTTCGTCTTCCTGGCTTCCTTTCAATCCGGCTAACAATTCTCAATTCGTTTCTTCTTCACTATTTGGAGGATTTGAATTTAACTTTCTTTGTGCCGGAGGGTGTTCTGAGAGGTGTCTTTGTTTATTTCATGATGGGGTTCTTTATTTCTGTGCCTGCCTTTCTCCCTGTATGGTTTCCTTTTTTCATTATTTTGCCTGATTTCTATCCCCTTTTATGTAATCTTTCCCTAGACTTACTATGTCCTTTCTTATTTGTTTTAACTGTTTTTTACATAAATTTCTGCCCATTATTCTGTTTAACTCTAGGGTAATTTTTGCACCTCGTTCCAGTCTACTGTTCTAAAATTATTCAAAATTTCTCTGGTAGGATTGGTGGCTATTAGTTCCTTAGGATTTTACCTCCTGATTTCCTATCGTTTTTTCTATTTTCCCTTTCTCTTCGTAAAACTCATATCTAGGATGCTATTTGTCACATATTTTAATGCCTCATTTATTTCTACATATAGGGAATTATCATAAGCAATAAACTTACCATTAGCAAAGGAATCTTGTCCTTCTTACTGTTGCTACGTGATCCTCCATTTCTGTGGCAAATTCCTTTACCGAGCCGCCCTCATATTCTACCTATAGGAACTTATGTAGATTTGTTAACCTGTCTGTCTCTTCGGCTGATCGCCATAATTGCCTACATTATTTTTGAAACTCACTCAAATTTGCTACATTTTTAAATTACTTACCATCCAAGGTTGTGTGAGCATCACTTACATTTGTATTCATGGTTAACATAGTCTGTTTAATTTTGCTGTCTCATTGTTTATTCTCAGACTAACTATTCTACTTTCAGTATCAACTAACCACTTATCCACGGTATATTTCACTACCTATTTCCTACCTATATTTCCACACACAAAAATATTTTTGTGTTAATTTCCCTACTGAATTCATGTTAGCGGGGTTAGTAATTTGTGTTAATTCTTTAAACTCAATTTTTTATAGGAAGTTGCTTGTTTGTATTTTTCACCTACTTGTGTAATTCTAAATCATATTTCACTTCTATATTCTTTGGGCTGATAACATCATTACTATCACTTTAAAAAAATCATTGGGAACATTATATCCCACTGCTCCTTCATTTTCATCTTCAGCAGCAGCCGTGTCTGCTATGTTAGTCCTTGTGTATATGGGCATCTTGAACTTTTATTTCACCGGCTCAAAGAACAACTTCTCTTGCAGCGTACACAGACGTATTTTTTACACCTGACACCAATATGACCCGTGCAGACGGATAATGAAACGTCGGCATATGGGTTTTTTTCATTTATTATAAAAGGTTTGTTCGTAAGTACACATTACACAACTGCCCTCTCAGGTGAGGGTCTTGTCAAATCGAGTGCTCACCGGCAACTAACTACTGTCTTCGTTATGAAAATGCAGCTATTGCAAAGCATGCAGACACATAGGTTTTTGTGGAATACTCATGAATATTAAATTCATTTACCTTGATATACAAGACATCTACATACATGAATTAGGACATATATATATATATATATATATATATATATTCCCCCAATTTTTGGAGGTAGCCATCATTAAACAAATGAAACAAAAAGGGGACATCTACTCTCTATGTTCCTCCCAGCCTGACAAAGGACTCAACCGAGTTCAGCTCTTACTGCTAGGGTGCCACAGCCCACCCTCCCCCGTTATCCAATACAGATGAATCTTCATAACGCCAAATCCCCTACTGCTGCTACCTCCGCAGTCATCTAAGGCACCGGAGGAAGCAGCAGGGCCTACCAGAACTGCGTCACAATCGCTCGCCGTTCATTCCTATTTCTAGCACGTTCTCTTGCCTCTCTCACAATTATCCTCCTTTCACCCAGAGCTTTCTTCACTCCATCCATCCACCCAAACCTTAGCTTTCCTCTTGTACTTCTCCATCAACTCTTGCATTCATCACCTTCTTTAGCAGACAGCCAATTTCCATTCTCTCAACATGGCCAAACCACCTCAACAAATTCATATCCACTCTAACTGCTAACTCATTTCTTACCCCCACTCTCACCCTCACTACTTAGTTCCTAACCCTATCTACTCGAGATACGCTAGCCATACTCCTTAGACACTTCATCTCAAACACATTCAATTTTTGTCTCTCCGTCACTTTCATTCCCCACAACTCCAATCCATACATCACAGTTGGTACAATCACTTTCTCATACAGAACTCACTTTACATTCATGCCCATGCCTCTATTATTTACTACTCCCTTAACTGTCCCCAACACTTTGCATCCTTCATTCACTCTCTGACGTAAATCTGCTCACACTCCACCATTTGCTGCAACAACAGACTTCAAGTACTTTAACTGATCCACCTCCTCAAGTAACTCTCTATTCAACATGAAATTCAACCTTGCACCACCTTCCCTTCTCGTACATCTCATAACTTTAATCTTACCCACATTAACTCTCCACTTCCTCCTCTCACACACCCTTCCTAATTCTGTCTCTAATCGGTCAAGCTTTTCTTCCGCGTCTGCAACCAGTACAGTATCATCCGCGAACAACAACTGATTTACCTCCCATTCATGGTCATTCTCGTCTACCAGTTTCAATCCTCGTCCAAGCACTCGAGCATTCACCTCTCTCACCACTCCATCAATATACAAGATAAACAACCACGGCGACATCACACATCCATGTCTCATTTCCTTTCCTAACATATGCTTTACTACCTTTGTAGAAACGTTTCACTGCATGCAACAACCTTCCACTAACTCCATATAACCTCATCATATTCCACATTGCTTCCCTGTCAACTCTATCACACTCTTTCTCCAGATCCATAAACGCAGCATACACCTCCTTACCTTTTGCTAAATATTACTTGCATATCTGCCTAACTGTAAAAACCTGATTCTTACAACCCCTACCTCTTCTAAAATCACCCTGTACTTCTAAGATTGTATTCTCTGTTTTATCCTTAATCCTATCAATCAGTACTCTACCATACACTTTCCAACTATACTCAACAAACTTATACCCCTTGAATTACAACACTCATGCATATCTCCCTTACCCTTATATAGTGGTACAATACATGCACAAACCCAATCTACTGGTACCATTGACAACACAAAGCACATATTAAACAATCTCACCAACCATTCAAGTACAGTCACACCCCCTTCCTTCAACATCTCAACTCTCACAACATCCATACCAGAAGCTTTTCCTACTCTCGTTTCATCTAGTGCTCTCCTCACTTCCTCTCTTGTAATCTCTCTCTCATTCTCATCTCCCATCACTGGCACCTCAAAACCTGCAACAACAATTATATCTGCCTCCCTATTATCCTCAACATTCAGTAAACTTTCAAAATATTCCGCCCACCTTCTCCTTGCCTCCTCTCCTTTTAACAACCTTCCATTTCCATCTTTCACTGTTTCTTCAATTCTTGAGCCAGCCTTCCTTACTCTCATCACTTCTTTCCAAAACTTCTTCTTATTCTCTTCATATGACTGACCCAATCCCTGACCCAACCTCAGGTCAGCTGCCCTCTTTGCCTCACGTACCATGCAATTTACTTCCACATTTTTCACTCTATATTTTTCATACTTCTCTATACAATTACTCCGCAGCCATTCTTCAAAAGCCCTCTTTTTCTCTTCCACTTTTACCTTCACTCCCTCATTCCACCATTCACTGCCCTTCCTCATGCTGCCTCCGACAACCTTCTTGCCTCACACATCACTTGCTATCCCAACAAAATTTTCTCTCACTAACTTCCCCTCCTCCTTTAAGTTACCAGTTTCTCTTACTCTCACTTCGTCATATGCCATTTTCAACCTTTCCTGATATTTACTTTTTAACCTCGGTTTTATTAGCTCTTCAACCTTCACTAGCTCCCTTTTACATCCACCTACTCTATTCCCCCACTCTTTTGCTACAACTAATTTTCCTTCCACCAAAAAATGATCAGATTATGTGTTGATAACTAAAAGAATGTTTGGAAGATTGAAAGACGTGTACGTGTTGAGGGGTATGGCTAACGGTATGTTAGCCATACCCCTCAACACGTACACGTCTTTCAATCTTCCAAACATTCTTTTAGTTATCAACACATAATCCATTAACGCCCTTTCTACTACTCTTCCATTTGCCACTCTTTCCCATGTATACTTGTTTTTATCTTTCTTTTTAAAAAAGCTAGAACTTATCACCATCTTTTGCTCAACACACTTATCTACCAGTCTCTCGCCACTCTCATTTTCACCTGGTACGCCATACTTCCGAATGACACCTTGTAACTCTCCAGCGCCCACTCTAGCATTCAAGTCACCCATGACAACTACATAATTCCTTCTACCAAGTCCTTCTACACACCTAGTTAATTCATTCCAGAACTTATTCCGCTCTTCTTCACTTTTCTCACAACCTGGCCCATACACACTGACAATAGCCCAACATTCCCTACCAAACCTAACCCTTACCCACATTAACCTAGATGATATCTCCTTCCATTCCACTACTTTACCTGTCATCCATTCGCTCAGCAATAAAGCCACACCCTCTCTTGTTCTTCCCCTTTCAATCCCAGACACTCTACCAGACATTTCACCAAATATCGATTCACCCTACCCTTTTGTCTTTGTCTCACACAAGGCCAATATATCTATCCTTCTATCCCTTAACATACTTCCAATCTCACATCTTTTACTCTCTATCGTACTACATCCACGCACATATACACACCCCAAAAGCAGAGTGCTGGGAGCAGTCACTCCCCCCCAACTCCCCCCCCCGCTCCACCTCTTTGATGATGTCTTAGAGGATTGTAAATACAGGAGAGGGGTTTCCCAGCCCCCTTGTCCAGTCACTTTTAGTCGCCTCTTACGACACGTAGGGATACGTTGGCGCTATTCTAATTGTTTT
>NC_090733.1:97034338-97041838 GCF_036898095.1 Palaemon carinicauda | reverse complement strand
AATTTTATTGAAGCTTTAGGCTATATTTTATACATTTTAGACTGTGTGGAATATTTCCAAGATTGTATACGTGTGAGTTTCGGTGAATTAGGTAATCGAATCTCTTGGTGCCTAGGCTAGTTGCTTATGGAGCCTTAGTACACTTTATCATACTCCCCGGTTGCTTTCTTTTCTTCGGAGAAGGTATGCAATCCCTTTCCCTCTGTTTAAGCCTTGGGCTTATCCCTAAGTGGTTTTTTCCGAATTTATTTTCGATAAAACTATACTAGGGTGTTACTGTACCTTCCTGTTCCTGTAGTTATGGTTCAAGAGGGACAGAACAACAGAGTTTTTAGTCTGAGTCTGTGTTGTCTGGCTTGGGGCTGAGTCCCCCTCGCTGACCTAACACATACAAAGGGAGCTTAGCTCCCTTAGGTCACTACCGAAGGTTTCTGTAGTTATGAATCCTTCTTTTGTGATCTACCAGACTAGTCCTGTTGCTGTTCTCGGGGGAGGATAAGTTCTTCCCTTGGGAGTAGCAACGCCTTCCTTGCTTTGGTGCTCTGGAAGCTGGCAAGTATTGCTGGCCTTTCCCTTAGATCTCCCTTAGGCTAAGATAAGTTTCTTGGCTGCAGGTGATCTGTCACTAAAGCAAGGTTGGCAGGACCCTCTTGTCCCTTCCCCCTCTTTCTTCGTAATGGCCTAGCCATTACTGTACTGTACGTCGTTCTACATCTAGACCTAGTATAGGTTAGGATGTGGAATTGACTCAGCCCCTTGCCGGCCGGCAGAGCTGGCCGGCAGGGGTCTTACTGTACTGTACGTCGTTCTACTTCTGGACCTAGTATAGGTTAGGATGTGGAATTGACTCAGCCCCTTGCCGGCCGGCAGAGCTGCTGGCCGGCAAGGGTCTTATGTTTTCGAGTGCTGCCCGGACCTCTCTTGGTCCCTCATCCATGCCTGCCGGCAGAGCCGGACGGCATTGGTCAAGGAAGCCTGAATTAGTTTCTCCCCTTCCTTATATGCACTCTTTCGGTTGCCGGGCTTGGAGGTTGTGTACACCCTTATCCCGGCATCCATTCTATTTTTCTTCTAGTGCTGTACCTGTCCCGGCTGCTGGCCTATGAGGCCGACTGCCGGCCTATGAGGCCGGCAGCCGGGCAGGTGTAGTCTTTTGGTTCTTTTGCTGCCGGCTGGCATCGGTCTTGTACCTTTGCCGGCCGGCTTATGTCAGTCCTTGTCTGCCGGTCACCCAGAGTGTGGCCGGCAGCTGGGTACTACCTTGTGTAGTTGCTGGCCGGCAGCCATTGCCGGCCAACACTGGCTGTTACCGGCCGGCAGTTGCTGCCGACCGGCACAGGCATTTGAACCAGAGTGCTGCCGCCCTATAGCTGTTAAGTAGTATACTTTAAAGCTAGTTGTGGTGTGTGCCGGCCGGCAAAGGCAGGCCGGCACACATCCCCCAATACTGTACTAGTATTCTTCTGTATAGCATATACAGTAAGAAGAAAACTATAGTAAGGGTTTTGGTACAGCACTGTATCTTCTAACACTATTGTGTTTTCTTGCACATCCCTTTGCTGTTGCCCTCAGATAGGAAGCTGAGTTCTTCCCTGTCTATTATCCAGGATTTTAAAATCATTGCTTAGGTGTGAGCTCCACCTGTTTCCTCTGGAAACCTTGCATTGGTTACTCTAGAAGAGATAAACCATTTTGATTTTATTATCTGGAAGGCTGCAACAATGGGTTGTGAGGGAAACACAAGTGTGTGTCTTTCCTTTATGAATTGTTATGCTATACTATGCATATCCAGTGATACATAGTTCACTTGATACTCATGGAAATTTCTTCTCTTTACAGGAGGACCCTCCGAAGTGCGGAAATGTTTTCTGCAATGTCCGCAGCAAGAACCTCTGCGGACATGAGTGTTGTAGGAGACACGCAGCATGCGCTGTCTCCTAGGATGATCTCCAGTATTGGGACCCTCAGGTATGTACTGTATGCACTAACCTGATTACTGAGGCTTTTGATTCCCCTAGAACGGCGGAATCAAGGGATATAGCAAGGGAAAAGCTTTGTACTTGGGTAAGGTGCTTCAAGAAGAACACCTCTGGCCCTTATCTTCCAAGTGAGAAGATGAGGGCGTATCTTTTTCCCCAGGCATCAGCTGATGCAGTGATTCCCCAGCCTCAAGAGGAGATCCCTCAAGATCAAGTCCAGGTGGACGTGGAAGTCGCAGTCGCGATGAAAGACATCCAGTTGGATGACAGGATGTCTGACCTGGACGAACGTTTGGAAGAAGACCTCCTGGCAGAAGGTCAGGATGAAGTTCAAACCCCGGATGTCGTAGAGGATGAGGTCGACGAGGTGTCGGCTACTCCAGTTCAGATTCCGGAGCCTATCCCCTCAACATCGGCTGGTCTCCCAGTAGAACTGGGACAGGCCCTCTCTTCGATTGTTGGAATGATCCAACAAATGCAGAAGGAGAATCAGGAGAAGGCGGCTGCAATGGAACTGCGTATGCAGTCCCTGGCAGAATCACATGGGCTCCGGAAAAGGCTCAATGTGAAAGACCTTCCCATATGCTCAGAGTCTAACCCATGGAGGTATGCTGAGCACATGCCGATGACGACTGGAAAGATCGTCATCTCGGATAAGCTGGGTTCAGTTCCCCTAGAGGAGGTAGAATTCTGTCCCAGCAAGGCATCATATCCGGACTGCTATGTCCGGCTGAGAAAAGAACCAGCTTCAAGGGAGGAGACAGAGCCGAAGGAGGTCATTATTATGGACCACGCTAAGGCTCAAGCCCTACTTTCATCCTCGATGAAAGAGAGGGGCTTCTCTAACTCAAAGGTAGCTGCATTGAGCAAGAAGCTCCCTTCTTTTGTGTCCTCTCCTGATAGAGCCTTCCCCTTTTTACAGAAAGGGTTTGCGGCTGTCCTAAAGGCAGTCGAGGCCGGCAAGCCTTGCCCCTCCCTGGAGGAGTGTAAACCCTTGTCGCTGGCCCTGCCTATGGACCACAAAGACTGGAAGGATGTCCATCTGACATTCTCAGTGGGAAAGTTGGAGGCTGATATTGCCGGACGGCAATCTTTGCGAGGACCTCCCCAAGCTGTCCGACTCTCTTTTACGAGGAGAGTTCGAGACAAAAGAAAGACTGGCTGCCTCAATGTCTCATCAGACTACTCTTGAGACGATGGCAAGTGACCCCGAGGTCCATGAAATGTTCATGGTAGTGGCTAAGTCTCACCTAGCCACAGTGACGAAGGACCTTTATGGCTTCGTCAAGGCAAGGAGAGCTTGCAGGGAGTTCGTGTTCACCGGGGCTTCGGTGAGACACGAGCCAAGGAAGTTAATCTCCTCCAACATTTGGGGAAAAGACCTTTTCCCTACCGATGTGGTCAAAGAGGTTGTTGATAAGGCCGCCGTGGAGAATAGAAACCTTCTCCAGAAGTGGGGCCTGGCTATCAAAAGAAAATCTTCCCCGGATGAGGGTCCTCAACCAAAGAGGAAGAATATGAGGACTAGGCTACCGTCTCGGCCAGCGAAGCCTTTTAGACAGCAACAGCAACTGCAATTGCCATTGCCTCAAGTGCCCCAGATGGTGGCACAAACCCTGACTACTTTTCAGTGGGTACCCCAGGCTGTGCCAGGTCAGTCAACCACATTCACCCCAACATTCGAAGGACAGTCTTCTTCCTTTCGTGCAAAACCTAGAGGAGCAGCCAGAGTCGGAATGGTCCTTAGACGCAGGATCATTCTCCTTCATTCTGAATCAAGTCCCAGAACTGCAGATAGACCTCTTTGCGACGAAAGACAACAAGAAGTTGCCCCTGTACGTGTCCCCGTACTAGGACCCCTTAGCGGAAGCAGTGGACGCAATGTCCCTCGACTGGAACAGATGGTCCAGGATTTATCTGTTCCCTCCTCACAACCTTCTGTTGAGGGTCCTCAACAAACTGAGATCCTTCAAGGGGGGTAGCGGCAATAGTGGCCCACAAGTGGCCGAACAGTATGTGGTTCCCCTTTGCGTTGGAACTACAGATGAAGTTCGTGCCGCTACCACATCCAGTTCTGACCCAGCGAGTCCAGAAGTCGACTGTCTGTGCTTCATTACAGAAAACCCGGACCCTGCAGCTCATGATTTTCTCGCCCTTGCGGTGAGAAAGCATTTCGGGATTTCGAAAGCCAGCATAGACTTCCTAGAGGAATATAAGTGCAAATCGACTAGAAGGCAATATGAGTCATCTTGGAGAAAATGGGTGGCCTTTGTAAAGGCAAAGAATCCGCAGGAGATCTCAACAGACTTCTGCTTATCTTTCTTCATCCACCTCCATGGCCAAGGGTTGGCAGCTAACACGATTTCAGTGTGTAAATCTGCTTTGATGAGACCCATTTTATTTGGCTTCCAGATCGACCTAGGTAACGAGATCTTTAATAAAGTTCCGAAAGCCTGCGCTAGGCTCAGACCTTCAGCACCTCCAAAGCCCATCTCATGGTCTTTAGACAAAGTTCTTCATTTCGCCTCCCTGTTGAGCAATGAAGAATGTGCGTTAAAGGATTTGACGCAAAAAGTTATTTTCCTATTTGCACTCGCGTCCGGGGCCAGGGTTAGTGAGATCGTAGCCCTCTCGAGAGAGGCAGGTCGTGTTCAGTTCCTGGATGGGGGGGATCTGAACCTGTTTCCGGATCCTACGTTTCTCGCCAAGAATGAGTTACCCACCAACAGGTGGGGTCCCTGGAGAATCTGCCCTCTGAAAGAAGATGCATCTCTATGTCCAGTAGAATGCCTAAAGGTCTATCTTCGTAGAACTTCAGACTTCAAGGGTGGTCAACTATTCAGGGGAGAAACATCAGGCTCAAATTTATCTCTGAATCAACCCAGAGCGAAAATCACATATTTTATTCGCAGAGCGGATCCTGACAGTACACCCGCAGGTCACGATCCGAGGAAAGTTGCCTCATCCCTAAATTTCTTTAATTGTATGGATTTTGAACATCTCCGTTCATACACGGGCTGGAAGTCTTCCAGGGTGTTCTTTCGCCACTATGCGAAGCAAGTAGAGGAACTTAAGAGATCTGTGGTTGCAGTGGGTCGTGTAGTTAACCCTACTGTTTAACTCTGCGAGGAACAGTGGTCTTAATTGGGACGATTAAGTCCAGGGTGAGTGTGTAGGTACATACTGTACTACAAACTAAATGAGGGCACCAAGTGCCCATATAGACTGTTCCTTCTTTCAAAGGTGAACCTAGCATAAGTTCAGACATGTGTGCCGAGCGTTTCTAACGCTAATGTGATTGATTTGTAATACAGACTTTTATGACTTGATACCTCGGTATCTTATTAAAGTGGTGTTTAATGGTTTTTCTTTCAGATAAACAAGTTCTGTTTACTATCATACTTATGCTTAAAGTTTTGGGTTATCCTCTTTTATATATATATATATATATATATACGTATATATATATATATATATATATATGTATATATATATATATATATATATATATACATATATATATATATATATATATTTGTTGTTAACCTGTCTATTTATTATCTGTCAATAAACTTGTTCTTGAGAACCTTGCGTCTCTTTCACCTGTGTCAATTTATTGGTATAATTGAGCATTTTAATTCTATGTATCTTATCTGGGATAATTCTGATAGAATTGTTCTGTTATGCAAGCTATGTTGCATTGGTTTATGTAGTCCCCTAATGGGAAGACTCCGTCCTATAAAGGGACGAGGGCGGTTTTATTAGTTTCTTCCTATGCGGAAATAAACCTTTGTCCAATACAAGTATTGTGCGGATTACTGGTCAATATATATTGACGCAGTGGTTCTATACAAACTATGCTTTACTTAATATAGGGCGAGACCACTATATTAGCTTGCCTGGTATTCATACATAGATATATGTACTCTTCGAGACTTTCCAGAGTCTAGTAGGACTCTTCCCTGTAGGGGGCAGGAAGCTCTAACATAGTTTATAGTTAGTTGAAAAGATGTATAACGGTAACATCTTATGTCTCTAGGTCTAGTCGACCGGGAAAAAATTACCTCCGGGGAGTACGGCACGTTCTGAGAATCCACAGATACAGTAATGCTCTGGTACACTTCCATCAGGACGACATGGCTTGAGCCCAAAAAAACGGATTTTGAGCGAAGCGAAAAATCTATTTTTGGGTGAGATGGCCATGTCGTCCTGATGGACCCGCCCTTGCCTTTCTAAGAAAGGGCTGTAGGACCCCTCCCTACATACAGTATCTGTAGCACCTCATGTACGCTACAAGGAATACAGATGGCGCCAGGATTGGCGCCAGGCACGCATACGAATCGGGGGATAGGGAAGCCTTGGGAGCGGCTCCCCTTTTTCTTTCCCGAATTCGTATCTCGTCAATCACCTCCTACGAGACGAAATCTCTGTCCAGGATGTAGATTGCTATGTGACGTGTCTAGAATACGTCCTCTGATATGTCGCGATATCCCTTTCACGAGGGATACTCGCTCCAGGAATTAGAATTCTGGTACCTTCAGGTAAATTCTCTGGGAATATCGCCGTAGTTGTAATATACCCTAGGAAGCTACCCTATAGGAACTTCCATCAGGACGACATGGCCATCTCACCCAAAAATAGATTTTTCGCTTCGCTCAAAATCCGTTATATATATATATATATATACATATACATATATATATATATATATATATATATTTATATATATATATATATATATATATATATTTATATATATATATATATATATATGTATATTTTATATTTCATTTTATATACTGTTGTCCTTTTTGTAAAATTTTGTTCTTTCCATTCCTAAAGGATGTGAACGAATTACCCTGACTTAATAAAGTTATATTATGTTAATATAATATAAGCGGTATATCTTAGCAATACCATGCTAGGTGGTATAACTTAGTAATCCATTTTTGCTAACGATTATACTTGTATAAGCGGATGAGCAACTTTGTGGAGTAATGAGAGCTTTGGTTGTGTTTAAAATGCCCCCTAAATCTCGATGAAGTAACTGGCTGCAAAGGTGACAGATCAGGTTTAAGGCGATTGACAAAACTGTTGCTTAAATATTTGCTCTAGATGCCTGGTGGTTGTTTGACTAACTGTCTCTTAATTTTTTGCTCCAGATACCTGGCGGTTGATTGACAAACTGTCAATTCAATTTTTGCTCCTGATGCTTGGCGGTTGATTGACAAACTTTTGCTTCAATTTTTGCTTCGGATACCTGGCGTTTGATTGACAAACTTTTGCTTTATTTCTTGCTCCAGATGCCTGGCGTTGATTGCCAAACTGTCGCTTCAATTTTAGCTCCGGTTGCCTGGCAGTTGATTTTACTAGAATTAATATGAACCGGCGAGGATCACTTGCCTTAGTAAAAAGATAGGCACTGCGCATCACAAGGAACAGGCTATCCTTTGATGTATCTAGCCAATGAATCCTCTAGGGATTTACTCGGTCATGGAGCTGAGCAGATGAAAAAGGGCCC
>NC_090733.1:97004338-97029338 GCF_036898095.1 Palaemon carinicauda | reverse complement strand
AATGGTACTGTATTCAAGATGTCACCTACTTAATATGAATTCCACATTAATCCCAAAATGTGTTTCTCCGTATGCATATGGTGTCTATATATATCCGTGGCGAATAATCTTTATCCCCATATGTCCGTATGTTTAAATGACTTTTGCTTATCGTAGGAAAAACTAGTGATAACATGAGGTGCGGTTAAGCCAGTAATCTGAGTTTTAAAATATTAATGCTCCATTGAAAGTAAGTGGCTATACAATATGAACATAATATTTGGTAAAACATATATAACATTTAATAATTAAGGAGAATTATAGTTTGTGTTAGTTGGATATTTATATCGTATATTTTAATTGGCTTAAAAGAAAATTCTCTCTCTCTCTTCTCTCTCTCTCTCTCTCTCTCTCTCTCTCTTTATATATATATATATATATATATATGTATATATATATATATATATATACTCTGTATGCATATAAGAATGATAAATAAAATGAATTTATAACATGATTAAGGGATATCACCAAACACGCTATAAAATATCTGATTTAAATGTTACTCCTCAAATTTCAAAAAGGGAATTGTGGAACGAATTCAGTTGACAAAGCTATGTTGGAAATAAGAATAAATCGTTGATAAAGAATGTCACCGTAGGCTAGCTTTTCCAGGAGATTGAACTTACAAAAAGTTCGAGTTTCCAGGCACTGAAGTTTCTATGGATGACATAGAAATAGGATTTTCCATATACTAAAGTTTGAATAAAAGATGTATACCGAAGTAGTATTTTACCATTAAACAACTAGGAAGTTTTTATCACTAACGAAGAATATATGCAAGACGTTACTATCTTTTACTCCTAGTGGTATTATCCCCTTAAGAAATATAGAATTAGCAAACTGTCTTGGGATAGAGTTTTCTTACTAAGACTACACTCGGGTACACCATTCTATCTTATATATCCTCTTCTTGTGTATTTCTAATTTTCAATAATTTATATAAAAAAGATCTGTTTTATTCTTTTTATTGATCTTAGAATATTGGTGTTTTGATTTTTCATTACTTCCCTTGAAGTTTATTTATTTCCTTTTTTCCTTTATTTATTGGGCTATTTTCCACTGTTGTAGCTCTCGTGCTTATAACATCCAGCTTTTCCGAGCGAGGTTGTCCTTTATATAATAATAATAATAATATAATAATAATAATAATAATAATAATAATAATAATAATAATAATAATAATAATAATAATAATAATAATAATATAATAATAATAATAATGATATGAGAATTCTTTCAATTAACTATCAGTTTTCTGTTCCTTCTCTCACTATTTCATTTCATTATTTTATATTTATCTATAATAGATTGAATTTTCATTGATAAACATAAAACATCCTGGCTACAAGCACAACCACAATGCTTATAGAATGTTATTGTTTGGCCCGATTTTGTGAGTAATGTATTTTGAAAATGTTTAATCTGGTGACATTTTCTTTTTAGAAGAAACTTTTAGTATCTTGTTTAAGGATTGAATTTAGTTGATGTAAGTAGGCAAAGTTATGCCTAGTGAAAAAAAGTGTTTATCCATCCTATTGACATTACATGGGTGTCTCATACTTGATAAGGTAAAAATGCATTTATGAATGAAAAAAGTCAATAATTAATTTTGAGATTAAAGTAGCTCAAGATGATGAAACATCTCGAATTGAAACGATGATAATTCCTTGTCTCACTTTATTATTATTATTATATTATTATTATTATTATTATTATTATTATTATTATTATTATTATATTATTATTATTATTATTATTATTATTATTATTATTATTTTTTTATTATTATTATTATTATTATTATTATTATTATTATTATTATTTCTAATTATGATTCGACACTAGTAGTAAAAGACGGAAGATATAATCCCAAAAGCTCCAACAAGGAAAAAATATCACACTTAGGAAAGGAAATGATAAAATAAATTAACTACTAAAGAAGCAAAGAACAATTAAAACATAATATTCTAAGAGCAGTAACAACATTAAAACATATCTGTTTTATATAAACTATAAAAAGTTACTTATGTCAGCCTGTTCAACTTAAAAACATTTGCTGCAAGTTTGAAACTTTTTGAAGTTCCACCGATTCAACTACGTGTTTAGAAAGATCATTCCACATCTTGGTCACAGGTGAAATAAAACTTATAACCTCATGATGGAGAACGCTATGACTATTAAAATTAACTGCATACCTAATATAAGAATAGGATGACTGAAATATATACAAAAAACTTTACGTCAGGAATTATCTGAATTCCAGAGCTTTAAGAGTTAACGTTCATGCAATATAGAATGTGGTAGATATTTCAACAACAATTTATTCTATTGATACTCATTTTTTTCAGGGTTGTGTTATGTTAGGGATCTACCTCACTACTGGTTTCCACCACTCCCTCCACAAAAATAGTAATTAGAATTATCTTTGAAAATTTTCAAACGATTCCAAAATTACTTTATATTAGGCTGTTTAATAGATATAGATAAAGGCAGAAAAAATTTACATCTTTTTATGTAAAAAAAAACTCGTCAGAATATGACAATTCACTCGACAGTTTTTATTGTTTACCCTTTTCCTAAATTTGTCACTGGAATAAATTAAGTCAATATTTGAGTTTGCTATTACATACTGAAACTGATATTCTTTTTTTAATAAAGTTAAAACAATGCAAAGTTTCAGGTAAATTATTTGCTTGTATAGAGCTCTGAATATTTATGAGGTCTTCAATATATGACTTTAGTCTCATTATACATGCAGTATATGACGATCATATTGCTCTAGCGTTAGAATTCATTATGAAAAAATAGATTCATAAATTAAAATTGATTGATTATCAGATTACTATTTGGCATCATTACAGAAATGGTTAATGATGCCATCATGAATTAAAAAAACTATAATATCGGATACTAGGCGATACAAAGTAGAATATTTTAGGATATATAGAATTTACAGTACAAAAGTTCTTATTACCTATAAAACAAAAACTGTTACGGATAAAGAAATTACGGTTCAAAATGTAACTTTTTTAGATTACGGACCAGTCGTTGTAAAATATCTTAGTATATACAATATAAATATAATTACTATCTATATAAAAAAAATAAAAACGATGAATAAATTGTAATACAAAGATATGTAGATTGGTATTGTGATATGTATTTATCTTCTTTTTTTATATAGAAAAAAACAGTTTGTTCATCTCTTTTTTTTTCTGAAGTGCATGTAACTACTTTTGCACTTTTGTTTTTATTTAAAATATCAGTAGTAAATATCTTTCGTTTTTGCTTTATTACACGTATGACTATCTTCCTGTTTATATTACTTTTATTATTAACGCCCACCTTGTAGAAATTCTACTTTGGCATAATATTTTTGAGGTTTTATACATAACCTTCAAAACTTATCAGAGAAATGAACAAGCTTCTCTGAATTAAAAAAAAAAAAAAAAAAAAAAAAAAAAAAAAAAAAAAAAAAAAACATTTCTGGTGAATAAGAATAATTTTCCAATAGTAAAATTTACAATTTTTGTAAAAAAAAAGAAAAGAATAGATTGTTTGAAGTATTCACTCATAAGTTGAGTTTTAATGTATATTCTTTCATAATTTATACTACACAATCAATATAATTGAAGTGAACATTTTATTGCAGCCCCATAACAAATCTTATTTTCATACAAAGATTATTCATATCTATAATAAAATTAGGTTTTATTTATAGAAGAACCACTCATTTTTATACAAAGAACACAATGTAACCCAGGCTAACTTTTCTAACAAACTGGAAGAATAAAAGGCTGACAAGATACCCATCTAACCTTCTATTGGCTCCGGGGAGTAGAATTTCTAAGGTGGTCAAATCTAAGTTCCTTTAGGGGTACATATGATGGTGTTTTCTGATGTATGGAATAGGAAACTACTCTGCAATGTAACATCCTAAAAATACTTTTAATGCAAAGAATGGAATTATTGATAATAATTATCTGCAGAACGTATAGGTGAAAGGAAAATAATAGAAAAAAAAAATCTTTACGTTTAGAGGCAAGAACAATGTTGGGGCTGATTCTGTTTGCCTGAATAACCATTATATTGAAAGCGCTTTGGAACGTCACTATTAACCCTTTGACGGTCAGTGGGGAATTTAACAAAACTTCTACTGTGGTAAAATCTTTCAAGTTATTGATATCTATAGGAAAGCTTTCATCAAGATCTTTGCAATAAATACCAACTTATTATGTTTGTGTGATTTAAAAGTTTTCCTTTTTTTCAAATTTTGTTTAGGTCACCAGTGGCTGTGAAAGGGTTAATAGGACTATCTTACCTTTTAGAAATGAGATATAATATTCATATAAATGAACATCTAACTAAATTTATGTCGTTAGAGAACCTTTTAAAAAGATAACAGAAATACGGCCTTGACTCAGGTTATTTAAAGAAAATATGTGCTTAATGTTGAGGTATATTTCAATTTTGAAGAAAACGTCATATAACGTTAGTCTAGTCTATCTATAAAGAAGTGAAAAATGAAAGAGACATGCATCAGACTTCATTCTAACTCTAGAGTCAAAGACAATCGTGATTAATGAATATTTTCTAATGGTGTTTGTTCAATAAACATAAACATCATTCACGAATGTTATGTTTACTTATTACATGTTAAAAACTGGAATCTGTATATAATACTTGCACCTTAATACCTTAACTGTTATTTCGGAAGCATTTATTCTAAAGATTACGAAATATATCTGTTGTATGTTTCATTAAAATATGATCGAATTTTTTTTTCTAATACCAAATGAACTTTTTTGTATGATATAAACTGAACTTAAATTTTGTACTTCCCATTTACTTTAACACAAATAATTCAGTTATTACTAATGTAGGTTTGTTCATTTTATTCATATCAACTGGGATATATGAATTTCCTACTCCATGCGTATTCACGAGGGCTTCTAATGTTGACGAAGTAAAAGAATAATTATGATGATTTTATAATGGGATAATAGCAGTAATAACAACATCTAGCACCACACTTCTACTGCTACTATTAATGCTAATAGTACTACTACTGGTACTAATGATTATAATAATGATAATGTTAATAATTTTTATAATATTGATGATAATATTGCCAAAAATGTAGATAATAATAATAATAATAATAATAATAATAATAATAATAATAATAATAATAAAAATAATAATAATAATAATAATAATTTTGATAATATTGATGATAATAATGCAAAAAAAACGATAATGATAATAATAATAATATTAATAATAATAATAATAATAATAGTGAAAGTGGTAATGGTAGTAATGCACAGGATAAATCAATTCTCATCAAGTAATTTGATTTTCCCTTTTTCAGTCAAGCTTCCAAGGGAAAGATTTCATATTTGTGGTCTATCGAACAATGGGTGTTACAGATCTTTTAATCTTCCTGGATAATCCATTAATGACCGAACATAAACAATCACGTTCGGCCGGCCAGTCAGAATGGAGTGATCTGTACACCAAAATCCAATCCATTCAATGGATCAATTGTATTTGGTTTGCAGTTTTCAACGAGTTTAAATTTCAATCCCATTCATTTCGTTGGATTGGGTGTCACATATACCTTAATTTTGGGCATATATAAAGGATTTCTTATTCTCTGCAACTATGACTACGTACTTACGGAACGGGTTATAATATTATCCTGTGAAAACAGAAATTTTTTTTTTTATTGTTCAGAATAGATTTTAAGCAATTATAAGTAATTGTATATCTGTTATCTAAATAAAAAATGATAGCTTTCCAAGTCTCGCAATGGATAGTTTTTCCAAGGCCAGGAGATAGAAGGTCTTCTTAATTTGGTGGAGTCGCCACCCACCTAACTACCTAAGTGATTATGTATCTGACCGGTAACTGGTCTGCGGTTTGGTTGGGAAACCCTTTCACTTTTCCAGTGCTTACCAGACGGTCATTAGGTAATGATAAAGTAAACACCTCCATTTTCTTTAAGGTGCTCTTGTGAACAGAGGTAGACTTGAGACTTCGCCAATAATTATGAAATATATTGTGCAGACGGGCCAATGTGCAGGATGTCCTTCATGCTTGGTATTCTTGATCTTTTCGGTAGGGTTTTGCCAAGGTGTTGTAATGCAGTCCCAGGTGAATAGCGGCCAATGAGTTTCTTGACAGGGCATTGGTACCGGGATTCATTTTCGAGGGACGGGTTGAACGGTACAATTCTATTTAGCCCTGGCAGAGAGATGTCAGCGTTGGCAGCCGGACCAGGCATCAGACTGTCAAGTGAAGGTGTGCACCCAAGGCATGTGGTCCGTGCGAATGATGAAGGGCATACCTTACAAGAAGTGGCGGAAGTGGCGGACAGCCAAGTGTATTGCCAGTAATTCGTTGCCTAAGGTAGAGTAGTCGGATTATGCCTTGGACAGTTTTCTACTGAAGAAGGCCAATGAGCGGAGCGAGCTGTTGTCCACCCGTTTGAGTACTGCCCCAATAGTGACGTGACGTCGCTGGCATCGATGGAGAGAAGTGAAGGTGAATGTGGCATGGGAAAATAGAGAGCAGTAGCAGATGATAGGGCAATCATTGCATTGCAGAAAACCACTTCTTGAAGGGGACCCAACTTCAGTTCTTTTGGCTTGCCCTGGAGGGAGGCGTAGAGGAGGGCAAGAGTGGCGGTGATGGTTGCCAGGAAACGGAGATAATAGTTGGTTTTGCTCAATAATTCTTGGAGTGATTTGACGGTCGAGGGCATGGGAAAGTTCTGAATCGTTGTTACCTTCTTAGGGAGTGAGTGTACTCCTTCAAGAGTGATGCGATGCCCCAGAGAACTATACTTCATTGGCACCAAAGGTATGCTTTTCGTATCAGACTTCAAGGCCGCTTTTTTGATAGGCAGTCTCTTTGGAGGATGAGAACACAAGTATGTCGTCCACGTAACATACACGGAAGGGGAGGTCCCCTAAGATGCCGCCTATGAGATTTTGAATTGGCCTCAGCATTACGAAGGCCAAAACAGGGTTAATTAAAGGTTTATATAACGAAAGGGGATAGAGATGGTTGTCTTGGGGATATCTCCTGGGATCATGGGCTGGGTGTTCGAAACATTCCTCAGTCATCAATGTGCACATGAGCCAGCTAAGTGATAACTGAGAGATAAGACGAATGCAACTAACTTTATTTTGACAGAGTATAAGTATTTACACAACCCATGCCAATCAAAAACGGCAAAAAAGTTAAATGATTAAAAAACAAACTGGCTTAAACAGGTTATCAGTGCGAGGGGAGAGAGATAACGATTATGTACGAAAAACAGAAATACCATTACAGTGTACGAGCGTGTGTGATATACATCCGTTACAATATATAACTGCATAATGCCATATGTTTGTTGCACTTATGGGTCCAAATATAAATATCGTGAGATTAGTTTCCCAGACACTCTAGTAGATACGGAACAAGTGGGAAAGGCTATGTATAGTTAAACAATCAAAGGATATGGTACGTACATCCAAGGTTTGTAGTACCCACCTTGAACCAGAGGCATTTGGAAGAAGATTGTACCATCAGTGGTTAAAATTACCACAACTTCCTAAACGAAAAAGACTAAAGGCTGCAGCAATAACAAGTTATTATTATTATTATTATTATTATTATTATTATTAATTTTATTATTATTATTATTTTAACTGCTATTATTAGTATTAGCCAAGCTACAACCCCGCTTGGAAAAACTGAATGCTACAAGCCCAAGGGTTCCAAAAGGAAAAATAGCCCAAAGGGAAAAGGAAATAAGTGAATAAGCAAATATGCTATATACAAGTAATGAATTAAGAATGTAAAATGTTTCAAGATTATTCATCATCCTAATCATCTCCTCCTAGGCCTATTGACGCAAAGGCCCTCGGTTAGATCTTGCCACTAGTCTTTTTCATGAGCTTTTAAATCAATTCTTCTCCATTCGTCATCTCCTAATTCCCGCTTCATAGTTCTTGGCCATCTAGGCCTGGGTCTTCCAACGCTTCTAGTGCTTTTGGAGCCCAGTTAAAAGTTTGATGAACTAATCTCCACCCCTCACCATGATCATATCTACATTGGGCACTAGAGTAATCTGTTATGGTTTCATTTCTAATCCTGTCCTGTCATTTAACTCCCAATATTCTGTTGGATATTTTTTCATTGTCATACCACGACTCATTTCAATACAGTAACACTGATCTCACTAAACTGATATATAGCCTGAATATTTATGTAATATCAGCCGTTTTGGGTTTCAAATTTTACTTAACTTAGCTATTATTTTATTTGCTTTCTTCAATCTTTAAATAAACTCAAATTCTAAAGACCCCGTATTAGATATCATACTACCTAAATATTTGTCCAGTCCAATCCTTTTCCACCATCCCCAACTGATCTATGCATTGTACATACAATCCACGAGTAGGATAAACAACATTGGTGACAACACATTCCCTTTGAGTACTCCACTGCTCACTGGAAATTAATTTGTTTGGACTCCACTGACATTAACTTGGCACTTGCTATGCTCATAAGCAGACTTAATCAAATTTACATATTTAAGAAGAGTTCAATAATAATGCAGGACTCTCCACAAAATTAGCCGTTGCACATTATCAAAGGCTTTTTCATAGTCGACAAATGCCATCAAAAGTGGATTTCTATATTCTACACATTGCTGTACATCATGTCTTAAAATGGAAATTTTGTCAGTACAATTTATATATTTTCTAAATCATTCTTTTTCACCTCTCAGATTTTCATTAATCTTTATCTCTAGTCTCTTTAGAATAAGCATAATATATATTTTCATGAAAAATTAATTAAGTGTGATGCCTCTGTAATTATTGCAGTCAGTCCGATCTCTATTTTTTTTTTGGCCGCTTTCACTAACACTCCTTGTTCCAATTCATCAGGTTTATTCTCTTCACGCCACATTCTATGAAATAGTCTTGTAAGTATTCTGAGAGTCGCTTCATTTTTGGGCAATTTCATCTCGGTAGTTATTTAATCGTATTTTTAATGATAGTATCGACTTCAAATGCACTAAATTCATTCAAGTTCACATCAAGGTCTTCCTCAGCCTCAGATATGTCAATCAAATTATTCGCTTCATGTTTCCTATTCATAACCTCACTAAAATATTCCATCCAACGTTGCCTTTCTTCATCTTCTGATGTTATAACAGATCCATCTCTCTTATTGGTATATACTTCTTCTTTGCCACCGTGGAGATTTCATTAACAATTCGATGAGCAATTCTTACAACATAGTCAATCCATGAATTCATAGTTTTGTCAGCCCCATCTGCCTTCCTGTCTACTTATTTTTACTAGTCATTCCTGGCTTCTCTTTCCATTCCCCTATCAGTATGGGAATACTTAGCATGCTCTTCCTTGTAATTTTCATTATTCTCTTGAAAAAAATTTCAAATCAATAATCACAATAAAATAGGTCGGTCACGTATAAACTTAAGTTAACATATGTATACAAACTTGTAAAAGACACAAGAAAATTAATATCTTGACTGATTATGAATGAGAGAGAAACTGATAGTTTTCTTTATAACAGATATCATGTATGTCAAATACTTGAAAATACGGATATAGGTAAAGCTTACGCAATCTTCATAAACGACTGTCACAAGTGTGAGAAAAACAAGTAAAATCCTATATAATGTATAGGGAAATATTGCGTCACTTTACTTCAATTATAAATAACTTATTCGATGATGCAAGAAACTTTCTTCATTCACAAATCTCAGTTCAGTAAAAAAAAAAAAACATCTTCATTAGTGACGTTACATTTGTAAAAACAAAACTGTGCGGTGATTGTAGTTCCCCCCAATGTATGCCTATTTTCCAATTCTTTTCTTATCATCTTGGTCTTTTTGTTAAACCACCTGGTGACGCAGTAAGTAAGCAGACTAGGCTCTGCCTACATTAAGGGTCAGGGGGATGGTGAGGGAAGGAAACACACCTTCTCTCTGTTGGCCTTGAGTTTTTTAGTAAAAGTGTGTATAATGATAAAGTTATTATTAATTCAATGGGTAATCAAACAACCGAAAAAAGCTGAAATTATCAGTTTTAATCACCAACTTCATTCAATCGTTCTTGCATAGGTTTTACTCCGGGAAAGGGAGAGTGTTTTGACCAGGCACAATTCAGTACATACTGACCTGTATTGTCTCAGTAATTAATTAGAAAATCATAGATTATGAAGCTGGATAGAGAGAGAGAGAGAGAGAGAGAGAGAGAGAGAGAGAGAGAGAGAGAGAGAGAGAGAGAGAGAGAGAGAGAGTTAGCAAGCTCATCGCCACCATTTACTGTGAATATTTACTTTAGACATTGAACGAAACTTTGTGTTATGTATTTGCTTTAATCTGGAAAATTCGTGAATATTGATGAGTTGCATATTGTGGAAAAAAAATCATATTTATACTTGTTTCGTGAGTTTTGGAAGTTAGAAAATACTAAACTCATTTTATTCCACGTTTTAGTTCATTCTATTCATAGCTCTATAACGAAAGATCTGCACGAATAGCTGCGTTTTTTTTTTTCTATATATTTGAATGATATATGCCGGTAACATATTCGCAAGTCACATCGAAAAGAATATATAAGAAAGTTGCTAACACCCTTTTTTCGCCATTTCGGCCCCCATCTGTCTCTTGACAATCAAGCCGCGGAAAAAATGAATTTAATGGTTTTCTTTCTTGGTGGGACAATTTCACTTCTTCCGCAAGCAAACCTTGTGCTTGCCCGGGTTCAAGGAGGTGACCTTAGTCATTGTGAAAGTTCCGTGGAAATTAAATATTAACTGAAGGTTTTAGATATGTATAAAAGAGAGTTAAATGAGGCCTATAGATAAATATTCATTAGCATTAATGAAGAACTCGAGAAAGCTATATCATTAACATTTTAATCGTTATTCATCATGAGGTACTTTTCAATAAATTTTTCTTATCAATAAATAATTAATGATAAGTTGTCTTAGACCCACCAAAAACATTTCTTGTATAGTAAAAGCCCCAACATGGATACAAATTAAACAAACTAGTATTTAAGAAAAGAGTGAAAGAATAAATAATTGGTTTAGTGATATTACCAACAATCAAAATCGCTTTCATGTTCGCTTCTTTTAGCGAGAGTATAGGTGAGAATTTGTTTGTTTATGAAATTTCTTGTTATAAGTCAGCTTGATAATAATTATTCATTTATATAGTGATTTTTTATTACAATGGATATGATGAAATATGAAAAAGGAACAAACTTAGAAGCTCTCTCGCAAGTTATCAATCTATATCTTGAATTAAGAATAACTGACAATCAGTTCTGAACAGTTTACAATATTTTTTTTTTAAAGTATTCTTTTGCAAAAATTAACAATTGAGAATACATTGCCTTTCTGTGTTCAAAAGTAGAAATATATGAATATCTATATTTTTAGTGCGTCAAATAAATGTATTTTCTAAAATTAAGCGAATAAAAACTACAAATCAAGTACATCGGGGATTTATAGTATATAGGAAAAATCATTCCATGACAGTAAAATAAAATCATATTTGATATTTCTATATCATTATAGATAAAGGGAAAAATATGTGCAAATTTTAAAATTATTGAAACTTTTCAGTCCATTTCTCTCTTTTTGATGTAGTTTATCTGTAACCACTCTCTCTCTCTCTCTCTCTCTCTCTCTCTCTCTCTCTCTCTCTCTCTCTCTCTCTCTCTCTCTCTCTCTCTCTCTCTCTCTCTCTCTCTGTATGCATATATATATATATATATATATATATATATATATATATATATATATATATATATATATATATATATATATATATATATATATATATATATATACATATGTATATATATATATATATATATATATATATATATATATATATATATTTATATATATATATATGTATATATACATACATATATATATATATATATATATATATATATATATATATATATATATATACATATATATATATATATATATATATATATATATATATATATATATATATATATATATTCTATGTGGATTCTTGAAATGATCTTATTAACACAGTTCCTATACTTGACCGCATTTAATGTCTATGACAGTTAATTGAATATCACTTAATATGATCTTTTCTTAAAATCCTTTTCTATCTCCATGATTACTCTGCAGAAAAACATACACATGCACATATCCGTAAATGCTATTCTTTTAATTAAATCTTTATGAAAAAGATGAAGAATTCTGATGAAATCATTCCACTGCCTGAGCTAGAAGGGGAATTTGAGAAAAACTATTAAAGGAATTTGGTGCTTCGCGGATGCAAAGAATATCTTTAATATCAGTCTTAAAAATTGGATTCCATCAAAAATGCTTAGGCTTTCATCCTTATAGTGTCAGCCATAAAAAGAAATTTTTTCCGGGGTTTTAACTTTTTCTTAATTTATATTTTTTCGTTGTTTTTTTTTCTTTCGTTGTAAAATAAATCTTAAACCAAACTTCTCTCTATGAATCTAAATGTTACATTCATAAAGACGTAATAAAAAGCTTAATTGATTAATGTTACTTTTTAGTTTAAAACTTGAATAACTGGGTAACCCACTATAAGTTATGAGTTAGTTTACTACAAATATGCACGCAGTATATTAATAATTTTACGGGACTAGTTTTGCGGAGTAAAAGTATTAAAATATACCAAGGTGAAAATATATTCTTCAATTTTATGACTAAACTATTTCTTGTGTATTAGAAGCTTCACGATTAACAGAAATGTTGTTATTAGTTATGTATATTAGTTATATAGTGCCTAGGGGTAGAGTTCTCAGGCTTGAGGATAAACTCGACTACACTATTCTATCTTATTTCTCTTTCACTTATTTTTTTAAAGTTTATATAGGTTATATATGCAAAATCTATTCTAATGTTGTTACCGTTCTTGGAATATTTTTTTTTCTTACTTTTCTTGTAGTGTATTTATTTCTCTGTTTCCTTTCCTCTCTGGGCTATTTTTCCTATACTTGACCGCATTTAATGTCTATGACAGTTAATTGAATATCACTTAATATGATCTTTTCTTAAAATCCTTTTCTATCTCCATGATTACTCTGCAGAAAAACATACACATGCACATATCCGTAAATGCTATTCTTTTAATTAAATCTTTATGAAAAAGATGAAGAATTCTGATGAAATCATTCCACTGCCTGAGCTAGAAGGGGAATTTGAGAAAAACTATTAAAGGAATTTGGTGCTTCGCGGATGCAAAGAATATCTTTAATATCAGTCTTAAAAATTGGATTCCATCAAAAATGCTTAGGCTTTCATCCTTATAGTGTCAGCCATAAAAAGAAATTTTTTCCGGGGTTTTAACTTTTTCTTAATTTATATTTTTTCGTTGTTTTTTTTTTCTTTCGTTGTAAAATAAATCTTAAACCAAACTTCTCTCTATGAATCTAAATGTTACATTCATAAAGATGTAATAAAAAGCTTAATTGATTAATGTTACTTTTTAGTTTAAAACTTGAATAACTGGGTAACCCACTATAAGTTATGAGTTAGTTTACTACAAATATGCACGCAGTATATTAATAATTTTACGGGACTAGTTTTGCGGAGTAAAAGTATTAAAATATACCAAGGTGAAAATATATTCTTCAATTTTATGACTAAACTATTTCTTGTGTATTAGAAGCTTCACGATTAACAGAAATGTTGTTATTAGTTATGTATATTAGTTATATAGTGCCTAGGGGTAGAGTTCTCAGGCTTGAGGATAAACTCGACTACACTATTCTATCTTATTTCTCTTTCACTTATTTTTTTAAAGTTTATATAGGTTATATATGCAAAATCTATTCTAATGTTGTTACCGTTCTTGGAATATTTTTTTTCTTACTTTTCTTGTAGTGTATTTATTTCTCTGTTTCCTTTCCTCTCTGGGCTATTTTTCCCCTTTGGGATCCTTGGGCTTATAGCATCTCGCTGCTCTAACTAGTATTTTAGCTTAGCTAATAATAATAATAATAATAATAATAATAATAATAATAATAATAATAATAATAATAATAATACGGACTTTTCTGTCAGGTATAATAGTGTATGTAATTTATCTATACCACCTATTAGTATTTTTTTTAACTACCAGTTTGAGTATTTTGATACGATGCAATTGTAAATTATTAATGATTGATTTGCAAGAGGATAATTTGTCAGGTCACCTGTTTTCCATTTTAAAAGTGGTAGAATATTAATTTTCATTACCGCAGTAAAATATTTATGGCTATCATCCCTAAAACAAAATTTATCTAAAACGCCATAGTTTTACGCAGTTTCCAATTATATTTTGTTGGGCTGAGTAAGGCTATCAACACCATGTGTTATCTTTTATTATTAAAGGTTCATAACGGTCAATTTACTGTGGCTGCACTCTATCAAATATACATATATAAATCTATTATCCAATTGATTATTGACGTGTTAGCAAATGAAGGTATTAATCATTAAGGCAAATGCAATTAGATATCTGTTTTTTGTTTTTTTCTTTTTTTTTATTCTGACAATTTAGTTGTTTCAAGACTATATATTCAAAACCCAAAATTTCATTCGATTATTATTATATTACTTTATTATTTATTTTTATTTTTTAATAAACAAATAGCGTTTAACTATTTTTGTTTTATTTTTTATGTTTTTGCAAGTGTGTTAAACATACGTTTTCTTAAACATTTCTCAGGAAAAAGTAAAACATTCATAGGTCGATTTCATCATTGAATAGCTACAACTGAATACGAAGTCCACAATGGTTATCATATTATCATATAAAAAGTATGTTTTTATTAAAACTCCATTCTATTTAAAAAATCGGGTATTGGAATATTAGTTAGGGATTAGGAAATGCGTAGAATTTAAGACTTGATAAGTAACTTATAAAATTCTTATCCTCTCTTTATCAAAATAGAATAATCATCATTAATCGGAGCTCACCATAGAACATAATCTATAGTAATCTTTAATAATCTCTTTTTAAATCAAAACTACCTATTTTTGCTTCCTGATATTATTTACCTTTAAGACTCTTTTCGTTCTCTTAAATTCTGTATTAATATATTATAACTAACCATTTTCCTGTATAACGGGGAGTGAATTTTTCCTTTAACTAGCTCCTCCAAAAAATAAAAGAATACACTTTTGTTTCCTTTATTTGGTGTCGGCTGCCTCCCAAAATTGGGAGAAGTTGCAGGGTAGATAGAAAGATAACTCCTAATATCATATGGTTTACTGAAACTTTATTTTTTCAATTTAGAATTTACTTATCCTTCTCGTATAATTCTTTCTTAGCTAAAATTAATTGTGTGAAACTGTGATGTAACTTATAAAAACTTTACCTAGAGTTTTTTTATTAGTTAGTATTAAACTATTAACTTTATGTAATTCTTCAAGTTTTTGAAAATCCATAAAAATCAAGAAAATAAGTCAGATTATATCAGCTAATATGGAAATGGCCAAGTAATATTACCTTTAATATGAGAATATATATATTCAAAATAATCTAGTGTTTTACCATTTTTAGTTAATTTATTCATGAATTACATGTTTTCTATGTGATACTGATATTGTATATAATATTAACTTACTCTCTCCTTTCATTCCAGTTCTGTTTTGAAAAAGAAGCAGTTTTTGGGGTGAAAAGAAAATTAATGACATCAAATTAATTGTTGAGGCAGGGGAAAATAAAATGAAATTGAATTTGTTAATCTAAATTTAATTACCAGTGAGGGGGATTGTCAGAGATGTAAGGAAATTGAAAGTGATTTTTTTTTCGGTAAATAATTCTTCTTTGATCTTGGTAGATGAAATCTTTATTAGTCTTGAACGAATATGTATACATAAATACTTACATGAAATATATCTTGTATCTATTTACGGTCAGAACTTTGGTCAACATTAAATGTTTAAGATATTTAAAGATTACTCCATTAAAGAAAATGCTGTTTGAATTAGTTTCTAGATGCAGGATACTTTTTGCTAACCTGATCTCAGGAAAGGGAACACGAGCAGAATGTTAATAGTAATTCTAAATTCTTAAACGATTTCTAATTAGAAAAATACTTCATGAATTAATAAAGAATTAATATAAAAAAGAGCCCATATGCATGTAAATTATGACAAAATATAATTAAAAGAACCAATAATCTGTTAGTTGAAATGAAGTTTTCTCGTATTCTCAATAAATGTGAAAACATCAACTAAAGGATCAATAACACATCTAAAATATGGTTATAGCTACGTTTTGCAGCTTTAATTATATTATAGTTTATCTTATAATCAATTTCGAGTCAAGAGTTGTATAAATTGATGGAAGATGAGAGATACTAAAAAATATACAGAGATGATCATACATCTATTCATTATTGTCATTTCTTGCATGCCACTCATTCACGAAACTCTTCCTCTTGCATTTTAAAGGTAATTTGTGTTTTCTATGGAAGCAACCTTTCTTGCATTGTAAAGGTGATCTTTCCCTTCTATGCCAGAAACCAGATAATCATGTATTCAACCTATTTTCAGTAATCAACAGACGAATTCCCTATCAATGAAGTAAATTTTCATGTAACGGCGATGATTAGATATTGATTGTTATTTGAATAGACAACATAATTTGGTGTTTAGAACATAGCTCTATTCACTCACCATTCAAAAGAAAATTACTGAATTGATTAGGTCAATTCATTCACATTGATATTGGAATTATTTCTGCGTAAGAGCGTTTTGCTAATTTGCTATTTGAACTATTTTTAGATGGTTTTGTGTTGTTAGAAATATATGGTTTAGCGTAATAAAGTTTAACTACTTTGATAACTGAAATAATCTTAGAAGTTTGTGTTGTGATTGAAATAAATGTCGTTACAATTTCTATATGTTATTTATGAAATACAGAATTTTATAGCTAACATAAAATAATTGTTTCAAAGAATATGTCACAGTAAACCTAATAATGAGGCTTAAAAAAATCAATCTCTTGAAATTCCAATTTCAGTTATTATTATTATTATTATTATTATTATTATTATTATTATTATTATTATTATTATTATTATTATTATTATTATTATTATTATTATTATTATTGGTTAAGCTATAACCCAAGTTGGACAAGCAGGGTACTATAAGCCCAGTGGCTCCAATAGCGAAAATGACATAGTGAGGAAAAGAAACAAGAAAAAATCAAATATTTCAACTACAGTAACAACATTAAAATATCAAAACAAGAGGAAGAGAAATGAGATAAGATATTGCACCCGAGTGTACCCTCAAGCAAAAGAACTCTAATTCTAAACCGTGGAAGACCGTGGTACAGAGTCTATGGTACTACCCAAGACTAGAGATCAATGGTTTGATTTTGGAGTGTCGTCCTAGAAATACTGCTTACCATAACCAAAGAGTCTCTTCTACACTTGGGTAATTTTGGAGTGTCCTTCTCTTAGAAGAGCTGCTTACCATAGATAAAGAGTCTCTCCTACCCTTACCTAGAGGAAAGTGGCTTGTGAACAATGATAGTGCAGTAACCTCTTGAGTGAAGAAGAATAGTTTGGTAATCCCATTGTTATCAGGTGTAGGAGGACAGAGGAGAATATGTTGAGATTAGGCCAGACTATTCGGTATATGTGTAGGCAAAAGGAAATTGAACCGTAACCAGAAAGAAGAATCCAATATAGTACTGTCTGGCCAGTTAAAGCTACAAACCTTTTTGGAAAATTGAAAAAGCTGGATGGCATAAGCCCAAGGACTCCAAAAGGAAAAATAGCCCAGTAAAGGAAGGAAATATAAATTTGTCAAATGACGTTACAGGTAGTATTTATTTAAACAAGAAAATAAGAGAAACACTATTAATAATCTGTCACCTTTTCAAATTCTTTTCCCATGTATAGACGCTAAAAATATTTAAATATAATGGCCAGGTTTTTGCATTTTATCTATAATTAAAATTACAGCAATCATTCATCCCATGTAAAAAAAACATCTTTAACTTTGTTCAGGTGATTTTTGGCAACAGTTTTTCATAATGCTTAAAGCTCACAGAGGAAGTATTCGGTTTATCAGCAACTGTTTCGCTTTGCTCAATCAATTACTGTGATTGGTTGTACAATTTTGTTATAAAACAAAGGTAGAATATATGGTAGGCTGACAGAATGCGATAATAATATTATAAATTTTAAGTTATAATTTTTGTTGAAAGATATACAGAAACACACACACATATAAGAGAGAGAGAGAGAGAGAGAGAGAGAGAGAGAGAGAGAGAGAGAGAGAGAGAGGTGATCTACTTAGATCACCAGTTAATTAAGTAATTATGTGAGCCTCTTTCGAAGCTCCAGAAGAAAGACAATTTCCTAATCCTTGGCGCTGCTACTCTACCCGGAAAATTCTCATCTCTCGCTTTCCTGGATTTTTACATTTTCAGTGAATAAATATCTATTCGCTTATTTGTCCATCTAGAGTTCGATCCCAGAGTGAGGTGAAATTTCGTGTATATTTCTCTGAATGTTGCATGTTTATTTCCTTTTGTTTCTTCAGTCTCTGTGTATAATTAAAATGGAAATCTGAGTTATGTTGTTGGTCGAGAAGGTAGGGAAAACTAGGTATTTTTTAGGCGTAGTATTACGGAAGTTCAGACTTCCTTTATGGTCTCTCTTGGATTGGTTGCTAGGTCTCTTTTATTTGAAGACTTAATGGTGTGATTTTGATAAGAATCATATTTTTAATGTATGAAAATCCACACAATATCTTATACTGGGATCGAACCCAAGCTCCTTCAAATCAAAGGCCAGGTCGCTTCCAAACATGTCACCAGAGGCTCAAAAGAAGTCGGAATCTAACTGCTAACTGCAATTCATTATTTGCCTGGCGAGACACCAGTCTTTTACCAGCAAGTTTTCCCCGACTTCCCGGCCGACTTCTTTTGAGCCTCAGCTCTGCTGGAATGGTTGGAAGCGACCTGGCCTTTGATGTGAAGGGGCTAGGCTTTGATCACACCATGAGATAGAAATTTATATATATATATATATATATATATATATATATATATATATATATATATATATATACAGTATTCATATATATATACATATATATATATATATATATATATATATATATATATATATATATATATATATATATATATATATATATATATAGATGTGTATATATATATATATATATATATATATATATATATATATATATATATATATATATATATATATATATATATATATATATATAATTACATTTATTTTGGAGAAGTGAATAGTTGTTTATTTAATTGATATTTCAATACGATAATAATTGATTGTTATGCCGTGTACGAATTTTAATCAAGTTTTTTAACTGTTGATCTATAATCATGTGATGATTTCTCTGTCCGAAATATAAAATGATTCCATATAGAATATATTTAATCAATCTATTATGTTGATTACCTGTTGGAAAAATATAATAGGTGAATAAAGATTCACGTCAGGGAAGAATAAAATCAGACCAAAATTCTCTTGAAATTCTCAAAAAATCAGTTAAAAATCAAATCGAAAAGCTATTTAGCTCGTATTAACATTACTCTTTATTCTATGAACAATAAATCTACAAAGGGACATACCATAACTCAACGTTGGGTAGCAAAACCTATTAGACAATAATACTACTTCACAAAGAGTAGCAACCGGCAGTGTCTGGTGATCTTACGTTGCTATTAATAAAACGTCACCTACAGATCGTGCCTTGTCTATGAGTTCGAAACTAGAGGCGTCTGAATTGTCACTTTGTCAGACGTGGTATCAAGCAGACAAATACAGGTATCTCTGGGGAAATATTTTCGTTAACGATGATTGCTCGGAAATTGGTTCGTCAAAAGTTGAATAAATCTCATTATGGAATGCCTTCTCTCTGTTTTGAATTGATATCGATTCATTTTTAAATCAAGAAAGTGAATTATATATATATATATATATATATATATATATATATATATATATATATATATATATATATATATATATATATATATATATATATATATATAAATTTAATTTTGTATATATGGACATATAAATATACATTTTTATATATAATTATATGTATATATAATATATATGAAAATTATATATATATATATATATATATATATATATATATATATATATATATATATATATATATATATATATATATATATATATTCTAATCGTTGTAAGAAAAATATGCAGGAGTGTGTGTTCTATACGGTGAGATTAATGACATTTTTAAGAGTACTATGCCCGTCAGAAATTGTAGGGCACGATCACTGAACTCTTACAGGTGACGTGTGCCAAGTTTCATATATGAGGTGTGGTAAGCCTATTGGTGACAGTATATTTCCATCACAGTGGAGAATTCCACAAAATCTAACAATTGAGCACATTGATAAAACAACATTACATTTACTTGCCAAGGATTAAGCAGTACCTCTCGAGCAATCATAAAGACAAGTAGGTATTCTTCTGAAGAGTATCAGGCTGTATAAAGTATACTCACAAACATTTTTATAATAAAATAAAAAAAAAAAAGCCATGTTCCGATATCTCATTATCCGTTGACATGGGACATATTTGGTGTCAGGCGTAAAAATATGTCTGTTGTTATATGCTGTGAGTGAAGTTGTTCTTTAAGCCGGTAAAGTAAAAGTTCAAGATACCTTGATATGTAAGGATTAACATAGCAGAAACTGCTGCTGCGGTATATGGAGACAATGGAGCAGTTGGTTATAGTGATGTCAATGAAGAATATAAATGAAAACACCGAATGCAGAACTTAGAAAATAGGTTAGATAACCTAGCTGAGTTAATAACCTGATTATTAGGTGAATGAGAAGAGGAGTGGCGCGCAGCCACAGCATACACGACGTACATGAATAAAGTTCAAACACATACAATTGAAAGCATTCATGCACAGCCGAGTGAAGATGCGCAAAACCCCGTAGTTCAAAAATTGCCAGAACTCCAGGCAAGTGTTAGACCTTTTGATGCTCAACGGCCTAATGAAGGGTTTCAATCGATCAAAGTGTTTTTAAGAGATATGGAAGTAGTCACTTATGGGTGGTCAGAAAGAGATAAAGCAATTCAAGCAATTAGGTTGCTGAAAGATGCTCCGGCAATGGAGGTAATGTGTTGGCCACAAGACAGTTTAAGAAGTTATACTGAAATTAAACGATGTTTAATTGAGAAATACGCCTTACTCGATGCGAGAAAAGGGAACATGAAAGAAAATTACAAGCCCAAAATTCGAAAGAGTGAAGCAGTTTTCAGTTATGCAACTCATATTTTTCAAGATTGTGATTCGTTTGCTACTCGGAGTACCAATCTCCCAGAAGGTGATAAAAAAGCTTTTGCCCTTAAACATATTCACAAATTAGTAAACCCATTTTAATGTGGCTACTTGTTCAATGATAATCGCTCATAAGCAGACATAGTGATGGCTATAGAAAACATTCCAGACAGTTTGCCAGAAGAAAAAATTATGGAGAATAACCTCCCCGATACTGGAAAGGCGGCAGCCATGAGAGACACTCACCAACCCCAAAACCGGGAGAGGGGAGAATGTAGTCAGCAGTTGAGAACAGTTTTCAGATGTTGGCCGGGGGGGGGGGGGGGGGGGGAGGGGGTCACAAACGAATGGAGTGCCCAACCCAAGGATCCCCCTACTGTTACACTTGTCAAACCTAAGGTCATTAATCTTAAGATTTCTCAGCAAAAAACGCTGAAGGTGGGCGGGCTGTGGCACACGCACACCACCCCACTCCAAACATCCGAGGAAAAGGAAACAGGAAGGGGGAGATAAGGGAGATTGATGTGCCCCCCCCCCCCACATGACAGTAGAAGAAGTAGCTGAGGCAGCAATGGAAGTGAATACGATGGACTCATGGAGCAGGCACTGGAACCTCCCCTGATACCGCTGACCTGACCCCAACTCCGAATGCTAGCAGTTAGGATTAACCTACCAGATAAGTCCATTCGAGCGCTGATTGACACAGTTGCCAGCGTTTCGCTTCTTGAGCAAGAAATCTCATCAAACCCACAGCAGTCAGCGGCATCCATCATCCTTGACATGCCAGGAGGAAATAAACTACAGACAAGACATACAATGATCGTCAAATTTAACGTGGGATTTGTGAAGTTTACTCATGATTTTTTTTTTGTCTTGCCCACCTTGAGAATTCCAGGAATCGAAGCTATACTTGGTTTGGATTTTATAATGAGTAATCAAATATACATTTGCGGGGAAAAAAAGCAGGAGGGCGCATTTTGCCGATAGAAAGTCATGAGAGTGTGAGTGCTTGTGTGGAAAAGGAGAGACAATTAAGTAATGTAACCGCTGTACCTAAAAGAGGAGAAGTATTGCTTCCCCAGACACTTATGACCATATCAGTGACCCTGTGTAAGCCTCTCTCGGAGGTAACCAAGGTCGTAGATAATTAATTTGTCAAATAAGACACTTGTGTTAGGAAGAGATTCTGTGTGTGAATTGGAGTTATGTGAAATTGCTAATAATGGGATCTTGGTTGCCACAACTTCAGACCGCACAGACGAACGCACTCAGAACTTGATTATGCAAGCCCGAAGACTATGTCCGCCAAAATATCCACCGGTAGTTAGTGACATTATTAGTAATTATTCCTATGTAATTGCAATTGGAGACGAGCCACCATGGAGGATTGATCGATTTCCTTTTAGTATTGAAACTGGGCAGACGTAGCAGATCTGGTCAAGGCCTTATAAGGTACCCATTCATTTCCATAGAGGGATAGAAAGAGAAATTAGTAAATTAAGGGAACAAGGGATTATTGAGGAGAGGGAATTCCCCTGGGCTTCTCCTATTGTAGCTGTTAGGAAAAAGGTTGATTCGGTACGATTGTGTGTTGATTATAGGAGATTGAATGTAGTCACTAAGGATAAAGAATTTCCATCGCCCCCAATCGAAGAATTACTTGTGAAGGTACGGGATAATAAATATTTTACAACTATCGATTTAAAATCTGGATACTATCAAATAACCATTCAGTCAGACAGTAAATGTAAAACAGCATTTATAGCCAACGATCAATTATTTCAGTTTAATTTTCTTCTTTTAGGTCACATAATAACCCCAGAAGGTATCCAACCCTGCCCCATTAAAGGAGAAGCTATTAGAGATTTCCCCAGGCCACATAACCCTATAGATGTAGCTGGGATCCTTGGGCTCGGTGGGTATTACCGTAAACTCATAAGAGGTTCTGAAGAGATAGCGAGACCCTTAGATGCGTTAAATAAACAAAAATTAATAAATTGAGGAGTGGAAGAAGAAAGGGCCTTTAATCATTTGAAAGCTGCCTTAACTAGCAATGACCTACTCGCATATCTTAGATTTGATCGCACGGTTTTAGTGACAACAGATGCGAGTAGCGTAGCTATTGGTGGCGTAATTTCTCAACGAGATGAAAAAGTAGAGAGCAAGCCATTTGTTTTGCTTTCAGGGTATTAAAAGGGGCAGTAAAGAATTTAAGTACATTCGATCGAGAGTCATTGGCTAATTTTTGGTTTGTAGAGGGACATCTATTCATTTTATTAGGTCAGCCGATTGAGTTGCAAACTGATCATCCCCCATTACGTGGTTTATTTTACAAAAGTGACTTGACGTCTAAACAAGCGACAGGGATTGAAAGATGGCTAGAGTTTAACATACAGATGTTTGACCACATAGAAGGTAAAGCTAACATGGTAGCAAAAGAGGACCGAAGAACGAAACCAAAATATTGAAGGCTCCCATTGAAATAGAATACGGGATGTGAATTCACGCGAGGAGCAATCAGAAAATGATATTCACGAGAGAGAGAGAGAGAGAGAGAGAGAGAGAGAGAGAGAGAGAGAGAGAGAGAGAGAGAGAGAGAGAGAGAGAGAGAGAGAATTAGTGATGTTGACGAGAGATAGAGAGAGAGAGAGAGGAATATAGTTAACGTGAATGCGTGTGAGTGGCCGAGGAAATGACCAGGGGTGTCCAGAATGAGTGTCCTGATGATGCAGATGTGAATGACTTGAGAGGTTTTGACATAAAGGAAATCAGAGAGGGACAGAAAAAAAAGACGAATTAATGGAAAGAGTGTGAGCAGTGATTAAATGGGAATCAGAGTGTTATCCATCATTTCTGAATGTGCCTCGTGAGAATATTGTTTTTATAGAAAATGATATCTTATATTGTACTTTCGAGAAGAGGGGAGGGGAATTTTGTGCACGGGTAGTTCTTCCTTCATCTTTAATTAATCGAGCCATCCACATTGTACATGCAAGTCCGTATGCAGGGCATTTAGGGATTAATTGAATGTTAAAGAGAGAACAGTAATTCTGTTTTTGGTTAGGAATGAAAGAATCTGTAGAAAATTATATAAAATGTTGTCATGCTTATAACTGTTTCAAGGAACACAAAAAAACTGTAGCGGAAGCCAGAAAGGGGCCTGTGATTCCTATTAAGTTTTATAGGGTGCAAAAGGGTGTGGTAGGACCATTTCCTTCTGGTATTACACAACTTAAGTACATACGTGTATTTGTGGATGCATTTACTCGTTACACTGATACTTACGCATTGTTGGATAAATCAGCAAATTCTGTAGCCCAAGCGCTGTGCTCTTTGCTTACTAGGTTTGGTTGCCCAAAAATCTTTATAAGTGGTCATGATCTCGAATTTATAAATAAGGTGGTGAAATCGGTCACGGACTTGATGAAAATTGAACACTTTTCCGTGACCGCAAATAGGTCTTCAAGTAATGGCTTAGAGGAATTGCATAACAGGGAAGGGGTACGAATTTTACGTTACTTAGTAGCTGATGACCCACTTCATTGGCATGCCA
>NC_090733.1:96986838-96994338 GCF_036898095.1 Palaemon carinicauda | reverse complement strand
TGGTCTTTACTTTCTGTAACGTATGCCATACCCCATAATGACTAACCGAATATATGAAGAATAAACATTTATTCCTCTTGAAAAAAGTCAGGAAGTGCTTACTGTATATATCCGGGGTAACACCATATCTATAAAAAATATGATATAATTTTCAGGTGACTTAGCTACATAAAAGCGCACCCAGTCTCCCATGCTATTAATGTTTGAAGAGGTTTCCAATGTATTTGCGATGGTGATGGCCTCTTCCCTGTATGACCCAAAGGTTATACCTCTCACATGATCAGGAGAAAATATGCCTAGGTATTTCCCTAATTTGTCCTCCCTCCCTCTTAGAGCTCTATCCTGCTCTCTTGCATCTATCAATCCTAAGCCCTCACATACCCAAAAATAATTCTGTCCGCATCAATCGATAAAATACCCGTAGTAACATGATGTCATGGGGCGTTGTTACTGCTGTACTAAATTTTAAAAGGATTCGGATACTGGCAGACCTCTCTACTGGTAAAGCTTCTGTCATATCCTCATGTACGGAATTAAATTGAAACAATGGTTCTCCTCTCCGTAAAACTATCCAGGGATATGATATTCTCTTGGTCTATGCTAATTTCCTTCGGAAATTCATAATATGCCTGCATAACTCTCTCCAGGAATGATGCATTTATATTATAAATGGTACTTCCGTTAATGGTGATATGTATACTATTTACATTTGCATTGTGGAAGAATACTAGAATAATAGTTTTCTTGTATAATCCCCTGTAAGTGTCATCTTGTATGGAATATATGAACCAAACGTACGTCTGATAGAGAGACTTGATGAATATATATTATAAAGGCTTTGGTAATAATGACTGATTCTATACAGGCATTGTGTTATAATGCCGAGTGACACGATCTATCCATGACTTCAATTGCTGTATTGTTAAGTTATTTAAATGTCCCTCAATTAGATACAGAACAATACCTGCTAAATCTAGTAATAGCTGGAACTAAGTGTTAATTCCATAAATTTTGAACTTCAGCGCCTACTTAACTCAACTGTCTTTTTCTTTCGTTCAAACCTTTATGTATATAATTTTCCAAGTGTGGAAGAAAATCCAAGTAAAATCACTGTTTGTGAGCCAAATTGCGAGGCTGATAATATGTTATTACTACGTAAGCGCTAATTCAGTCAATAATCTACCTGTTTTCCTAGTAATCTGTTAACACAACTGGTCAGTGAAATTTGTCTGTGATCTTTTGGATTACTGGGATCTTTTTTGGCTTAGCTATCGTAAATATTATTGTCTGTTTACATGTATTTGGAAGAAAATGTTTGTTTCAGAGATGATTGTAAGACTCTCTTGGTAGGCCTTTGCCAAAGGGGGGCTAAATATCTCATCATATCAAAATTTATATTATCTTTACTAGGGGCTGTTGAACTTCCTCGCTTTCGTTAAACATGAGTAATAAAGGCTTTCAATGAAACGATGTCAGAAGTTTTAAGCTTTACAATAAGTGGAAATAACCAATATAAACATTATGCAACGCATTCCTAACGCAACATACTGTATATGCTAAATGTGTATTAGAAATGCAGGTAAATAAAATGGCAATAATAATAATCTTACGTATAACTAAATGATTATAATATTAATAATCCCTCTAAACTACAATTTGATAATGCAAATTCCAACTCATCTTCAGCAAACCTTTTATTGTGATAGATATCAGCGTCCAAATTATGTGTAATTGCTTCTCCTTTTCTTTTGAAGGATCAAAAGTTGGGATTCAGATTATTAATGCTATTTATGGTGTCAATATTTCACCCAATGAAATATAAGATTGCTCGTGCATCATGAACCCAAGATGCATTAATGCATGTTCTCGGGGCCTGCTAAAGGAACCAATATTTTTTTTTTCTTTTTTTCATTATTATTATTATTATTTCTGCTGGACACATTCTTCTTCCACGGTATTATCCGACTTTGTATAGCTTCTTTTCGAAAATGTAGCAAAATCTTATTAAAATACGGCTTCAATACACTCATTTCTATTGCTATATCAATGCGTTTGTTAATTGATTTCTCCTACCATTAGGGGACCAGCACTTAAATTTTCAAATCTTTTATTCAAAGTTTATAATTTTCTTCCAATCGCGTGCTTTTCTTTTATCAAATGGGTTATTTTATCTGACCATCGGGGAACCGAGTGTTTCATTGGTTGGACATTAGACAGAGATACATTTGTCTGGCGCTTGTGTGATGAATTTCACTAAGAACCTTTTGTTGTAATAAAGATACATGGCTTTATGCAATATGCTTCTTATCTACTATTTCCAGAGCGGTTGGCCTACTTGTAAAAGTAATAGCTAAGGAAACTTTATTTCAAAAGAAATTACTGTAAACCATTTCCAGCTGAATTGCAATAGAGAAATCGCCCACCTCATCTCTTTGTAATCTGTTTTCTTGACCTATTTACCTCAGCCTATCAGATGATTTTGAATCGAATAACCAAAATTAACATGAAAATTAGATATTTTAGCGACAGAAATGAATTCCCTTGAGATACCTGAGTTTGATTTGCTGTATTAAACGAGCTGAATTTGCTGATTTTGGAAAGTGTTCACCCCTTAGTTTCGTCAAGTTCATGTCTTACCAAGGTGATTAATCGTTATGAACATGAATGTATAGATAATATAATGCAAATCTTAATCCGTAATAATGTGAAAAAATTTGCAAAACTTCTTACAGGAAGCTGAAAGTGAACCCTTAGAAACACAGCGTTACGCTTTCGTCACAATTTTTTTTTTTTTTTTTTTTTTTGTCGTGGACGTTCTGCTAATACTACTGAACTGCTAAATTTCACCCTTCCAAAGAAGGTTAAATTACAAAACTTCACCTTCCTAATGAAGATTTAATGGCTAGACTTCTACCTTTAAATAAGGTTGAATTACTAAACTTCACTCTTTTAATTAAGATTGAAGGGATAAATTTTCTGTCTTCAATGAAGACTGGATTAATAAACTTCAGCCTCTCAAATGAAGGTTGAATGGTTAAACCTCACCCTATCAATTAAGATTAAATGGCTAAACATCACCCTTTTTTAAAGATGATATGGCTAAACTTCACCCTTTTAATGAATATTAAACAGATAAACTTCCCCCTTTTAATGAAGATGGGATGGCTAAACCCTTCCCTTTTAACGAAGAGTGAATGACTAATCTTCACCCTTTTTATAAACATTAAATGGATAAACTTCACCCTTTTGATAAAGATGGAATGGCTAAACTTCACCCTTTTATTGAAGAATGAAAGGCTACACTTCACCCATTCAATAAAGATTAAATAGATAAACTTCATCCTTTTAATAAAGATTAATTGGATAAACTTCACCCTTTTAATAATGATGAAATGGCTAAACAACACTCTTTTCAAGAAGATGGAATGGCTAAACTTCACCCTTTCAGCTTGAATGGCTAAACTCCACCTTTTTAAAGAAAATTGAATGGCTAAACTTCACCCTCTTAATTAAGATTGAATGAAATTTATCTGGGTTTGTTCGTAAACGATTTTAGCTGTCAAAAGAAGTATTCGGTTTATCAGCAACTGTTTCGCTTTGCTCAATCAGTTATTGTAATTGACTGTAAAATTTTGTTATAAACCATAGATAGAATATTTGGTAGGCTGACAGAATTCGATGATAATATTATAAATTTTAAGTTATAATTTCTTTTGAAAGATATACAGAAACACACACATATAAAAGAGAGAGAGAGAGAGAGAGAGAGAGAGAGAGAGAGAGAGAGAGAGAGAGATCTACTTATATCACCAGATAATTAAGTAATTATGTGAGCCTCTTTTGAAGCTCCTTAGATAAGACGATTGCCTAATCCTTGACGCTGCTATTCTACCCGGAAAATTCTCATCTTTCGCTTTCCTGGATTTTTCCATTTTCAGTGAATAAATATCTATTCACTTAGTTGTCCATCTAGAGTTCGATCCCAGAGTGAGGTGAAATTTCGTGTATATTTCTCTGAATATTGCATGTTTATTTCCTTTTGTTTCTTCAGTCTATATGTATAATTTATAAGGAAATCTGAGTTATATTGTGGGTCGAGAAGGTAGGGAAAACTAGGTATTTTTTAGGCGTGGTATTACGAAAGTTCAGACTTCCTTTGTGGTCTCTCTTGGATTGGTTGCTAGGTCTCTTTTATTTGAAGACTAAATGGTGTGATTTTGATAAGAATCATACTTTTAATGGATGAAAATTAACACAATATCTTATACTGGGATCGAACCCTAGCTCCTTCAAATCAAAGGCCAGGTCGATTCCAAACATGCCACCAGAGGCTCAAAAGAAGTCGGAACCTAACTGCTAACTGCAATTCATTATTTACCTGGCGAGACATCAGTCTTATAACAGCAGGTTTTCCCTGATTCCCGGCGGACTTTTGAGCCTCAACTGTGGTGGCATGGTTGGAAGCGACCTGGCCTTTGATATGAAGGGGCTAGGGTTTGATCACACTATGAGATAGGAATTTATATATATGTACATATATACATATGTATATATATATATATATATATGTATATGTATATATATATATATATATATATTTATATATATATATATATATATATACATGTATATATATATATATATATATATATTTATATATATATATATATATATATATCTATATATATATATATATATACACATACATATATATATATATATATATATGTATATATATTTCAATAGGATAATTATTGATTGTTATACCGTGTTCATATTCTTATTAATTTTCTTAACTGTTGATCTGTAATCATGTGATGATTTCTCTGTAGGGAATATATAATGATTCCATATCAAGGATATTTAATCAATCTCGTATATTGATTACCTGTTGGAAAACATAATAGGTGAATAAAAATTCATTTCAAGGAAGAATAAAATCAGACTAAAATTCTCTAGAAATTATCTATAAATTAGTTAAAAATCAAACCGAAAAACTATTTAGCTTGTATTAACATTACTCTTCATTCTGTGAACAATACATCTACATCGGGACATACCATGACTCAACGTTGTGTAGCAAAACCCATTAGACAACAATTTTGTTGCAAAAAGAGTAGCAACTGGCAGTGCCCGGTGATCTTACGTTGCTAATAATAAAACGTCACCTACCGATCGTGCCTTGTCTATTAGTTCGAAACTAGAAGCGTCTGAATTGTCACTTTGTCAGACGTGGTATCAAGCAGACAAATACAGGTATCTCTGGGGAAATATTTTCGGGAACGATGACTGCTCTGAAATTGATTCGTCAAAAGTTGAATAAATCTCATTATGGAATGCCTCTTCTCTGTTTTGAATTGATATCGTTTCGTTTTTAAATCAGAAAAGTGAATTTATATATATATATATATATATATATATATATATATATAAATATATAAATTTAATTGTGTATACATTGATATATAAATATACATTTATATTCATAATTATACGTATATATAGTATATATGAAAATTATATATATATATATATATATATATATATGAAAATTATATATATATATATATATATATGTATATATATATATATATATAAATTGAGGAGTGGAAGAAGAAAGGGCCTTTAATCATTTGAAAGCTGCCTTAACTAGCAATGACCTACTCGCATATCCTAGATTTGATCGCACATTTTTAGTGACAACAGATGCAAGTAGCGTAGCTATTGGTGGCGTAATTTCTCAACGAGAGGATAAAAGTAGAGAGCAACCCATTTGTTTTGCTTTCAGGGTATTAAAATGGGCAGAAAAGAATTATAGTACATTCAATCGAGAGGCATTGGCTAATTTTTGATTTGTAGAGAGACATCGGTTCTTTTTATTAAGTCAGCCGATTGAGTTGCAAAGTGATCATCACCCCTTACGTGATTTATTTTGCAAAAGTGACTTGACGTCCAAACATGCGACAGGGATTGAAAGATGGCTAGAGTTTATCGTAAAGTGGTTTGACCACACAGAAGGTAAAGCTAACATGGTAGCAAAAGAGGACCGAAGAACGAAACCAAAATATTGAAGGCTCCCATCAAAATAGAATAGCATGTGAATTGACGCGAGGAGCAATCAGGAAATGAGATTCACGAGAGAGAGAGAGAGAGAGAGAGAGAGAGAGAGAGAATGAGTGAATTTGGCGAGAGAGAGAGAGAGAGAGAGAGAGAGAGAGAGAGAGAGGAAAATAGTGAACGTGAATGCGTGTGAGTGGCCCAGGACATGACCAGGGGTGTCCAGAATGAGTGCCCTGATGATGCAGGTGTGAATGACTTGATAGGTTGTGACATAAAGGAAGTCAGAGAGGGACAGAAAAAAGAGGAATTGATGGAAGGAGTGCGAGCAGTGATTAAATGAGAATCAGAGAGTTATCCATCATTTTTTAATGTGCCTCGTGAGAATTTTTTTATAGAAAATGATATCTTATATTGTGCTTTCGAGAAGAGGGGAGGGGAATTTTGTGTATGGGTAATTCCTCCTCCATCTTTAATTAATCGAGCCGTCCACATTGTACATGCAAGTCCGTATGCAGGGCATTTAGGGATTGATTGAACGTTAAGGAGAGCACTGGAATCCTGTTTTTGGTTAAGAATGAAAAAATCTGTAGAAAATTATATAAATTTTTGTAATGCTTGTAAATGTGTCAATGAACACAAAAACACTGTACCCGAAGCCAGAAAGTGGCCTGTGATTCCTATTAAGTTTTATAGGGTGCAAATGGATGTGTTAGGACCATTTCCTACTGGTATAACACAACATAAGTATATACGTGTATTTGTGGATGCATTTACTCGTTACACTCATACCTACGCAATGTTGGATAAATCAGCAAATTCAGTACCCAGGCACTGTGCTCTTTGCTTACTAGGTTTGGTTGCCCAGAAATTTCGACGAGTGGTAATGGTCTCGAGTTTATAAATAAGGTGGTGAAATCAGTAACGGACTTGAAGAAAATTGAACACTTTTCAGTGATCGCAAATAGGTCTTCAGCTAATGGCTTAGAGGAATTTCATAATAGGGAAGGGGAATGAATTTTACGTTACCTAGTAGCTGATGACCCACTTCATTGGCACGCCATGCTTCCTACAGCTGAGCTAGCTACGAACATTGCATATAATGACTCGCTCAGGGACACGCCTTTTTTTTTTTTTCTAGTGTATGGACAGGATCCTTTGTTACCATATACGGTCCTGATTAATTCCCAACAGTTGCCAAATTTTTCAAGAGAGCAATACCGTATCTATTTACTAAATCTCTTGAGGAGAGTAATGAACGTCACTAAAAGATTTTTGAAGAGAGCTAATGAAAGACACAGCTCTAAGTATGATGGTCGGTTCAAAACCGCACTAGTAAAAGTATTTGTGGGTGATCGTGTGTATTTGAAACTATTACAACCTAGGAAACACAAAGTGTATTTGGGTCAGTACCGAGTTAAGATGGTTAAATCTAACACAGTA
>NC_090733.1:96976838-96981838 GCF_036898095.1 Palaemon carinicauda | reverse complement strand
TATATATTTGTATATATGTATGTATATATATATATATATATGTTTATAAATGAATATATATATATATATATATATATATAAATATATATATATGTGTGTGTGTTTGTGTATATACATGTATATATAACTAAATAAATATATAATATGTATATATATATATATATATATATATAAAATGTATTAATATACATAAAATTATACAAGAGTTTTTTCTTTATTAGTCAATTTGTATTTATACTATTTTTCAAGTTTTTTACTTGTAAGAATACTTTGTTAACGGTAAAGATAAATGTTTTTTTTTTTTTTATAAAACCATAGGTAAAATATGAAAAAATGTAAACTTGCAATATTAAACAAAATCCGAATAATTTTCAATATAGGTTTCTAATATCGTTGTGTTCTTGAAGATCTCTCACCTTAGCTATCAATTAACTTTGATTACTGACCGCATTGCGATCGTTAATTTCTTCAAACCTAACGAAATTACCTCAGTCCTTCTATCTTTCCACTCCTCTGATCTGCCTGGGAGAGGAGAGGAGTCCCTTGGATACAAAAAATTCATTCAACTTTTTTATCCCAACTGTTTTACAGTTAAGAGGTACGCTATCAAAATGTCGATGAATATGGGTTTAAATTTACTTGGCTTCCCGTTGGCTTCTTTAAAATTATTATTTCAAATTTGTTTTTTACTACTGTTTTATCTCACTACAAATATTCTTCACATTTTGATAGATTATTATTATTATTATTACTATTATTATTATTATTATTATTATTATTATTATTATTATTATTATTATTATTATCATTATTATTATTATTATTATTATTATTATTATCATTATTATTATTATTAGCTAAGCCAAAACTGGAGTTGGAAAAGCAGGATGCTATGAGCCCAGGGGCTCTAACATCGAATAATAGCCCAGTGAGGGAAAGAAATAAGGAAGTAAATAAACTACAGGAGAAGTAATGAACAAAAAAAAAAAAAATATTTTAAGAACAGTAACAACAATAAATTTGGTCTCTCATACATGAACTATAAATGTGTTTAATGTCAGTCTCTTCAGCATAGAAAATTTTGCTGCATGTTTGAATTTTTGCTCTTGAATAGAAACTACTACATTATAATGCTCAGAGAAAATGGGTCATGGAAATTTCATCCCCGTATCTTCCCCTTCTGAAAAGAAATCAATAATTTGAACAGCAGCTTCCATGTGTTGTACGATGCTAGCGGCATCTATATATATATATATATATATAATATAATATATATATAATATACAGTATATATATATATATATATAATATATAAATATATATATATATATATATATATGTATATATATATATATGTATATATATATATATATATATGTATATATACATATATATATATATATATATACATATATATATATATATATATATATCTGCATATATATATATATATATATCTGCATATATATATATATATATATATCTTTCAGAAGCAGGTCTTCTGAAAGCTTTTTAACTTTATCAAGGATATTGAATTGTCTTTTATTCTTTATTTATCGTAAACAATTTCGGAGTCAATGACCTTCGATGTTAGGATACCCGAAAAGTGAAAATCAATGAATGACCCTTCATACAAACTACCACAAAAAGAGCCTTGAACTTATGTAACTTATCCTTCCGCTTATTCAGCCTTCGAAACTTCCCTTTTTTTGTCTGATTCTCATAGAAACATTACGTCGTGCTTTGGAGATTGTTTTTCTTAATAATAAGAATTCAAACAATTGTTTCAGTTTGTTTAATAATTGTTTAGCTTTATTTACTCAACTTTAATTGTAATTCAAAATCTGAGTTATTTTCACATCAGTTATTCCATTAAGTGAATATGAGTATATGCAGGTTCAGCAGCAAATGCCTATTGGAATATCTTGCTTGTTTTTCTTCATTTTTTCTTTAAGACATTAGAGTAACAAAGACAGAATAAAATATGAACAGCTCAATTACAGTATATATACTTTAGTTTCCTTTTATTCATGCCATCATTGTTTGAGCACAAAAGTGATGATGATAATTAAAAAAATATATATAATTTTCAAGGAAAAGACAGATTCCAAAAGCAATAAAAGAAATGCTGCTCTTCACCATCAATATTCAGCTTTGAATTTATTACGATGCATCAATATATAATAGAACTGCCTTCGACTAATATATAATTGAATAATTAACTACGAATTCTGCCGTAGTAATCATACAGGTTCTAATTCATGTTCAGAAGTTCTTAATCTGCAAAACTGCGTCTTTTATCCATTGAATGACCATCCCATTTGCTGCTTCTGAAACTGTAAATGAAATATCGTTTGAGACCATCAATAACACTTATGCATTATTTAGATAGTACTGCTTTACAGATATTATATATATATATATATATATATATATACATATACCAAGGCACTTCCCCCAATTTTGGGGGTAGCCGACATCAACAAAGAAACAAAAACAAAAAGCGGACCTCTACTCTTTACGTTCCACCCAGCCTAACAAGGGACTCAACCAAGTTCAGCTGGTACTGCTAGGGTGTCACAGCCCAACCCTCCCACATTATCCACCACAGATGAAGCTTCATAATGCTGAATCCCCTACTGCCGCTACCTCCGCGGTCATCTAAGGCATCGGAGGCAGCAGCAGGGCCTACCGGAACTGCGTCGCAATCGCTCGCCATTCATTCCTATTGCTAGCACGCTCTCTTGCCTCGCTCACATCTATCCTCATATCACCAAGAGCTTCCTTCACTCCATCCATCCACCCAAACCTTGGCCTTCCTCTCGTACTTCTCCCATCAACTCTTGCATTCATCACCTTCTTTAGCAGACAGCCATTTTCCATTCTCTCAACATGGCCAAACCACCTCAACACATTCATATCCACTCTAGCTGCTAACTCATTTCTTACACCCGTTCTCACCCTCACCACTTCGTTCCTAATCCTATCTACTCGAGATACACCAGCCATACTCCTTAGACACTTCATCCCAAACACATTAAATTTCTGTCTCTCCATCACTTTCATTCCCCACAACTCCGATCCATACATCACAGTTGGTACAATCACTTTCTCATATAGAACTCTCTTTACATTCATGCCCAACCCTCTATTTTTTACTACTCCCTTAACTGCCCCAACACTTTGCAACCTTCATTCACTCTCTGACGTATATCTGCTTCCACTCCACCATTTGCTGCAACAACAGACCCCAAGTACTTAAACTGATCCACCTCCTCAAGTAACTCTCCATTCAACATGACATTCAACCTTGCACCACCTTCCCTTCTCGTACATATCATAACCTTACTCTTACCTACATTAACTCTTAACTTCCTTCTCTTACACACACTTCCAAATTCTGTCACTAATCGGCCAAGCTTCTCTTCTGTGTCTGCAACCAGTACAGTATCATCCGCAAACAAAAACTGATTTACCTCCCATTTATGGTCATTCTCGTCTACCAGTTTTAATCCTCGTCCAAGCACTCGAGCATTCACCTCTCTCACCACTCCATCAACATACAAGTTAAACAACCACGGCGACATCACACATTCCTGTCTCAGCCCCACTCTCACCAGAAACCAATCACTCACTTCATTTCCTATCCTAACACATGCTTTACTACCTTTGTAGAAACTTTTCACTGCTTGCAACAACCTTCCACCAACTCCATATAACCTCATCACATTCCACATTGCTTCCCTATCAACTCTATCATATGCTTTCTCCAGATCCATAAACGCAACATACACCTCCTTACCTTTTGCTAAATATTTCTCGCATATCTGCCTAACTGTAAAAATCTGATTCATACAACCCCTACCTCTCCTAAAACCACCCTGTATTGCATTCTCTGTTTTATCCTTGATCCTATTAATCATTACTCTACCATACACTTTTCCAACTACGCTTAACAAACTAATACCTCTTGAATTACAACACTCATGCACATCTCCCTTACCCTTATATAGTGATACAATACATGCACAAACCCAATCTACTGGTACCATTGACAACACAAAACACATATTAAACAATCTCACCAACCATTCAATTACAGTCACAACCCCCTCCTTCAACATCTCAGCTCTCACACCATCCATACCAGATGCTTTTCCTACTCTCGTTTCATCTAGTGCTCTCCTCACTTCATCTATTGTAATCTCTCTCTCATTCTCATCTCCCATCACTGGCACCTCAACACCTGCAACAGCAATTATATCTGCCTCCCTATTATCCTCAACATTCAGTAAACTTGTAAAATATTCTGCCCATCTTTTCCTTGCCTCCTCTCCTTTTAACAACCTTCCATTTCCATCTTTCACTGTCTCTTTAATTCTTGAGCCAGCCTTCCTTACTCTCTTCACTTCTTTCCAAAACTTCTTCTTATTCTCTTCATATGAATGACCCAATCCCTGACCCCACCTCAGGTCAGCTGCCCTCTTTGCCTCACGTACCTTGCGCTTTACTTCCACATTTTTCTCTTTATATTTTTCATACTTCTCTATACTATTACTCTGTAGCCATTCTTCAAAAGCCCTCTTTTTCTCTTCCACTTTTACCTTCACTCCTTCATTCCACCATTCACTGCCCTTCCTCATGCTGCCTTCAACAACTTCTTGCCACACACATCACTTGCAATCCCAACAAAATTTTCTTTTACTAACTTCCACTCCTCCTCTAAATTGCCAGTTTCTCTTACTTTCACTTCGTCATATATCATTTTCAACCTGTCCTGATATTTACTTTTTACCCCCGGTTTTATTAGCTCTTCAACCATCACTTCCTCCCTTTTACATCCACCTACTCTATTCCCCCGTTCTTTTGCTACAACTAATTTTCCTTCCACCAAAAAATGATCAGACATACAGTTAGCCATACCCCTAAACACGTGCACGTCTTTCAATCTTCCTAACATTCTTTTAGTTATCAACACATAATCCATTAATGCCCTTTCT
>NC_090733.1:96954338-96964338 GCF_036898095.1 Palaemon carinicauda | reverse complement strand
TGAAGTGGAGGAAATATACTAAAAAATAATAAATTAACCCATATAAATCAAATTAAAAATAAAAACATTAAAACATTAAATGAATGCTATAGGAAAAGAGCAATATCAAAATCAGAACAAATACACAGAAAACTTTTAAAGAATTCACAAAACATCATAAATATGGGAATCAAAACAATAATACACAGAAATAACCTGGAATAAAAGAAAAAGAAAAAAACCGACAAAATAAAATAAAATAAACTCTGGATAAGAAAGAAACACACCTGGTTTGGAAAAATATCCAAGACTGAGACATGGAAGGACGGAGAGGTTTAGACGTTAGAGCGTGTAAGTAATGGTTTGAAGATTAAGTGGTTAAGTTGTTAGGCAATATGTAAAGGAGCAGAGGTTGTTGAGTGATTGAGAGTAGGGGATAGCTGTTTAATGAAAAGTGATTCTAGGGTAGGTAGAGAATAGCTATTGGGTGATTGGGCTAGTATTTTGAAATTAGAATAGTTAATTAATTGCTTGCATTGTTGAGCGTGATTACGTATGGAAGAAAATTCTTTTTTATTTAAAATACAACCTGTACGGTGACTGACTCCCCTATGAGAGTCAATGCGGATCCTCAAGAGACGGTTGGAACAACCAACATAGGTTCCTAAATTACATTTAGGACAATTGTATAAGTAAACAATTGAGGACCGCATCAAATCTGGTAGAGTGTCTTTGAATGTGAACATGCTGCCTATGGATAGTGGATTTTTGAGTACTGGCATTTTTAGAAAACAAACTTTTACTGGACTTGGGTTAAACTTTTTTAGTCACTGTCCGATTTCATTTAAAGTAAACTCATGTAAAACATTAATTTTTAGAGCTTTTAATCTTTCTTCAGATTGGGGTAGATTCCACGAGGAAATTAAATTTTTAAAATCATATTTTATTAGGAACTGTTATCCATGTGACGTGTTTGATAAATTTACAAAACAGTTTTTAGATAACTTTTTTATTCCGAAAGCCACCGTACTAAACGTACCAAAAAAGCAAATGTATGTGTCTCTACCATTTATATATAACTATAAAAATGTTAAATGTAAACTTGATAAAGCTCTTTCTAATTTGTATCCTTATGTTGATTTTAAGTTTGTATTCAAAAATCCACTATCCATAGGCAGCATGTTCACATTCAAAGACACTCTACCAGATTTGATGCGGTCCTCAATTGTTTACTTATACAATTGTCCTAAATGTAATTTAGGAACCTATGTTGGTTGTTCCAACCGTCTCTTGAGGATCCGCATTGACTCTCATAGGGGAGTCAGTCACCGTACAGGTTGTATTTTAAATAAAAAAGAATTTTCTTCCATGCGTAATCACGCTCAACAATGCAAGCAATTAATTAACTATTCTAATTTCAAAATACTAGCCCAATCACCCAATAGCTATTCTCTACCTACCCTAGAATCACTTTTCATTAAACAGCTATCCCCTACTCTCAATCACTCAACAACCCCTGTTCCTTTACATATTGCCTAACAACTTAACCACTTAATCTTCAAACCATTACTTACACGCTCTAACGTCTAAACCTCTCCGTCCTTCCATGTCTCAGTCTTGGATATTTTTCCAAACCAGGTGTGTTTCTTTCTTATCCAGAGTTTATTTTATTTTATTTTGTCGGTTTTTTTCTTTTTCTTTTATTCCAGGTTATTTCTGTGTATTATTGTTTTGATTCCCATATTTATGATGTTTTGTGAATTCTTTAAAAGTTTTCTGTGTATTTGTTCTGATTTTGATATTGCTCTTTTCCTATAGCATTCATTTAATGTTTTAATGTTTTTATTTTTAATTTGATTTATATGGGTTAATTTATTATTTTTTAGTATATTTCCTCCACTTCATTTTTTAAGTATTTCGATTTATTTGTTATAATACTTGCCTTTTTAACAGAATTTCATTGACTAACGTAATGTCTATTGATATGTGTTTTACATTCCTTTTTTAGCTCCGATGATGGGAAATGTTGTTCCCGAAAGCTTAGCCAATAAACTGTCCAAATGCTGAAGTATCTGCTTTCCTTCGCCTTTCTGCTAAACCTCAAGCTTTCTAGAAGCGAAAATGCCATTAATTAATTATATATATATATATATATATATATATATATATATATATATATATATATATATATATATATATATATATATATATATATATATATATATATATATATATATATATATATATATATATATATATATATATATATTACGGCTGGAGAATTACATAAACTTCGGAGCTCTAAAATCACCTGTTTATTTTTACATAAATCTGTTACACTTGAATAATATCCGAGCTCTAAGAATATTACGTAAATCCCAGACGGCAATATATATAAACACTGAATATCCAAAAGTGTCTTAGGCTACTCTCAAAACAAAACACAATGATTATTTTAAAAGAACTATTCAAAAACAACCTTTCCGGTTCTTAGTCAGAGATTACGAGCACAGCACTGTAGGATATATTGAAGATCGAGATAATACACTATTTGCAAAAATAAATATATTCTCTAAAAATGTTAGAACACTTCAAAGGAATTATCATTGAAAAAATAATCACTCAAAATATTAAATCTGAACAAAACCTTAGACTAAGACATGAAAACATTACTTTGTAGAAATTATAAAATGACTTGTTTCACTGGAAATTGATTTATGAAATTATTTAATTTAGGTAAATAGTGAAAATAGTTAACACTTTAACACTAATAATTGGACAATAAATGGAATTTACATAATTGTAACTGTTACAATTACATCTTGGATCACACGAGGTAACCGAAAAGTTAAGCAAAATAAATACACTTCACTGTTTAACCTAAATTTCACAGGCCTAGTTTCAAAATTTTATGACAAAAAGTACTTACTTTAACACAATACACTTGAAATAACATTCAAAGGATTCATCAACATATGAAAACACAATACACAATATATGTTGGATAAAAATTGTTAATTATGTTTATCAGTAAAACACTAATTCGTACTTGAGAGGAGAGAGAGTGGACAAGCTTGGGTTCTTTCCAAGTGACAGGCTGGATCTCTACTGCTACTTATGCATTCCTAGGGTCTATATATATTGACTTAATTAGTCTAGAATTTTCTAAATAGATCATTCTAGTGGCATGAGGGCAAGGCTCTATAAGCGAGGTTCCCTATGTAGTAAATTGAGCAGGGGAACAAACCTTGCTTGTTAGGCAACCCTTTCTCATCTAACTCTGCCCGCCTCCCTCTTCGAAACAATAAAAAAAAGAGCAAATCTATTTCGAGAAGTTTCATACACTTTCAAACCACGTGGAGACATAAAAATTACATAAGCCCTTGTGTTCTTACCTCGTATTGGTAATACAGCATACCTAAAGGAGGTTACAAAGGACTTTGTAACAAAATACACGAAAGTAAAAGTTGATTGTTAAAAAAGATAACGTGAATTTACATGTACTGAATTGGATGAAAAATACAATTGAATGAATGATGAAAGTCTAATGTAATTTACATACATTACTTAAACCTACATGAAAAAAACCCCCTTAGGAGCTGGCTATACATTTCGTAAATACACAAATGAAATACATGAATAAAATTATTACTCTATAGTAAACGAGCTTCATAAGAATATATATATATATATATATATATATATATATATATATATATATATATATATATATATACTTGATAAATTATGACGCTTGATATTTTCTTTTTTTTCAATGCCATATGACATCAACATTTGATTTCCGCAGAAGGAAAGGAGCACCATAAATTCGTGCGGTAATTGGCATAAACTATAACAGTGTCGAATTGTTATTCAGAATTCATGGTATTATGATATATATATATATATATATATATATATATATATATATATATATATATATATATATATATATATATATATATATATATATCCTTTTCGTAAGTATATTGATTTGGCTGTAACAATGAAAATGAGATCTCATTTTCTTTGACACAGAAATTTGAAACGAAAAATTTCTCTAGCATGTGAATAAATGGCCCTATTTTTTAGACAGGCAGCAATGTCTGAAAAAAGAAATAGAAATTGATGAGATGTTCTTAGATAGGGTAAGGTCCTCTTTGACTGGTTGACAGCTTTATGACAAGAGCGGAATTTCAAACTATTGTCAGAGGCTGGAGCATTTCCGTTTTTCTTTGAAAGCGGGAACTCGCTAAATAACATTAAATGTTCTTTTTGATTATTATTATTATTATTATTATTATTATTATTATTATTATTATTATTATTTGTTGTTCTTGTTGCTATTATTATTATTATTATTGTTTGTTGTTGTTGTTGCTATTATTATTATTGTTGTTGTTGTTGTTGTTGTTGTTGTTGTATCTTTAATTTTAATTATATTATTATTATTATTATTATTATTATTATTATTATTATTATTATTATTATTATTATTTAAGTGTTCAAGCGAATGAATAGAAAATAATGCACAATGGAATTAGTATAGAAGAACTCGTAGTAATTATTGTTTTTAATTAAAACCACATATAACCTAAAAAAATTTATTTGATAATGTAATTACCATTTTTGTTATTATTATTATTATTATTATTATTATTATTATTATTATTAGTAGTAGTAGTAGTAGTAGTAGTAGTAGTAGTAGTATTTTTATCATCATCAACATCATCATGATAATTATTATTATTATTATTATTATTATTATTATTATTATTATTATTGTTATTATTATTATTATTATTATATTCTTTTGAACTCTACAGCAAAAAAATAAAACATCTGTTGATTTTGAGAAAATAACTTAAAAATTATCCTGTTTAATAGTGCAACATTATATTATTATTATTATTATTATTATTATTATTATCATTATTATTATTATTATTATGCTGTTTCACAGGATACTTTTACAGGAGAGGGGGTTCCCAGCCCCCTCGTCCCGTCCCTTTTAGTCGCCTCTTACGACACGCAGGGATAACGTTGGCGCTATTCTAATTGTTTTATGCCCCCGCGGCCACAGGGCAGTGAATGGTGGAATGAAGGAGTGAAGGTAAAAGTGGAAGAGAAAAAGAGGGCTTTTGAAGAATGGCTGCAGAGTAATAGTATAGAGAAGTATGAAAAATATAGAGGGAAAAAGGTGGAAGTAAAGCGCAAGGTACGTGAGGCAAAGAGGGCAGCTGACCTGAGGTGGGGTCAGGGACTGGGTCAGTCATATGAAGAGAATAAGAAGAAGTTTTGGAAAGAAGTGAAGAGAGTAAGAAAATCCGGCACAAGAATTGAAGAGACAGTGAAAGATGGAAATGGAAGGTTGTTAAAAGGAGAGGAGGCAAGGAAAAGGTGGGCGGAATATTTTGAAAGTTTGCTGAATTTTGAGGATGATAGGGAGGCAGAGATAATTGCTGTTCCAGGTGTTGAGGTGCCAGTGATGGGAGATGAGAATGAGAGAGAGATTACAATAGAGGAAGTGAGGAGAGCACTAGATGAAACGAGAGTAGGAAAAGCATCTGGTATGGATGGTGTGAAAGCTGAGATGTTGAAGGAAGGGGGTGTGACTGTAATTGAATGGTTGGTGAGATTGTTTAATGTGTGTTTTGTGTTGTCAATGGTACCAGTAGATTGGGTCTGTGCATGTATTGTACCGCTATATAAGGGTAAGGGAGATGTGCATGAGTGTTGTAATTCAAGAGGTATTAGTTTGTTGAGTGTAGTTGGAAAAGTGTATGGTAGAGTACTGATTAATAGGATTAAGGATAAAACAGAGAATGCAATCTGGGAAGTACAGGGGGGTTTTAGAAGAGGTAGGGGTTGTATGAATCAGATTTTTACAGTTAGGCAGATATGCGAGAAATATTTAGCAAAAGGTAAGGAGGTTTATGTTGCGTTTATGGATCTGGAGAAAGCATATGATAGAGTTGATAGGGAAGCAATGTGGAATGTGATGAGGTTATATGGAGTTGGTGGAAGGTTGTTGCAAGCAGTGAAAAGTTTCTACAAAGGTAGTAAAGCATGTGTTAGAATAGGAAATGAAGTGAGCGATTGGTTTCCGGTGAGAGTGGGCCTGAGACAGGGATGTGTGATGTCGCCGTGGTTGTTTAACTTGTATGTTGATGGAGTGGTGAGAGAGGTGAATGCTCGAGTGCTTGGACGAGGATTAAAACTGGTAGACGAGAATGATCATGAATGGGAGGTAAATCAGTTGTTGTTTGCGGATGATACTGTACTGGTAGCAGACACAGAAGAGAAGCTTGACCGACTAGTGACAGAATTTGGAAGGGTGTGTGAGAGAAGGAAGTTGATAGTTAATGTGGGTAAGAGTAAGGTTATGAGATGTACGAGAAGGGAAGGTGGTGCAAGGTTGAATGTCATGTTGAATGGAGAGTTACTTGAGGAGGTGGATCAGTTTAAGTACTTGGGGTCTGTTGTTGCAGCAAATGGTGGAGTGGAAGCAGATGTACGTCAGAGAGTGAATGAAGGTTGCAAAGTGTTGGGGGCAGTTAAGGGAGTAGTAAAAAATAGAGGGTTGGGCATAAATGTAAAGAGAGTTCTATATGAGAAAGTGATTGTACAACTGTGATGTATGGATCGGAGTTGTTGGGAATGAAAGTGATGGAGAGACAGAAATTGAATGTGTTTGAGATGAAGTGTCTGAGGAGTATGGCTGGTGTATCTCGAGTAGATAGGGTCAGGAACGAGGTGGTGAGGGTGAGAACGGGTGTAAGAAATGAGTTAGCGGCTAGAGTGGATATGAATGTGTTGAGGTGGTTTGGCCATGTTGAGAGAATGGAGAATGGCTGTCTGCTAAAGAAGGTGATGAATGCAAGAGTTGATGGGAGAAGTACAAGAGGAAGGCCAAGGTTTGGGTGGATGGATGGTGTGAAGAAAGCTCTGGGTGATAGGAGGATAGATGTGAGAGAGGCAAGAGAGCGTGCTAGAAATAGGAATGAATGGCGAGCGATTGTGACGCAGTTCCGGTAGGCCCTGCTGCTTCCTCTGGTGCCTTAGATGACTGCGGAGGTAGCAGCAGTAGGGGACTCAGCAGTATGAAACTTCATCTGTGGTGGAAATGTGGGAGGTTGGGCTGTGGCACCCTAGCAGTACCAGCTGAACTCGGCTGAGTCCCTGGTTAGGTTGGAAGAACATAGAGAGTAGAGGTCCCCTTTTTTGTTTTGTTCTTGTTGATGTCGGCTACCCCCCAAAATTGGGGGAAGTGCCTTTGGTATATGTATTTATGTATTATTATTATTATTATTATTATTATTATTATTGTGAGACCACAGACCTAGTTGCGTGGCATTATTATTATTATTATTATTATTATTATTATTATTATTATTATTATGAGAGAGCACAAACCTCTGCCGCAGCAGCATATTTTTCGACCTTTTGTTTGACCTTGGCCTTGACCTTTGACCTTAACATGTATTAATTGGCGTGGATTTTCATACATTCAATTTTGAACCAATTCTGAAGTCTCTGTGACAAGGATGTCCAAACATATGGCTGATTACGTGATATGACATTGACTTTTGACCTTCCGAAATGTAATCATTTCCAGCTCTTCACACAACAGTTTAATATTCCTGCAGGTGTCAATACTTTACGAATAAAATTTTGGCTGTTTGATTAATGACCGGAATTTGACCTTTTGCCTGACCTTGACCATGGACTAAACATTGACCCTCGACGTTAACCTCTATTAATTTTCTTGGATTTTCATTCAATCATAAATGAACCAAAACTGAAGTCTCTATTGCCAGCATTTTACTTAACATTTAATCGTTGTAAGTTTCGTTATTCTATTATCAAAATTTTGGCCAGGAAGGGGTTCACTAACAAACCAACACACACACTCACACACATAGGGGGTAAAACATAACGTCCTTCCAACTTCATTGGTGGAAGTAAGTAGCATTTATAATATTTATTATTTTTTTAAATCAGCAGCATATTAGGTGGAAAAAGTTTATATGAAAGTAAAATTCTGTCTTGGCTATATATGAAATATCGGCCCTGTTCACGAAAATTCTTATATAGTGTAATTTATAAACCTCAGGATATGAAGCCATGATGATACATTTAACACTTTTTTCTTTAAATTTTGATATAGTTTATTAGTTCATAATTGTGCTTATATCTATATGCATTCATTTGTCGAAATTGTCTGGTTGATTTACAAGCATATGTGTTTTTTTTTTTATAAGAACAAAAAATTAAATATCTGTATATATAGTAGGCGGTATATTAAAATGCTAGGCGGTATATTATAATGCTACGCGGAATATTACCGTGTTAGTGAAACATTTGCAATTGAATGCAGGAATCGATTTGCAGTATTAAAGACATTAAGTGACGAAGAACAGACAATTAATGGAGAATGGCATAATATTAACAACATACATCAGTCAGTTGATAGTGAAGTCTTGGGACATGCAGTTACAAGGAGAATTCCAAGGAAATCAAATGATCCATGTTTGCCAACGGTTTTTACCGTATAAGGGGATAGGTTTAAAGCGACGGACAAACTGTCTAGAATTAGTATGGACCGGCATGGGTCACTTGCCTTAGTTAGATAGGCACTTCACATCACCAGGAACTGGCTATCCTCTATGGATTTAGTCAGCCATGAAAAGAGGAGATGACAGATTGGCCCCCAGTTCCTGGGGGTGGCTGGGTGCTAGGAATCTCCCGGTTTATGATTACTAAAAAAATAAAAAAATAAAAATAGGTAATTGGAATGTTAGAATCAGGAATTAGATTGGGAAGTTACAGCAAGTGGACTATAAGGCCATTCTGCTGTAGCCAGTCAAGCACAATGCATAGATAATGGAGGTTTTCCTCTTTGGAGGAAGAGAAAACAAGTATGTTGTCCACATAACATACACAGAAGGGTAGGATCCATAAGATTCCAACCATGAGACGTTGAAAAGTGGCCCCAGCATTACGACGCCAAAAAACAGGAGTAATTGAAGGTTTCGTTGCTGAAAGGTGTGGTAATGGCAGTCTCAGGGTTGTCTTCTGGGTTCAAGGACACCTAATAATACCCCTTCAGGAGGTCGAGCATGGAAAGAAACATTTGCTTTGGCAAATAGGTGGTCACGTTGGCGATGTTTGGGAGGGGGTAGTGATCAGGTTCTGTCTGTATGTTTGGGTGCCTGTAACCCCCACACGGACATAGAGAGCTATCTTTCTTTAGAATGATGTGTAAGGGTGGCGTCCATTTCTTCCATTTCAGCGGACGTTTGTTCAGCAACAACCCAACAACTCTATGCCAACCACCTGAATCTGGCGAATATTTGCGGCCCTATCATCTTGTTATGGTGATACATACCATGTTTGGGGGAACCTTGGGCGCTTGACAAAGTTCTTGTCGAAAAATATTTGGGTACGATGGGAGGAGAGGGTGGTAGGCATTCTTAGGTACGCTGATGAGGAAAGCGAGTTTGCTGGTTGGAGAGGTGTTGACTAGCCGTTGGTGAGCAACATCGACCCTGGGCTGTAGTAGGTTAGCCAGGGCACCAACCACCCGTTGGTATAATACCTCTGGAGAGTTATGGGGTATCTTGCCTGGCGAGACAGTACTACATCAGATCCTTTTCTATGGTTACGGTTCATTTTCCCTTTGTCTACACACACTGATTACTGACGCCTATTCTTTACATATTCTCCTCTGTTCTCATATACATGACAACAAGAGATTACCAAACAATTCTTCTTCACTCAAGGGGTTATCTACTGCACTGTAATTTTTCCGTGGCCACTTCCCTCTTGATAAATGTTGAAGAGACTCTTTAGGTATGGAAGCAGCTCTTTTAGGAGGACACTTCAAAATCAAACTATTGTTCTCTATTCTTGGGTAGTGTCATAGCTTCTGTACCATGGTCTTCCACTGCGTTGGGTAAGAGTTCTCTTGCTTGAGGGTACACTCGTGCACAGTATTATATATTATTTCTCTTCCTCT
>NC_090733.1:96946838-96949338 GCF_036898095.1 Palaemon carinicauda | reverse complement strand
CAAGGTTTAAAGGAGATCTGTAGAGAAGTGTTTTCTTGCCAGTATCCGCTTCAGTGACAGGAATGGAGAGTAATAGTTTTTATCGATATAGAAAAGTATACCAACTGTTACTGATCGGATGCTTGTTCTATGAAACTGGAAAATCGCAGGGGAAAAGCATCCAAAGCGTTACAGTAGAATTTTGGTGGAGAGAAGTTTAAAGATTGAAAGTTTGTTCATGAATATCAGAGGCAAGGGACAGTGCCAATGCCCTGGAGACTGACCAAATATTCATATGGTCAGTGGCTAAGCCGACTCTCCACCCGAGCTAGGACCAGAAAGGTCCAGGAAATGGCAGCTGATTACTTAGTAGGTAGACCTATATCCACCCTCCACTCCCAAACCCTTTATCCTAAGTTCACAAGGATGGCGATGTTGCAGACACTATAAGAAACTATCGAGCTTCAGCTGGACTCGAACCCTATTACGGCAGATCGCCTGACAAGGACGTTTCAAATAAGCCATCGGAGAGAGAGAGAGAGAGAGAGAGAGAGAGAGAGAGAGAGAGAGAGAGAGAGAGATATTCAAATACTAGTAAACCGACAATAATTACCTATACCCTAAAAAATGCTAGTGTCTGATATGTACCTATTTATCTATCTACAGTTATTAGAGATTACCTTTTAGACAATAATTTCCCAAGGAAATGTTCACCAATTCTATGCAACTTGTATTAATAACATTACTTTAATTATTTCGAGTTCACCAGCTAGTAAAACAATATTAATGACGTCTACATTTTCCAAGCTTGCATAATGAAAGATTGAAGGAGATGAATACTGAAGGAGGAAGAGGGATGAATATGAGACTTCCTTAGCTGCATAATACAATGCTGTGGGTCATTAAATGCTAAACTTACTTTACTTTTGATAAGCCGTTGCAAGAGAAACCTGCTAAAGTAGAATAATAGACTGATTATTTCCAACGGATTCAGTGATGTTAATAAAAAAAAAACATATATTGCTTCAGGTAATATATCCAAAATAAGATAAAAAATTATTTAATATGTCTAAAGTAAGTCAAATCCTACATCAAATGAATTTTCTAAAATGTTTACAATATTCTCATATACAAAAAAAAAAATTCTCATAAATTTATTCTCTTAGAATGAAATTAACTTTATAAGACAAAGGCTATAAAAAATCCATAACAGTGGAAAACTGTTGGATAACTCTACCTTTCCATAATAAATGTATAATATATATTTTTTTTATACTATTGAATCTTAATGAAACTATCCATAATCTATATCTATTTATCTTATTCTATGGGGATAAAAGACTAGATTTAATAATAAACTATTATGAAGGAAAAAGTAGCACCCCTCTTGTATAAAAAAAAGATAACATTAAAACCTACATTAGTTCTAAAAGAAAAACGGCCTCCAGGACATGTTTGTTCCATATTTCATTTTTCTTTCGACTCCAAACCAGACAGCTGAGACCAAAGGGAAACAAATGAAGGTCGACCTCTGCCATAACTTTTGTTACCAAAATATTCTATATTTCAAGATTATGGAGTTTTAGTGTCGTAATTTTTAATGAATAAGAGATAATTTTTAACAAGTTAATGACGTCCTTTTGATAAGGATTGTCTCTTTGTATGTATGCGTCACTCAGCGAAAGAAATATGATTGATTTTTTTTTTTTTCATTGAAGTCTTAATTTAGACGCTATTAAGATTTAAATATTTCTGACGTATTGTAATTATAATAAAAAAAATAACTAGAATTGGAAATAGAATATTATGTATGGATAGATATCTCTAACATGCTATCAAGACATATTACTGGTGTACACGGGCAGTCAGAAATGACGTCTAAATATTTCGATATATATGCACACACAAACGCATAGAGATTCAACCATTTTCAACCCCTTCCGCTTTCCCAACCTAACTACAGCCCACTAGTTCGGCAATTTTTGGAAGAGTGTGCTTTCCGAGTGCTCCTCTCCGGGTGCTCCCTCTCACCACGGCATGACAACTCACTCTCCCCTTGGGGTGGCAAGAAAAAAATGCACACACAAACACATACACACACACACGCGCACACACACACACACACACACACACACACATATATATATATATATATATATATATATATATATATATATATTATATATATATATATGGTCACACACTTATATTTTATTGGGGAGAATAGATAGCTTAATTGAAAATAATATAACAGAGAGAGAGAGAGAGAGAGAGAGAGAGAGAGAGAGAGAGAGAGGAGAGAGAGAGAGAGAGGAGAGAGAGAGAGAGAGATTCTCATAGCAGCATCTGTAGAATACTGAGGATTATGTCGATATGGACTCTCATTTACTACCCTCAGATCCGGATACATTTTGCTGATTACCACTCTCTCTCTCTCTCTCTCTCTCTCTCTCTCTCTCTCTCTCTCTCTCTCTCTCTCTCTCTCTCTCTCTCTCTCTCTCTCTCTCTCTCTTCCACATTT
>NC_090733.1:96934338-96936838 GCF_036898095.1 Palaemon carinicauda | reverse complement strand
CCAAACCCCACTAAAATAGGTAAACAAATATCTCCTACCTAATAACTGCCTCCCTACATGTCACCACAAGCTCCAAAGCTCCCGCAACTGCCTGTGTTGAAGATGCATTGATGGCAGTGTCTCTCCCACGTCCACCTTGATGCCTGGATTCCTACGTAGGCGCCGAGGACTGCATGCAAGAACACACAGGAATTTCAAATCACCACAGGTGGCAGAAATGCATCCTCTAAAAGCCGTCAAACATTGGCTTCACAATCTTCTGAAATGCTCGCATAAGCCAGCTGCTGCAGTAGGTCTGGGAGTGGCGAGCTCGAACTGTGTCTTCAAACAATCGAGTTCCTTGCATGTAAACACAGGTGTCTCTTCTCACCAAGGACTCGAAAAACACAGAAAAGAAACAAGCGTTAAACTAGACACTTATAAATCTTTAAGCGAACAGGGAGGACGTTAAAACAGCACGTCAAAAGAAAAAATAAAATAATATTAAAACTCTAGCCTTATTAACCAAACCTTATGCTAATTTTACATAAAAAAAAAAACATGCAGTAACAAGGCTGGCGTAAACAAAAGCAAAATTACGTTAACACATAATACCTTCCTCCTCGAAAAAGAAAAAAAAAAACAGAAAAATTATTATTTTTTTTTTTATATATACAATTGGAAATGCATCTCTAAAGTAAGAACAATAAGTATAATACCGGAACAATAAACCTAAAACCAAACTGAAAGTACCCCTAAAGAATACAAACCAAAAGCTCTATATAACTTACCATTATTTTAAAGATCCAATATTACCGTACTTCGTCAAAAATATTCAATTCTATGGAAACAATCCTACCTAACTAAACCGAAATAAACTTACAGGTATGCCCACAGACATACACCTTAACCTACAATACATCGGCTTTATAGTCCATAAAGTCATATATATTATTATGCAATCAAAAGTCTTAGTATATCGGGACAAATCAATAATTAAATTAGGGGAACCTTTATAAAACACTAGAGTGTATACCACTCAAAGAAACCTCCTAAACTTTATCTATAAAGCTATTATTTAAACGGAACTACATCCTAACAATTTTTTCCATACAATCTCAATGGAGAAACGAGCAAGGCGGCGTATGAGAAGGATCATGCATTCACACTAAATTCTAGAAAGAGTATCAGGAATATTGTTGTCAGTCCCTTAGACGTGTTTTATAAGTAAATTGAATTCCTGCAGAAAAAGAGCCCAGTGCAAAATCCTCTGGTTTGCTCCCTTCATCCGCTCGATGAAAGCCAATTGATTGTGGTCCGTCCATATTTCAACCGGTAAAGAAAAATTTGTCACGTACGGCTTAAAATAGTTAAGAGCGGGGACCAAAGAAAGAGCCTCTTTTCTATGGTGGAGTAAAGTTTCTCCACCGCCAGAAGCTTTTTACTATAGTAAGACACAGGATGAACACCGTCCTCCTTTCTATGAAAAAGGACACCTTCAATGCCGACGTCACTGGCATCTACTGCTATAATAAAAGTCTTCTGAAAATCTGGGGAAGTCAAAATGGGGTTAGTAATTGATACTGATTTAAGTTTATTAAAAGATTCTTCACAATGATCCGACCACAAGAACTGTTTTCCTTTTTATAATAAACTAGTAAGAGGCTGAGCAAGATCAGAGTAATTACACACAAATCTGCGGTAATAACCGGTCATGCCCAGCACTCTTCTTATCACTTTAACATTACCAGGCCTTTTCAAATTTATAATTGCCTCGAGGTTAGCTTGTTTCGGAGCCACCTGACCTAAACCAACCTTGTGACCCAAATAACAAACCTTGGCCAAATTAACAACTAACCCTGCAGACCTAAGGGTTTCAAAAACCTTACGTAACCTTAACATGTGGGTATCACAGTCTTTACTATATACTACCAAGTCATCAATATAAATTTCCACTCCTTCCAAACCACAAATTACCCTATTCATGAGCCTTTGAAAAGTACATGCAGCATTTTTCATTCCAAAAGGGATAACCTTACACTCGTATAGGCCAAAGAGAGTGACAAATGCGGATATTTCACGAGCTCGGTCGGACAATGAACCTGCCAATAACCATTCAAAAGATCCAGCTTAGTAATAAATTTGGCAGAACCAATCCGATCCAGACAATCATCAATACGAGGGAGAGGAAAAGAATTATTTTTCGTATTTGTGTTCACTTTACGGTAGTCCACACACATGCAGAACTTACCGTCTGCTTTCTTTACTAATACAATAGGAGAACTCCAAGGACTTACACATGGTTGAATAAGGTTATGTTCCAACATATACTGTATCTCCTTACTGACTAAATCCCATTTTATGGGGTTCAGCCGGTAAGGACTATGCTTCACAGGGGAAGCATCACCTACATCAACGTCATGACTTAAAATATTTGTTCTACCTGGAGCATCTTGAAAAAGTTCTGAAAAGGAATAAATTAAATTAAGCACATCCTCCTGTTTGTTAATATGTAAAGGAT
>NC_090733.1:96911838-96916838 GCF_036898095.1 Palaemon carinicauda | reverse complement strand
CTGTGGCACACATACACCTCCTCCCGCCCAACATCCGAGGAAAAGGAAACAGAGGAAGGGGGAGACGAGGGAGTTTAATGGCCCCCTTCATGACATCACAAGCAGTAGCCGAGACAGCGCTTCCATCGACGACGGATTTAGAGCAGGCACTGGGACCTCCATCGGTACCCCCCGACCTCACCACCGCAGCACTAGGGAGTAGCGGCATTGCAGCTGAGGTCATTGGCCCGTGCCCCATATCTCGTAATAGCCAGCTAGAAATGTTAGCAGTTAGGATTGACCTGCCAGATATATCCATTCGAGTGCTGATCAACACAGGAACCAGCATTTCACTAATTGAAAAAAGATTCTCCTCAAACCCACTATAGTCAGCGGCATCCGTCGTCCTCCACATGCCAGGAGGAAATAAACTACACATAAACCATAAAACGATCATCAACTTTAAGGTCGGATCTGTGAAGTTTACACATGAATATTTTGTCCTGTTCACCTTGGGAATTCCAGGAATCGAGGCTATTTTAGGAATTGATTTTATCTCTAATAATCAAATATGCATTTTTGAGGGAAAAGATACAATAACAGTAAAAGCAGGAGGGTACATTTTGTAGATAGGAAGTCATGAGAGAGTAAGTGCTTGTGCGAGTTTGGAGAGACATTTAAGTAAAGTAACAGCTGTACCTGAGAGAGGAGAAGTGCTGTCTCCTCAGACACTTACGAGCATATCAGTGACCTCGTGTCGCCCTCTTCCGGAAGGAACCAAGGTCGTGGACAAATAAAAGAGTTGTGCTAGGAAGTGATTCTGTGTGTGAATTAGATTTATGTGAAATTGCTTAAAATGGGATGTTGTTAGCCACAACTCCCGCCCGCACAGACGAACCCATTAGAATTTGATTGTGGAAGCGAGAAAACTATGTCCGTCAGAATATCAACCCGTAGTTAGTGATATTGTCAATAATTATACTGATGTAAGTATTCTGGGAGTCGCTTCATTTTCGGCCAATATCATCTCTGTAGTTCTTTCATCTTCTTTTAATGATAGCTTCGACTCCAAATGCACTGCATTCATTCATGGCACATTAAGGTCTTCCTCAGCTTCAGATATGTCAGTCAAATTATTCGTTTCATATCTTCTATTCATAACCTCATTAAAGCGTTCCATCCAACGTTGCCTTTCTACATCTTCTGATGCAATAACAGATTGATTTCTCTTTTTTATGGGTATATGCTTCTTCTTTTCTTCCGTGGAGATTTCATTTATAATTATATGAGCAATTCTTACACCATAGACAATACATGAATTCATATCTTTGTCAGCCTCATCTGCTTTCTTGTCTACTTATTTTCTCTAGTCATTCCTGGCTTTTCTTTTCACCTTACTATCAGTATGGGAATACTTAGCATCCTCTTCCTTGTAATTTTCGTTACTCCCTCGAAAAATTTCAAATCAATAACCGCGATAAAATAGATCGGTCACATATAAACTTAAGTTAACTGATGTATACAAACCTGTAAAATACACAAAAAAATTTATATATTAATTGATTATGAATAAGACAAAAACTGTTCATTTTCTTTGTAAAAGATACCCTGTATGTCAATTACATGAAATTACGGTTATATGTAAAGTTTACGCAATCTTCATAAACGACTGTAACAAGTGTCAGGAATGCAAGTAAAATCCTATGTTAAAGAAAATAGTGCGTCACTTTACATTAATGATAAATAACTTATTCGAAGATGCGAGGAAGTTTCTCCATTAACAAAGTTCAGTTCAGTAAAAAAATACATCCTTATTGGTGACGTTAGAATTGTAAATACAAAATTGTGCGGTGATTGTAGTTTCCCTCAATTAATGGCCATTTTCTAATTATTTTCTTATTATCCTGTTTTTTTTTTTTTTTTTTTTTTTTTTTTTTTTTTTTTTTTTTTTTTTTTTTTTTTTTTTTTGTCAAATCACCTGGTGATGCAGTAAGTAGGCAAACAAGGCTCTGCCTACGTTAAGGGTGGGGGGGGGGGAAGTGAACAGACTTTCTCTCTCCTGGCCTTGAGTTTTTTTGTAAAAGTGTATATAATGATGGTTATTCTTAATCTTATGGGCTATAAAACAACCGAAAAAGCTAAAATGACCAGTTTTAATCACCAATATCATTCAATCGTTCTTGCACAGGCTCTACTCTAGGAAAGGGAATGTTGTGTGATCAGGCTCAATATAATACCTACTGGCCTTTATTGTCTTCGTAATTAATTAGGAATATATATATATATATATATATATATATATATATATATATATATATATATATATATATATATATACATATATATATATATATATATATACACACACACACACACACACACACACACACACACACACATATATATATATATATATATATATATATATATATATATATATATATATATATATATATATATATATATGTGTGTGTGTGTGTGTGTGGGTGTGTGTGTATATATATGCACACACACACACACACACACACACACACATATATATATATATATATATATATATATATATATATATATATATATATATATATATGTATATATATATACTTGTATGTGTATATATTTGTATACATATTTACTTGTATATATGTACATGTATATACATATGTGTATATATATATAAATATATATTCTATGCTGATTCTATGCTGATTCTTTAATTAAATATCACCTAATATGACCCTTTCTTAACATCTTTTTCTATATCCATCATTACTCTACACACAAACATACACATGCACATATCCATGTATGCAATTCTTTTAATTAAATCTTTATGAAAAAGATAAAGAATTCTGATGAAATCATGCCACTTCATCAGCTAGAATGGGAATATGAGAAAAAACTATTAAAGGAATTTGGCGCTTCACGTATGCAAAGAATATTTTTAATATCAGTCTTTAAAAAAATGGATTCCATTCAAAATGCACAGGGTTTTATCCTTGTACTGTAAGCCATGAAATGAAATTTGTCCTGAGGTCTTTTTTTTTTTTTTTTTTTTTTTTTTTTTTTTTTTTTTTTTTTTTTTTTTTTTTTTTTATGTATACTTTTTCGTGATTCTTTCATTCATTGTAAAAGAAATCCAAAACCAAACTTCTTTCTATGAGTATAAATGAATTGGTATAAATGCCACTCACGTGGGGCAAGCCAGCCTCAACTTAGTGCCGGTGTAAAGGATTCAAGTTACCCCCCGTTTCAAATTACCCCCCGGTAACTTGAAACCGGTTTCAGATTACCGGGGGAGTAGTTTGAAACCGGTTTCAAGTTACCCCCTCTGTTTTCAAGTTACCCCCTCATCAGAATGATAAATAATTCATGTGACATCGCGAATATGTATCATGCATTTATTGTTGGCTTCGCAGCAGTAGGAAAAGTAGTTTAATCTGGTATTTAAGACCAAAAATTGTGTATTAGTGAATTATATGATACGTTAAAAGTCACAGAGTGTAATTTAAGGTTTTGTGATAAAGGCGAGGTAAAATTTTATTTTGTTTCTGTTCGTGTGATTGTTGATATTTTCGTATTTAAGTCCTAAAGTGTCATATAATTCCCTAATTCACAATATTTGAAGTTACAGACTTTCATTTAAGGTTTAGTGATCACGGCGAGGTAAAACTTTATTTTATTTCAGTGTGCGCGTGATTGTCGAGATTTTATTTTTTTTTTAATTTTAATTATCTGGCCTTATCTTTCAATTAAACACAAACTATGACGCATCTAACTTTATACAAAACAATTATTAAGTAAAAAAAGATAGATATTAGCCGTAAAAATATTTGAAATCAAAACCATCATAATGAACCCTGTTTTAGCATTACATGGAAAAAAATATTTACTAAATTAAATATTAAGAAAAAAAAATGGGAAAATGGTAATGAAATTGTTAAATTTGGAATTGACCAAACAATCAAACGTGTCACAGATGCACCCAACATATCAAAAACGACTTTGTTTCAGATTTGCTAGGAAAATTGGGTCAAGGGTATTAAGCATACTGATAACATTATAAAGGAAGACATGAAAATGGTCTGAATGAACTAATTTATTGAATCTTTTGTGATAGCACTAACTTCATCTGACGAAGTCACCATAACCACGTTTGCTAATATAACCTTTGTTGTAAAGAAATTAATTTTGTCGATTAATTAAATAAATTCTAAAACAATACAATCACCTACGTAAATATACCATATTAAACATAGTTAATTAAATCCTTTGTAAAGAATCCTGTCTTTTAATAATCAATCAGAATTGAGAAATTAATTCATTTGATATCAAAATTAAGATTATTTCTGTTAGTATGATGATCGTTTTATAACAATTTTGCTATTTGTTATATTTAAGAGTTTCAACTTGTCACCACGTGGTTGCAAACAAAAAGAACGAAGGAAACAATTTAGGGAGAGTATCAAATTAAAGGATTATATTCTTAGACCGTTCAAATCCGGGTGAATGACTTATTAGTTGACCCTTTTCTCCTATTCTTGGCTCGCCCATAGATTAAAGCGGCTAAGCCAGGTGTGCTTTAAAAATGACCCAAGAGAACTGGCAATGCCACTATTGGGCTCCGAGTTTGCTCTTAAAATAGTTTGACTATACCCATAGATGCAATATAACAATAGAACTCCTTGTGTCCATATATCTCTTTGTTTATTCATTTATTCTGTCACTGATAATGCATAGTAACTTCGTAGTATTTGGATGCTATGCACGTAAAAAATAAAAGCTCAAATATAAATTACCAACATGCATGTCGTCGTGCAGACAGAATTAACGTTGTGTAAGCTACTGTTAGCTCGATTCATTTTAAACCAGAGGACATTAAAGATGGTATGAAGTCTCGATTACTAGGTATTGCTGTTTTGTCATTTGATGAAATGAGTAATAAGAAAGAATGGAGCTATAGGTAGTAGGTTGGCCAGGACACCAGCCACCCGTTGAGATACTACCGCTAGAGAGTTATG
>NC_090733.1:96886583-96896583 GCF_036898095.1 Palaemon carinicauda | reverse complement strand
AAAGTATATACATTGAGTTACGTACTTGTTTAAGAAAGTATATACATTGAGTTACGAACTAGTTCAAGTGAAGTATATACATCAAGTTAGGAACTTGTAAAAAAAGGATTATATACATTGAGTTACAAACTTATTTAAGAGAATTATATACATTGAGTTACGAACTTGTAAAAAAAAAAAACATTACATAAATTGAGTTACAAACTTGTTTGAGAGAATTATATACCTTGAGTTACGAACTTGTTTAGGAGAAGTATATACATTGAATTATGAACTTGTTTGAGAGAAGTATATACATTGTGTTACGAACTTGTTTAAGAGAATTATATAGATTGAGTTACGAAGTTGTTTAAGAGAATTATATACATTGAGTTACGAACTTGGTTAAGAGAATTATATACAGTAAGATATGAACTTCTTTAAGAGAATTATATACATTGAGTTACGAACTTGTTCAAGAAAAATATATACATTGAGTTATGAACTTGTTTAAGAGGATTATATACATTGAGTTACAAACTTGTTTAAGAAAATTATTTACATTGAGTTACGAACTTGTTTAAGAGAAGTATACCCATTGAGTTACGAACTTGTTTAAGAGAAGTATATACACTGAGTTACGAACTTGTTCAAGAGAAATATATACATTGAGTTACGAACTTGTTAAAAAGAATTATATACATTGAGTTACGAAGTTGTTTAAGAGAATTATATACATTGAGTTACGAACTTGGTTAAGAGAATTATATACGGTAAGTTATGAACTTCTTTAAGAGAATTATATACATTGGGTTACGAACTTGTTCAAGAAAAATATATACATTGAGTTATGAACTTGTTTAAGAGGATTATATACATTGAGTTACAAACTTGTTTAAGAAAATTATTTACATTGAGTTACGAACTTGTTTAAGAGAAGTATACCCATTGAGTTACGAACTTGTTTAAGAGAAGTATATACACTGAGTTACGAACTTGTTCAAGAGAAATATATACATTGAGTTACGAACTTGTTTAAGAGAATTATATACATGGAGTTACGAACTTGGTTAAGAGAATTATATACATTGGGTTACGAACTTGTTTAAGAGGTTTATATTCATTGAGTTACGAACTTGTTTAAGAGAAATATATACATTGAGCTATGAACTTGTTAAAGAGAATTATTTACATTGAGTTACGAACTTTTTTAAGAGAAGTATATACATTGAGTTACGAACTTGTTCAAGAGAAATATATACATTGAGTTACGAACTTGTTTAAGAGAATTATATACATGGAGTTACGAACTTGTTCAAGAAAAATATATACATTGAATTATGAACTTGTTTAAGAGGATTATATACATTGAGTTACAAACTGGTTTAGGAGTATATACACTGAGTTACGAACTTGTTTAAGAGAATTATATACATTGGGTTACGAACTTGTTTAAGAGGTTTATATTCATTGAGTTACGAACTTGTTTAAGAGAAATATATACATTGAGTTACGAACTTGGATAAGAGAATTATATACAGTAAGTTACGAACTTGCTTAAGAGAAGTATAAACACTGAGTTACGAACTTGTTTAAGAGAATTATATACATTGAGTTACAAACTTGGTTTAGAGAATTATATACAGTGAGTTACGAACTTGTTTAAGAGAAGTATAAACACTGAGTTACGAACTTGTTTAAGAGAAGTATATACATTGAGTTACGAAGTTGTTTAAGAGAATTATACACATTGAGTTATGAACTTGTTTAAGAGGATTATATACATTAAGTTACGAACTTGTTTAAGAAAAGTATATACACTGAGTTACGAACTTGTTTAAGATAATTATATACATTGAGTTACAAACTTGGTTTAGAGAATTATATACAGTGAGTTACGAACTTGTTTAAGAGAAGTATAAATACTGAGTTACGAACTTGTTTAAGAGAAGTATATACATTGAGTTACGAAGTTGTTTAAGAGAAGTATATACATTGAGTTACAAACTTGGTTTAGAGAATTATATACAGTGAGTTACGAACTTGTTTAAGAGAAGTATATACATTGAGTTACGAAGTTGTTTAAGAGAAGTATATACATTGAGTTACAAACTTGGTTTAGAGAATTATATACAGTGAGTTACGAACTTGTTTAAGAGAAGTATGAACACTGAGTTACGAACTTGTTTAAGAGAAGTATATACATTGAGTTACGAACTTGTTTAAGAGAATTATATACATTGAGTTACGAACTTGTTCGAGAGGATTATATACATTGAGTTACGAACTTGTTTAAGAGAAGTATATACATTGAGTTACGAACTTGTTTAAGAAAATTATATACATTGAGTTACGCACTTGTTTAAGAGAAGTATATACACTGAGTTAAGACCTTGTTGAATAGTGTTATATAGATTGAGTTACGAATTTTGTTTAATAGAATTATATACTCTGAGTTACGATCTTGTTTCAGAGAATTATATACATTGATTTACGAACTTGTTTATGAGATTTATGTCCTTTGGGTAACGAACATGTTTAGGAGAATCATATGCATAGAATTTAGTGTAAATCAAGTAAAAGCGTAAAGTCCTCAACATTGTAAAAAGTAAATTCTAAGCATTTGAAAGTGGTGGCATGTTTTCCTCCGTAAAATCTATATGATGGAAATATCACATTATTATATGAATAAATTTAAATACTGTAGTATCACAGCCCGCGTTAATTTAATTGAGGTTGGGACGGTCCGTTTATGAATTAAGCGTACTATAATGTATATGGACCTTTCTCTTAATATATCCATAAATATTTTATTATCAATTCGTACTTTACTTTAAGGAAAATAATATTCCTTTAGCTTATCAACTGAATATTACTTATGATATAAAGATTTATCAGATATAGTCAAATTAAAGCATGTTTACCTAACGAAATATAACTGCTTGTAGTAAAGGTAATTTTTTTCGGATTCTAAATTACTTCTGTTAACATAAGGACAGGTATGGTAACATTATTATTATTATTATTATTATTATTATTATTATTATTATTATTATTATTATTATTATTATTATTAGCTAATCTACAACCCTAATTGGAAAACCAGGATGCTCTAAGCGCAAGGGTTGCAATAAGGAAAATAACCCAGAGAAGAAGTAATGAACAATTATGATGGAATTAAAACTAAAGACTTCTATCTCTGGAGCAAACTTCATTTTCTACAGCGATATTTCACGAGACAAAAACAAGACTTACATAAGGTACACTGTATAAGATTTACTCTGTTTTAGAGATGGGATACGGAAATACCTCATATCGACGCATATAAAAGTGTGACTTGCTTTCTAAAGGCTTAAAGGCCAATCATGAATGACAGAGGCAAGGGACATGACATTGTCCTATCAAGTAAGACAATGCCCTAGGCATGAATTTAATTCTAATAGTCAGGCCTTCTCCATTATAAGGCTCAATACTACACAGTATTCCAGAAGCTTTATTCCAACTGTGACCAAGTTGTGGAATGATCTTCGTAATCGGGTAGTTGAATCAGTAGAACTTCAAATGTTTTTATGTTGAACAGGCTGGGCTGACATAAGTCTTTTTATAGTTATATATGAATTAATTGTTTTAATGTTGGTAATGTTTTTTTTAATATTTTATTTTAATTTTTCATTACTTCTTATATAGTTTATTAATTTCTTTGTTTCCTCTCCTCACTAGGATATTTTTCCTTGTTGGAGCCCTTGGGCTTATAGCATCTTGTTTTTCCAAGTATGGTTTTAGCTTGGCTAGTAATAATAATAATAATAGTAATAATAATGATAATAATAATAATAATAATAATAATAATATTACATATGATCAGTGCTCAAGCCCCCCTCTCTACCAAAGCAAGGACTAAGGAGGGCTAGGCAATGGCTGCTGATAACTCGGCAGTTAGAGACCTATAGGCTCCCTAAACACCCCATCCTTATCTCACAAGGATGGTGAGGTTTTAGCAACCAAAGGAACTAACAAGTCTGAGCGGAACTTGAACCACAGCCTAGTAATCACCAGGCAAAGACGCTACCACCAGGCCACCACAACCCTGAATAATTAGAAACTCAAAGTAGTCATATGGAGTTATAGGCCCACGTTTATTTCATATATGGCATATCCAAGCTAATTCATACAATTGGAAAATTAAACTAAAATAAACACGGGCGATGGAAGAATCATAGAACACTGTCATGCATTATTATTATTATTATTATTATTATTATTATTATTATTATTATTATTATTATTATTATTATTATTATTATTACTAGCTAAGCTACAACCATAGTTGTTACGGCAGGATGCTTTAAGCACAAGGGCTCCAACAGGGTAAAATAGTATATTATTACTCAGTATATTACATCCCGAATATAAATTAAATCAGATAATACCCGGACATAATATAAAAAAGGGCCTAAAATATAAAGTTTAATTGGGGTCTAAGATATTTACCACATCTTAGACGTGTGAATCCTTGCCTTATCCAGTAAGGATATTCTGTAAAACCATTTTGCTGTATCAGTTCCTAAAGCAACGTTTATAAGCTTTTGCTAATACTAATTGTTTGCTTAGATACGATTAAATTTCATGCTATGGCAATTTAGCCATTACATCATTAAAAGGTCTTTGTATAGTAATTCATATTGGTAAGAAATGAAGTTACCGCTCACTAAATTAATTCTTTGAAATGTTTATAATTTGCAGATCAAATACTAACATTATTCATAAAATAACCTGCCACCTGTGGGAATATTTAAAGGATAACCCAAAAAGTTTAGCATTCAGTAAAGTATTCCCTGCAACAACAGGTAATCACGATTAATACCATCTTAAAACACCTAAAAGTTACATAATACCAGTCTGTAATAAATCAATTTTTTTTATATATTTCACCACATCACGTTTAATTTTTGACATGCATTAGAAGGGAATATGACATCAATAACTTATTTACTGATTTGACATAGGAATATGAACAAGAGGTCACTAAAATACAGAACATAAATTTAAGTAACTCCTAGATTTTTTCCCTTTGTAAGGAAGGTAAAGAAGGGGAGGGAGGCGAGTCATTACCTCTCCTTAATCAAAGATTTCTCTCGCCCTAAAAGAAACATGTCCATATTCTTCCACGTAGAACATGTCCATATCCTGAAGTACCATGTCAAGAAAAGACAATAATACGACTGATACCATTTTCTAATTCTATTTGCTTTAATAATCGCACGTTGAAGAGAATTTTCAACGGAGGGGAAGTTACAAAAATATGTGGAAAAAGGAAAGACATTGTGAAGGGAGAGCCTCATTGATGGAGAGATTCTCAGAAAGGAAAAACAGAAAGGAGGATATTTAGAATTAAGATTACTTTGGAAAGATAATCTTGGAATGTGTTTTCAATTCTTAGGCTGCAATTAGTTGGCTATGTCTGGAATTTTCTTTTTCACTTGCTATGTAAAAAGGTTGACATAGCTGACATTTTAAAATCCTCTTTATATTAATAACCACCGCAAATATAGACTACCAAAAATCCAAAAGCCTCTTTATATCCTCAATTGGGGTTAATTTTATTTATAATTTAACCTAATTCTTATGTGTCCCTTTAACAAATTGTTTCCTCTTGATATAACGCTTAGTACATTAAATTCTTTGAAACCGTATGTAGTAGAAGTATGAAGTTTCTCATTGTCAAACTAAAATTTTTATGTAATATTCAGTAGCGTGCCATGACAGAGAATGTCAGTAGTTTACATTTTTATGCATCTGAAGTGTTCAACAACATTCAATCAAAGACCCATAGAGGCGAGATCGGAACTATTAAGAGGAAATACATAAGTAAAAATAGTTCACCAATTTAAAGTTATATATAAAGAAAATTGCGAAATTTAATGTAGAAGAATGAAAGAAGACTAATTTAAGCAATCCGTCCAATGTCATGTCTTAACATATCATGTCATCAAATGCTGCCAAAAAGGGAGCAATGTACGATTTATCTATTCAACAGTGCAAGTCGACTTTCCCCAGGATAATATCCGAAGGAAATAATCAGTGTGCGAGGGACTTTGAGCAACTGTGAAAAAATGAAGGGACACGGTCGCTGGATGAATTTTAGTCTTTATCTAATACAAGTGGGGAGAGAAAAAATGGATCCCGGGAGATACCAGCACTTCAGAAAGTTTTGTACAAAGGAATGTATTTCTTACTAGTTGTGGCTTTGTCCAAGTACACAAATACACACACAAACTATATATATATATATATATATATATATATATATATATATATATATATATATATATATATATATATATATATATATATATATATATACTGTAGATATATACATATGTATAATATACACATACATATACATTCAGCATACATATACACATATGTATATAAACTAATACATAAATAATTGAGGAGGATTTTCAATCCAAAAATCATAAGGGAAGGGAATGCTTTCAGATGTAAAAAGCTTCAACATCAAGGTAAAAAAGAAGAGATTATTGTATTTATCGTCAAGCTGGACGCTGACTGTTTTTGTTTTCCTCTTAGTCTACGGGATATATCGCTAAGGTAACCTCTTGAGAGTACACTCATCCCACTATCACATAAAATCTTTAGGTTTAACCGTGATACTTAATATTGCGTTTACCGTTTCTTCATGTTTTGTATGGTGGTATAAGCGTAATTTGAATCTAACGCATATCAAGGTTAATTTTTAATGAGTTGATATCGTTTTTTTATTTTTGTAGATGCTTACTAATAAAACAGATAGAGCTGATCTGCTCACATAGTCTTTATCAAAGTTTATAAATTGAAAAGATTAATGAGCTTATTTCCTTTTTTTTTCGCGTATCTATAAATAATATTTCATACTCTTGAATGGAGCAAGAAATTTATATCCATACACAAACACACCCACTCACACACACATATCTAACTATCTATCTATCTATCTATCTATCTATCTATATATATATATATATATATATATATATATATATATATATATATATATATATATATATATGAAGCATTATGAGGCTTCATCTGTTTTGGATAATGTAGGAGGGTGGGCTCTGCCACTCTAGCAGTACCAGCCGAACTCGGTTGAGTCCCTTTTCAGGCTGTGAGGAACGTAGAGAGGAGACGTCCCCTTTTTTGTTACATTTATTTGATGTCGGTTACCCCCCAAAATTGGGGGAAGTGCCTTGGTGTATATATATATATATATATATATATATATATATATATATATATATATATATATATATATATATATATATATATCGATTACATGCAAATTTCTTAAATATGTCAACTTGAGCACTACACCACAGCTCCATTTTTCTTTTTTTCAAGCAAATACACAATTGAGTTAAGCTCTAAATCTAAAGTGGATAAAAACTTCATATACACAGTAATTTTAGAAAACTAGCGGATCTTATATAGCAAAAGACGCAAACTAATTATCTATACGAATCTACATATCACTTTACCATCAAATGCAAGATTTCGTAAAATAAAACATGAGTTATTCTAATGATCATTTTAGGCACATGGTAAACTAAACTATTTTTTTTTCTTATTTAGTTTAAAAGCATTTATTAATAGTTCGTACTTGAAATTGGCTAATTTCTTTTCAGATTTTTTTCGACTAGGGTTATCATTATTCTTTTAAAATCAAGAGCAGTGATAATGTTATCCATAATTCGAACAAAAGAGTCCTTTTTGTGTTTGTATACTTTTATTATTGGAGAAAAAGGAAAATGATCTCAAGTCTACTGACAGTAGAATTAAATTATCATAAAACCATGAAGAATATCTGCAAACAATGACTTCTGGGTATAAACATTTCTCAGAAGACAATTTTCAAAGTTTTACCGTATATCAGAATAAAAAAATAAAATACTGTTGTTTCCATATGGGCCAAATAGATATTTTTTATTTAAATTCATGTTAAGTTCTTGTATTTCGACATTTAAATCAGTTAACTACTTTAAAAGTAATTATTATTACAATTAATAATAATAATAATAATAATAATAATAATAATAATAATAATAATATTACTATTATTATTATTATTATTATTGTTATTATTATTATTATTATTATTATTATTATTATTATTATTATTATTATTATATTTATTGATATTCTTATTATTATTATTATTATTATTATTATTATTATTATTATTATTATTATTATTATTATTATTATTATTATCATTATTATTATTATTATGACCATTATTATTATCATTATTATTATTATTTATGAAACTGGTTTCATGAAATCAAGATATGATTACTTAGATTGAAAGACATAAGTGATAATGTTACCTTTACGAAAACGAATACAGTATAATCTTATTCCAATAAATTCAAAGAAAACAACAAAAACATTAATGAAAGTAACAACATTTTACTCAAGATTTCCTATAAATATAAACTTACGTCTTATGCTATCTCTTGTTTCATAATAAATCACGACTTTATGCTATGGGTCATCATATTAGCAAAAATAACTTTTCCTCAAAACTTAATCTCTGAATTTCAGTGGACGCTGCATGTCCAGATAAAAGTAGCAAATGCACGAAACTGGATATAACTGTAGACACGTTGTACAATTCTCTTTCCATTGCACAAAAAATAAGAAGACGCAAGGGGTACTGCATAAAGGAAATAGTATCATGAAGGTGTATTTTAGGGGCCTTAATGAATACACAATTAATTAATGCAGAGAGAGAGAGAGAGAGAGAGAGAGAGAGAGAGAGAGAGAGAGAGAGAGAGAGAGAGAGAGAGAGAGAGAGAGAGAGTATATCTGCTGTGCATTTAAAGTGCTTTATCAATTTATGTATATATATATATATATATATATATATATATATATATATATATATATATATGTATATATATATATATATATATATATATATATATATATATATATATATATATATATATATATATATATATATATATGTATATGTATGTATATATAAATATATATACACACACACACATATATATATATATATATATATATATATATATATATATATATATATATATATTTATATATATATATATATATAGAGAGAGAGAGATAAATATATGTATATATATATATATATATATATATATATATATATATATTATGTATATATGTATGTGATCTTATCTTTCTTTCACTTACAACTTACAATATTGTTGGTAAATCTTCCTCATAAAGCTATAGAGGATAAAAGATACTCGTTAAATTTTATAGATGAGAGTAAATACTTATGCAACTTTTACTTTAGTATACAAGTGTAGTATTCCAATTCATTCCAAGTCTTTTTCTTCCATTTTATGTTATGATAAATTTCTTGGCTCTGAATGCTGAGAAACTTCCATCTGCTGATTGAAATCCTCTCCAGTCTGTTCAGTTTATCCCCTCAAACAAAAAACATGATTGATACTGACTAAATATTTAATGTTCTACATATAAAAATGTCCGATGTAAAGAAAGGAGTTATTGGAAGATAATATTTTAAAATTTTACCCAAAATATAATATTTAAGTTTACCACGAGTCATTTCCCCTTCACCTTCACCAAAATAATTCGATTCCAACGATTACAAACCAAGCATTTATCTCCGTAATACATTGAAAATTGGATTATTCGAGTAATGATAAGGGGAGAAGAATAAGCTCTAATTATAAGAGTAAACTCTAATCTTGAGAATAAGCTCTAATTATAAGAGTAATCTCTAATTATAAGAATAAGCTCTAATCATAAGAGCAAGCTCCAATTATAGCACTGAAACCATGGAACGAGGAACAACCCTTAGAAGCTCATGTTCAAGAATGAGGGTGAAATAGTGACGAGTGATAGAATGAAAGGAGAAAACTAGAGTCATATTGCAACAACACGAGGGATTTATGTTGCAGAATTATTTCGATGGTTTTCATCGTCGCATGGCATTATTATT
>NC_090733.1:96874083-96881583 GCF_036898095.1 Palaemon carinicauda | reverse complement strand
ATATATATATATATATATAAGAAGAGGATAACCCAAAACTTTAAGCATAAGTATGATAGTAAACAGAGTTTGTTTGTCTGAAAGAAAAAACATTAGATGCCACTTTTAAGATACCGAGGTATCAAAGTCATAAAAGCCTGTATTACAAATCAATGACATTAGCGTTAGAAACGCTCGGCACACATGTCTGCACTTATGCTAGGTTCACCTTCGGAAATGGAACAGTCTGGATGGGCAACACAGTGCCCTCACTTAGTTTGTAGTACAGTATGTAAATACACACTCACCCTGGAATTAATCGTCCCAATTAAGACCACTGTTCCTCGCAGAGTTAAACAGTAGGGTTAACACCGCGACCCACTGCTACCACAGATCTCTTTTAGTTCCTCTACTTGCTTCGCATAGTGGCGAAAGAACACTCTGGAAGACTTCCAGCCAGTGTATGAACGGAGATGTTCAAAATCCATACAATTAAAGAAATTTAAGGATGAGGCAACTTTCCTCGGATCGTGACCTGGGGGTGTATTGTCAGGATCCGCTCTGCGAATAAAATATGTGATTTTCGCTCTGAGTTGATTCAGAGATAAATTTGAGCCTGATGTTTCTCCCCTGAATAGTTGACCACCCTTGAAGTCCGAAGTTCTATGAAGATAGACCTTTAGGCATTCTACTGGACATAGAGATGCATCTTCTTTCAGAGGGCAGATTCTCCAGGGACCCCACCTGTTGGTGGGTAACTCATTCTTGGCGAGAAACGTAGGATCCGGAAACAGGTTCAGTTCTTCTCCATCCAGGAACTGAACACGACCTGCCTCTCTCGAGAGGCTACAATCTCACTAACCCTGGCCCCGGACGCGAGTGCAAAATAGGAAAATAACTTTTTGTGTCAAATCCTTTAACGCACACTCTTCATTGCTCAACAGAGAAGCGAAATGAAGAACTTGTCTAAAGACCATGAAATGGGCTTTGGAGGTGCTGAAGGTCTGAGCCTAGCACAGGCTTTCGGGACTTTATTAAAGATCTCGTTACCTAGGTCGACCTGGAAGGCATATAGAATGGGTCTTGTCAAAGCAGACTTACACGCTGAAATCGTGTTCGCTGCCAACCCTTGACCATGGAGGTGGGGAAAAAAGATAAGTAGAAGTCTGTCAAGATCTCCTGCGGAATCTTCGCCTTGACAAAAGGCCATCCATTTTCTCCAAGATGACTCATATTGCCTTCTAGTAGATTTGCACTTATATTCCTTAAGGAAGTCTATACTGGCTTTCGAAATCCCGAAACGCTTTCTCACCGCTAAGGAGAGAAAATCATGAGCTGCAGGGTCCGGGTTTTCTGTAATGAAGCGCAGACAGTTGACTTCTGGACTCGCTGGGTCAGAACTGGATCTGGTAGTGGTACAAACTTCAGCTACAGTTCCAATGCCAGGAGGAACCACACGCTATTCGGCCACTTGTGGGCCACTATTGCCGCTACCCTTTGAAGGATCTCAGTTTGTTGAGGACCCTCAACAGAAGGTTGTGAGGAGGGAACAGATAAATCTTGGACCATCTGTTCCAGTCGAGGGACATCGCGTCCACTGCTTCCGCTAAGGGGTCCTCGTACGGGGCACGTACAGGGGCAACTTCTTGTTGTCTTTCGTCGCAAAGAGGTCTATCTGCAGTTCTGGGACTGATTCAGAATGAAGGAGAATGATCCTGAGTCTAAGGACCATTCCGACTCTATCGGTGTGAACCTGGATAGAGCGTCCGCTGTCACATTGCGGACTCCTTGAAGGTGAACTGCCGACAGGTACCACTTCTTCTTTTCCGCCAATCGGAAGACGGCCAACATCACCTGGTTGAGAGGTGGTGACCTCGATCCTTGTCGATTCAAGTATCTCACAACTACCTCGCTGTCTATCACCACCTTATGTGGATCGAATGACGCGGGGAGACTTTCTTTAAGGTAAGGAGCACTGCCCTAGCTTCTAGAAAGTTTTATGTGAAAGGTCTTGAATAGCCTGGACCAAGTCCCCTGGACTTTTTTCCGATGAGAGTGACCTCCCCATCCCTCCTTTGAGGCGTCTGAGTGAATCGTCACCAACGGGGGAGGTGGCTGAAGAAGAACCTGACTTCTTTAGATGTCTGGCTTGGGACCAAGGCCTGAGAAGGGTACTTAGCCGAAGCGGCTGGTCTTCTCAGATCTCTTCACGCGTTTGATGCATAACTTCTCCAAACTCCGATTGCATCCTTTAGCTGTGCTCTTAGCACTGCGTCTGTCACCGAAGGAAACTGGAGAGAGCGCAGTACTCTCTCCTGCTCGTGTCTTGATATCCTTTCGGAATCTTGAAGTCTCTTGACAGAACCCGCTATCTCCTTCCTTTTCTTCGCCGGGGTGGAGAAACGGTGTGACAAAAGGTCCCAGTGGATTCCCAGCCACTGGAACTTTTGAGATGGAGAAAGTCGAGACTTTTTCTGTTGATCTTGAAGCCTAGGTACTCTAGGAACTGGATCACTTGACTGGAAGCTTGCAAGCATTCTGTCTCGGATGCTGCCCACACCAACCAGTCGTCCAGGTAGGCTACTACCTGAATTCCCTTTAGGCGAAATTGTTTGAGAGCTACGCTCGCAAGCTTCGTAAAAATCCTTGGGGCTATGTTTAGCCCGAATGGCATGGCTCCGAAGGCGTATAGTCTTCGTTGTAGCCTGAACCCTAGGTAGGGGGAGAGTCGATGGCTAATTGGAATGTGCCAGTAGGCGTCTGACAAGTCTATAGAGACGGAATATGCCCTCTTGGGCAGTAAGGTCCTTATGTGTTGCAGTGTTAGCATTTTGAATTTGCAATTCACTATGAACTTGTTAAGTGGCGACAAGTCCAGAATGACTCTGAGCTTTTCCGAGTCTTTCTTGGGAACACAAAACAGCCTCCCTTAGAAATTGATGGGCTTCACCCTTTTTCTCCAACAGTTCTTGAACGTACTCCTCCATAACGGGGGTGGAGTGTTGGAAAAACCGAAGGCACGGGGGTGGAGTGCTGTACCAGCTCCCGCCCAGTCCATTCTTGAGTAGGCTGTGGGCCCAGGGATCGAAGGTCCACCGATCCCGAAATTTCAGAAGTCTCCCTCCTACCGGTATCACCTCACTTGGACTGCCGTCCTGAGGTCTTGCCTTCCTGACCACGACCACCCCTGAATCCCCTTCCCCTTGAGGGGCGTCTAGACGAGCCTCTGGCTGCTCCTCTAGGCTTTGCTCGAAAGGAAGTAGACTGCCCTTCGAACGCTGGGGTGAATGCCGTGGACTGTGTCGACACGGCCTGGGGTACCCACTGAAAGGTGGTCGGGGTTTGTGCCACGATCTGGGGCACTGGGGGCAATGGCAATTGCAGTTGCTGTTGCTGTCTAAAAGGCTTGGCTGGCCGAGACGGTAGCCTAGTCCTCATAGTCTTCCTCTTTGGTTGAGGACCCTCATCCGGGGAAGACTTTCTTTTGATAGCCAGGCCCCACTTCTGGAGAAGGTTTCTATTCTCCAAGGCGGCTTTATCAACAACTTCTTTGACCAAGTCGGTAGGGAAAAAGGTCTTTTCCCCAAATGTTGGAGGAGATTAGTTTCTTTAGCTCGTGCCTCACCGTAGCCGAGGTAAACACGAACTCCCTACAAGCTCTCCTTGCCTTGACGAAGCCGTAAAGGTCCTTCGTCACTGTGGCCAGATGAGGCTTGGCCACTACCATGAACATTTCATGGACCTTGGGGTCACTTGCCATCGTCTCGAGAGTAGTCCGAAGAGACATTGAGGCAGTCAGTCTTTCTTTTGTATCGAACTCACTTCGCAAAAGAAAGTCAGACAGCTTAGGGAGGTCCTTGCCGAGCTGACGTCCGGCAATATCAGCCTCCAACTTTCCCACTGAGAACGTAAGATGGACGTCCTTCCAGTCTTTGTGGTCCATAGGCAGGGCCAGCGACAAGGGTTTACACTCCTCTAGGGAGGGGCAAGACTTGCCGGCCTCGATTGCTTTTAGTACAGCCAGAAACCCTTTTTGTAAAAAGGGGAAGGCTCTAGTAGGCGAGGACACAAAGGAAGGGAGCTTCCTATTTAATGCAGCTACCTTTGAGTTAGAGAAGCCCCTCTCTTTCATCGAGGATGAAAGTAGAGCTTGAGCCTTAGCATGGTCCATCACTATGACCTCCTTCGGCTCTGTCTCCTCCTTTGAAGCTGGTTCCTTCCTCAGCCGGACATAACAGTCCGGATATGATGCCTTGCTGGGCCAGAATTCCACCCTCCAGGGGAGCTGAGCCCAGCTTATCCGAGATGACGATCTTTCCAGTCGTCATCGGCATGTGCTCAGCATACCTCCATGGGTTAGCATCTGAGCACAAGGGAAGGTCTTTCACATTGAGCTTTTTCTGGGGCCCATGTGATTCTGCAAGGCACTGCATTCGCAGTTCCATTGCAGCCACCTTCTCCTGATTCTCCTTCTGCATTTGTTGGATCATTCCAACAATAGAAGAGAGGGCCTGTCCCAGCTCTACTGGGAGACCGGCCGATGTAGAGGGGCTTGAACTTCATCCTGGGCTTCTGCCAGGAGGTCTTCCTCCTGACACCCGTCCACATCAGACATCCTGTCATCTAGCTGGATGTCTTGCATCGCGACCGCGACTTCAGCATCCACCTGGATCTGAACTTAGAGGATCTCCTCTTGAGGCTGGGGAATCACTGCATCAGCTGATGCCTTAGGGAAAGGATACGCCCTCATCTTCTCACTTGGAAGATAAGGGCCAGAAGTGTTCTTTTGGAAGCCCCTTACCCAGGTACGAAGCTTCTTCCTAGCTATTTAAATGTCTCATTAATCAGGTTAGTGCACACAGTACATACCTGAGGGTCCCAATACCGGAGATCATCCTTGGAGACAGCGTATGCTGCGTGTCTCCTACAAAACTCATGTCCGCAGAGGTTCTTGCTGCTGACATTGCAGAAAGCACTTCCCCACTTCCGAGTGTCCTTCTGTAAAGAGAAGAAATTTCCATGAGTATCAAGTGAACTATGTATCACTGGATATGCATAGTATAGCATAACAATTCAGAAAGGAAAGACACACACTTGTGTTTCCCTCACAACCCATTGCTGCAGCCTTCCAGATAATAAAATAAAAAATGGTTTATCTCTTCTAGAATAACCAATGCAAGGTTTCCAGAGGAAACAGGTGGAGCTCACACCTAAGCAATGATTTTAAAATCCTGGATAATAGACAGGGAAGAACTCAGCTTCCTATCTGAGGGCAACAGCAAAGGGGTGTGCAAGAAACCACAATAGTGTTAGAAGACACAGTGCTGTACCAAAACCCTTACTATAGTTTTCCTCTTACTGTATATGCTATACAGAAGAATACTAGTACAGTATAGGGGGATGTGTGCCGGCCTGCCTTTGCCGGCCGGCACACACCACAACTAGCTTTAAAGTATACTACTTAACAGCTATAGGGCGGCAGCACTCTGGTTCAAATGCCTGTGCCGGTCGGCAGCAACTGCCGGCCGGTAACAGCCAGTGTTGGCCGGCAATGGCTGCCGGCCAGCAACTACACAAGGTAGTACCCAGCTGCCGGCCACACTCTTGGTGACCGGTAGACAAGGGCTGACATAAGCCGGCCGGCAAAGGTACAAGACCGATGCCAGCCGGCAGCAAAAGAACCAGAGGACTACACCTGCCCGGCTGCCGGCCTCATAGGCCGGCAGCCGGGACAGGTACAGCACTTAGAAGAAAAATAGAATGGATGCCGGGATAAGAGTGTACACAACCTCCAAGCCCGGCAACCGAAAGAGTGCATATAAGGAAGGGGAGAAACTAATTCAGGCTTCCTTGACCCATGCCGTCCGGCTCTGCCGGCAGGCATGGATGAGGGACCAAGAGAGGTCCGGGCAGCACTCGAAAACATAAGACCCTTGCCGGCCAGCAGCTCTGCCGGCCGGCAAGGGGCTGAGTCAATTCCACATCCTAACCTATACTAGGTCCAGAAGTAGAACGACGTACAGTATAGTAAGACCCCTGCCGGCCAGCTCTGCCGGCCGGCAAGGGGCTGAGTCAATTCCACATCCTAACCTATACTAGGTCCAGATGTAGAACGACGTACAGTACAGTTTGAAGAAAGAGGGGGAAGGGACAAGAGGGTCCTGCCAACCTTGCTTTAGTGACAGATCACCCGCAGCTAAGAAACTTATCTTAGCCTAAGGGATATCTAAGGGGAAAGGCCAGCAATACTTGCCAGCTTCCAGAGCACCAAAGCAAGGAAGGCGTTGCTACTCCCAAGGGAAGAACTTATCCTCCCGCGAGAACAGCAACAGGACTAGTCTGGTAGATCACAAAAGAAGGAATCATATCCACAGAAACCTTCGGTAGTGACCTAAGGGAGCTAAGCTCCCTTTGTATGTGTTAGGTCAGCGAGGGGGACTCAGCCCCAAGCCAGACAACTCAGACTCAGACTAAAAAACTCTGTTGTTCTGTCCCTCTTGAACCATAACTACAGGAACAGGAAGGTACAGTAACACCCTAGTATAGTTTTATCGAAAATAAATTTCGGAAAAAACCACTTAGGGATAAGCCCAAGGCTTAAACAGAGGGAAAGGGATTGCATACCTTCTCCGAAGAAAAGAAAGCAACCGGGGAGTATGATAAAGTATACTAAGGCTCCATAAGCAACTAGCCTAGGCACCAAGAGAATCGATTACCTAATTCACCGAAACTCACTCGTATACTATCTTGGAAATATTCCACACAGTCTAAAATGTATAAAATATAGCCTAAAGCTTCAATAAAATTTTAATTACACTCGGAAAAACCATAATCATGCATGAAGTACTAGGACCAAATGACTAGGCTACATGGCCTAGCATAGGCCAGAATGGCGAATACTTCGCCAAATAATACTAAGCACGAAAGGAGATCCTATGTAATGCTAAATAGCTAAAATTTATTAAAGCAAAAAAACCAGGAATGTCGCTCTGACTAACTAACTTATACCAAGCGAGCGACAGCGTCCAAGACGCCTCTGGTAGGCTACGGCTCTTGTATCAAAGATTAATCCTATTAATCACTCAAAATTTTACCAAGAGCCTACATTTATACATAACAGACACTATACTCAACTTATCAGAGGCCGACGAAGACGAAGACGCCATGAAAAGTCGAATAAATCCAAGATTTGCGAGAAAAACAGGAAAAAACACCGAGTTGTTAAGCTACGCAAAAAGGAATACAGATGGCGCCAGGATTGGCGCCAGGCACGCATACAATCGGGGGATAGGGAAGCCTTGGGAGCGGCTCCCCTTTTTCTTTCCCGAATTCGTATCTCGCCAATCACCTCCTACGAGACGAAATCTCTGACCAGGATGTAGATTGCCATGTGACGTGTCTAGAATACGTCCTCTGATATGTCGCGATATCCCTTTCACGAGGGATACTCGCTCCAGGAGTTAGAATTCTGGTACCTTAAGGTAAATTCTCAGGGAATATCGCCGTAGTTGTAATATACCC
>NC_090733.1:96861583-96866583 GCF_036898095.1 Palaemon carinicauda | reverse complement strand
TCCTCTCTACGAAATTCCAAAATATGAGATTAAAAAATGGTTTCATTAAAAAATCTTAATTACTATATAAAGACAACACTAGAAATTTATTATACAGAACATCAAGAAATATAGATAATCAAGAAGATTCCTTTTAAGGGTGTGATCTAAGAATGTGGATTATTTGTATTTTCTTTTTACAAATTAATGTATATTAGTTTTAGTTTTTAATTCACTCTGAGAAGGAGAATTTAATGAAAAGTAAAATTCTATTTTCTCTATACAAAAAAAAAATAATAAGAGGTTTCTAACAGTATCAACTTATGCATCATAAACTTGAAGCCTTACGAAAGGCTTAGAACATAATCTAGTCACAACACAAAGAGCTTTTGAAAGAAAAATGGTGGGATTAACACCAAGAGATAGAAAAAGAGCAACATGGATACGAAAGCAAATCAAAGTAGAGGATATTTAAAGGATATGTAAAAAGAGGAATAGATGTGGACAGGGCATATAAAGAGAATGACAGATAATAGATAGATATTGAGAACAACAAAATGGGTTCCTGAAGAGTGCAAAAGACGAACCGGAAGGAAGAGATAGATTGAGGAACTAGGAAATTCGCGGGTATTGACTAGCGTACAAGACCATAAACAGGACATGCCTGGTTACGGCTGCTGATGATATAAAGTACGGACATCCACACACACACACACACACACACACACACATATATATATATATATATATATATATATATATATATATATATATATATATATATATATATATATATGTATGTATGTATGTATGTATGTACATATATATATATATATATATACACATACATACATATATATATATATATATATATATATATATATATATATATATATATATATATACATGCATACATATATCCAATATTAATATAGGCCTCTGGATATATGCCTATACAGTATATAATCATACATACAGTGCATATTTACATACATACATACATACATGCATACATACATGTATACCTGCATGCATTCATACATACACCTTTAAGATATATTCTTCTACTAAATGTTCACTGTATAATGTTTTTATTTGTTTATCTTTTCTGATGAAATGAAAATCTCAATAAATTAAAGAATCAAGTTAGTTACTAAGCATGATTTAGTTGATTTATTTTTCGTTGCCTTACAAAAGGTGCATGGAAATATCATTTGTATGGCGAAAATTTTAATGATATCGTAGTGGACTTTCATGTTTTTGAGCTACAATTAATTTGCGTTTATTTTCTTCAGCTCTAAAGTACAAAGCACGAGGTGCACTAATAACACCTAAATTGCATGATGCAAGGTGCACTAATAAGGCCTAAAGTGCAGGATACGAGATGCTCTAATATGGCCTAATGTGCGCGATAAAACGAGCACTAATAAGGCGTAAAGTGCAGGACGTGAGGTGCACTAACAACGCCTAAGTGCATGATGCAAAGTGCACTAATAATGCCTAATGTGCATGATGTGAGGTTCACTAATAAGGTCAAAAGTGTAGGACATGAGGTGCAATAATAATGCATAAAGTACAGGATGCGAGGTGCACTAATAACCTTCCCCTACTCTTGGGTGGACCAATTGTTTGAAATCTCATGCAGATAGCGCAGCCATTCCATCTCGTTCCTTCTCGTGTGATTTGCTTGAGAGAAGAGAGTAGCCACTCAGACTGAAAAAGTTAATTAAACTTTCGGCTCTGCTTGAAAGTCAAGGGGATGGATCGCTATCAAAATTGCTATAAAGTTGAGTTGAACTTTACGTCATTTTATTTTTTCAGGAAACTTTCTACTTGCATCTAATCGCATTGCAAATTGTTTCATTAATAATCCTTCTGGAAGATAAGATAGATATATATCAATATTTATCAATGCTAAATAAAAGATTTGTTTCTTGATCTACCGTGGTAATCCTTCAATTATATATCCTCTTGAACTAAATCATGAGCCTAACGCAATGTTACTCTGGCAAAATAGCATACACGTTTTTCGCAATTATTAGATATTGTTGAAAAGTAATAATTTTTTCTGTGACATTATCTAACACCGAAAATTGCAATATTTTTAGTGTATCCCTTAGGTTCAACGTTAAATGGTATATGATTCCTCATTTACTATTAAGCAAATGAATAATAAGTATCTCCTTTCCCACATTATGCAGTTCACATACGCGCGTAGCATATTCCCATGGAAGACTGTAGTTAGTGGTATTCTGAACTCTTTAATTTCAAAATATATGATGATATCTTAAGAAAATAGTATGTGCTTCAACATCACAAATCTGAGATTCCTAATTTGAAATGCTAAATTTTAAAAGCAATTTTTATTTCGAATAATATTTGGACTTCAAATGTCTATTCGTTTAGTGTGATTCTGAAGTTCCAGAGCAATAAACGTAAATAAGAATAGCATATCTCATAAGTCAAAAATAAACTGCGTAGGATACCTGTGGTTTGCAATCATCTCCAGTAAGCAAGCCTTTATTATATTATATTAGATAGCTTGGAAGGGCTGGAGCTATTCAATAAAGCAGTACTATAAAAATAAATGTAATGACAATATCACTACGTTACTGCTAGCGCTGAGTGTGGTATGAACAAGATTCATATATTACGTCTGTTGGTAACGAGTATTCAAAATTTTTACCAGGGAATACGCCAGATATAATGTATTTAACTAGTTTTTTTCATACACAATTCTGTAAAGAAACATTTACAATAGTGTAATGAAAATTAAAATTATCTAATCGATTTTTTAATTGTAGATTCTGCATTAGAATTAGATTATATGATTTTGCACTAAACATCAATTATTTAGTCTATATAGGATCATCGGAATATTTGATGCAATGATTAATAACGTCATTATTTTTTCGTCGGCATTGTGATGGAAGCAGTTGATATGCACCCAAGAAGACCGTCCGTCTAGGAACAGTTAGAGTTTCTAGTCTTATAAAAATGAGAGTTTTGTATTTTAAACGATGACACCCCCTAAAACACCATAATTATTTTCATGTCACTTACGTATTGACTTTATAATTGAATAATATTTATAAAGGCTATCTGTTACCCAGGATGAGTTATTGCAGAATATGATAACTGTACACACATCTGATTCTTAAACACGGAAATATTTCAATTGCATGTTACTTTTACCATATATTAAATCCTAAATATCAGAACATACAACTGAATCAAGAAATGAAACATATGGCCAAATAATTTCTGTTATGAGTAAGAACAGAGTTTGTGCTGATGATTATCACATAAATACTACACTAGTCTGTTATGGATATCTTTAATCAAGTTTAATAACATTGAAGTGCTGGAATTATTTTCATAATTTGAAATTAAATACAAGACACCCACTCCTGTCTGATCATTTCTACAAAATACTGACAGATAATAAGAATGAATAAGATTGAAACTTATCGTAAACACATAGAGCTCTCGAGAAAATCAAACTTACCTGTAAGAAATACTGGAAGAAAAATATTCTTCTTACACTTTTGTTAGATCGACCAAGTCATAAGTAACTATGAGTGCAGGTATAGTCAATATAAAGAATGAAAAAATTCGGCGGCAGCTGCAAAATTTTTCATAGTAATTTGTGCTCTGAAATAGGTATTATACACGTGTAAGTAATAAGGTAGATGCAATGCATGACTTTTTACCGTACTTCAAAATGTAGCTGAAATTTCATTGCTTTCACAGTAATAATTATAAGTCAGAGCGCGTGACTCATGGCTATTCGTAAAAGATAATCCAAGTAAAGAAGGATGTGGAAAAAATGTAGTCTTTTTATTATACTGTGAGAAATTTAGAATAATGCCAAGTTTCAAATATATTTCTTTTTGTACTCAAGTTGGTATATCCCTGGTTATCTATTTTGCATTTTTGATTGCTTGAATAAATAGCATTAACTGAATTAACTTGATATGGAACAGCATAACCTTGAAAATATGTATATTTTTTTTAAATCCTCATACTGTACAAAGGAAAAATTGTACAGATGATTCAGGAAGTTATAATTCCAATAGCCATTTCAGATATTCTTACCAAAAGCATAATAATTTTCTTAAATATTCAAATCTGTATCTAAGGATGTGTTAAATAACGGAAATTATCATTGTATATTAAATCCAAAAGACTAGGCCTCAATTATATGCGATTTAAAGGGGACAAAATTTATTCATTTCTATTCTTTAGATTTTTAAACACATCTATTTCATTCGGATTTCCTGGACTGACTATCACACATACTGCAAACTGTTATTAGTGCAGATAACTGGAACTTGAACCTAGCTATTTTACGCCTTTTTTCATTTAGACAGTGATGGATATGTTCCCTTAATAACTGTAGTCTGTTATAATAGACGAACATTCATGGCATTTTGTACGTTATGTTTAATTTCCCTTTTGGAGACTTTATTCGTAGTTTTTATTTTCTATCCTTGTTGTTGTAACTGGTCATTCCGCATTAATAATTCGTCTTTGTCATATGGTATTTACGATAAAAATAAATGAAAAACGTAAGGGTTATTCTATTTTTTTTTCTAATCCCAAAGCATAAACTCAGGCACACCTACATCTCTAGCTGATTTTTGGTGGAAATTCTTTTATAATTCAAGAATATAACTTCAAAATATTAATTCCTTTTTGTAAATTATCATAATTTTAATCTAGCATAATTGTCTTTAATGTTCACATGTACATCTACATATATTTATTTTTAGATCCATATTGTTTGGTATAAAATCTTAAATAACTTATGAATATTTCTTTGAAATATGAATTTACTTTTTGTGAATGATCGTAATTTTAGTCTAACGTAATTATCTTTAATATTCCTATTTTCCCTCTGTAAAACTATTCTGCTTTTTGTAAATTATCGTAATTTTAATCTAACGTAATTATCTTTAAATTTCCAAGTTTTGCTCTATAATTTCTTTAAAATACTATTCTACTTTTAGTAAATTATC
>NC_090733.1:96851583-96856583 GCF_036898095.1 Palaemon carinicauda | reverse complement strand
AAATGAGTTAGCAGCTAGATTGGATATGAATGTGTTGAGGTAGTTTGGCCATGTTGAGAGAATGGAAAATGGCTGTCTGCTAAAGAAGGTGATGAATGCAAGAGTTGAAGGGAGAAATACAAGAGGAAGGGCAAGGTTTGGGTGGATTGATGGAGTGAAGAAAGCTCTGGGTAATAGGAGGATAGATGTGAGAGAGGCAAAAGAGCATGCTAGAAATAGGAATGAATGGCGAGCGATTGTATCGCAGTTCCGGTAGGCCCTGCTGCTTCCTCCGGTGCCTTAGATGACCACGGAGGTAGCAGCAGTAGGGGATTCAGCATTATGAAGCTTCATCTGTGGTGGATAACGGGGGAGGGTGGGCTGTGCCACCCTAGCAGTACCAGCTGAACTCGGTTGAGTCCCTTGTCAGGCTGGGAGGAAAGTAGAGAGTAGATGTCCCTTTTTTGTTTTGTTTCATTTGTGTATGTCGGCTAACCCCCAAAATTGCGGGAAGTGCCTTGGTATATGTATGTATGTATGTATAATTCTTAGCCCTATATATCCATGTCTGATATCAAAATGAATAACTCTTCAACGCCTCTCTTTTTAAACATGTTGCACTTTGATATCAATAAACAGAACTCCCATGTTCATATAAGGTTACTTTCCCAAATGACACCTGAATCTTAAAATTCCAAAGGAGATTAACGCATAAAAATTACAATTTCTTAAGCCGGTAGGATTGCCAGACATTTAAAAAAAACACAGTTGTGGCTGAGTTTCACCTCCAGCATATACCATTAAACCTATATATATATATATATATATATATATATATATATATATATATATATATATATATATATATATATATGTGTGTGTGTGTGTGTGTGTGTGTGTGTGTGTTGATTAGCCAATCCCATTCCCAAGACCACCTCCCCTCTCGCTAATGATTCAATTAAATCTCAACCCTTTCCGAAAGCCAAATGCTTTGACGGAGTTATCTATTGTAAATTTTTACCTGTCCTTCTACCTTCGGTATTAGCTACTTGTATACGAGATCACCCACTGATACTTAAAACTAAATCTCTACCCTTTTCTAGGACTAAATCCTTTCACACAGTTTTTCTCTTGTAAAATTGTACCTGACCCTTGACCATCCGAAATTAGTAATAACTCATCTAGTCTTCTCGAGTAAAGTATTAAAATTTTAAGATCACCGTCTCCTGGCATTTCTACCTAGTTGTGTCTTCTCACTCCATACAAGACACCATTTTGTTCGCCGTGGCCAATGAACGCATACGTGGGCAGGCCTCACAACTTCATCTTTGTGAAATTGAGACAGAAGATACCTGCCTCCCTCCCTACACATAGTCGGACATTACCTGGGACTGTCAAGGGGGAAAACAGTTTATCACCCGACGAGAAAGGACCAAAACCAATATAACTAACATTTTATAAACTTGATTGTGTTAAAGGAGAAACAGTGCAACAATTATGAAGAAAATGCCGAAATTACAAGTTGTAAACCGGGTTGTGTTTAAAGGAACTGGGTTAATATTTCGTTCAGCATCACTGACAACTTCATTTACTCTTTGTAAAATTGACTGTGTATCCAGGAATAATCTAATAAGAACGAGCTAATGACCTAGTGCGTATTTCTACCCTAACCAAAGAGCTAAAAACTCAAATGACCCCCCCCCCCTTCCACTTCATCACCGGTATCTCTACGGTTAATCTAGAGGTTGGTCCTTCGATCCATTTGTTTAGTGAGCTATTGAAGTTAGCGGACCAAGGGTAAACATCTTAGAAAGTACACAGTGATAAACAGGCCATTCTATTTAGTGATTACCTATTGATAGTGAGGTAAAAAAGTGACCCCACTATCCATAGGCTTCAAGTGCCAGTCCTCAAAGAAAGTGGTGTAGAACAACTTTACCACAGTCCCACAAACTCCAAATAATCAAGAAAAGTATATAATAGCAAATATTCAGCCCTTTTATATAGTTTTCTATTTTATCTAACAAGAAAGAATAAGATCTACATCACAAATGTAATGGTATCCGTGTAATAATTTATCATTTATCTAAACATCGCATTTCTAGTCTCCGTCCTCACGATTTTTCACACCATTAATCTATTCTTCCAGTCTTAATGCCTATTATTTCAGATTAAAAACTCTGGATATAATCAGTATTAAATTAATTTACTTTAAAAAACTATCCCATTACTTTTTCGTCTGGACCTAGCTAACAACCGAAACTATATAATTATGATAAAAACTACCAATTAAGCTGATAAAGTGAAACTATGCGTGATGTTTCCGTAGGTTTTACGACCACCCACCCACTTTCTTGCAAACGATTTTTTTTCTTGCTTTGTATTGCACCTTCCTTCTCGGTAATTTTAAATTGTTCACAGTCACTAATTTCATTTATCCTTTTTAGATAAACAATTTACATTTAAAGGACTAAATCCTCTTTCTGAATGAATGACATTTACCGTTTGCTCTACCAGAAGGAAAAGCCAGTGCTGGTATAAAGTCACCTTCATAAAAGACAAGTATGGCAATTTTAAATCTGTTTTTCGATAATAGTGTTATAAAAGGTGAACATGACCATATGGTATCACTTCCATTATTCTTCGGTATGTTGACGTGTTTTAGTTGAATTAACAAATCCAAAGAAAGTACTATACATAACTTGAAGTATCTTTTGGAACGTACCATCTTCTTTAACTTTAATCTTTTTCTATAGTTACCTTCAATTGTATGGACAATTAGAGTTCCTTGTCTGGTAGACCAATTACTGTTTACATTATAAGCTCTTGCAACTTTTCGAAGAAATTATTCAACCACCCAGAAAAGAGGGATTTCGAGATACAGGATATTCCAAGAAAGGGAGGCTTTTAAGATCCTGAAGAAATTGGTCCTAATGAGCAGACAAAACATTTTATGCCATGAAGAGTTAGTTTGCATTGATATCCTATCAAACAATCAATGACGTTTTGAGTCATGTTATTTGTAGTAGATATATCTCCCTTGTTGTTATGCGATGTTTTGAAGTCTTTCAACTTTAATAATTTTAAAGGTAACGCGAGCAATTATATTGAGATACAATTTTCAATTTACTAATGTAAAGATTTTCTATTCATTTTCATTCCTGGCCTATGATTTAAATATATGAATCTACTGATTCCAATATTTTACCACAGCAATTCTTAATACAAGTATCATTAATTCAATAATAGAAATAATAAAAAATATGAAAATAATAAATTCTTATAAAAAAAAATATTTTGGAAGCTGGATGCAGATAAGAAATTCTTATTGAACGTCACAATGGTCTTTACATGCATAAAAGTATGAAATACATGTAGTGAAGTAAATAAGTATATTCGTCAAATCACGGTTTTTGACCATCTATTCGAAAAAAGTACAATACTCTATTAAAAAAAATCATTGGAAAATTTAAAATGATCTGATAAAATAATCGTTTTCAAATTACTGCTGTAATACTTATGGCCGTAATGTTATTATAAAATGCTATGGAAAAGTAAATAGAACTCTACACTTACTTTAGGTTTGGTTATTTTGGAATAGCGATTTCAGAGATAAATTCTTCATATGTTATATAGTTCATTGGTTTTTCACTAATGAGATGGAAACCCCTGGATACGATGGAATAACTGCCGAGGTAATACTGGCCGAAAATGAAGTGACTCCCAGACTACTTACAAGATTATTTTGTAGAATGTGGCATGGGCAATAATAACAGAGGCATACCACTTACGTCAGTTGTTATGAAAATATATAGTATGCTTATTCTAAAACGACTGGAGAGAAAGATTGATGAAAAGCTGAGAGATGAACAAGCTGGATTTAGTAAAGGTAGAAGTCGCATTGACCAAATTTTGAGACATCTTGTACAGCAATGCGTAGAATATAGAAATCTACTTTCGATGGCATTTGTGGACTATGAAAAAGCCTTTGATAGTGTGCACCGACCAATTTTGTGGAGAGTCCTGGGTTATTTTGGAATTCCTCTTAGATATGTAAATCTGATTAAGTCTGTTCGTGAGCATAGCAAGTGCAAAGTTAAGGTCAATGGAGTCTTATCAAATGAATTTCCAGTGAATAGCGGAGTACTCCAAGGGAATGTGTAGTCACCTATGTTGTTTATCCTCCTCATGGATTTTGTAATGCGTAGAACAGTCGGAGATGATGGAGAAGGATTGGACTGCATTGGTGATAGGAATTTAGCAGACCAAGCATGTGCTGATGATGCTGTCCATGTTAGCAGAACACCACAGGACTTGCAATGCTTGCTTACCAGAATGCATGAAATATCACACGAGGGTGGGCTAAAGATAAATAGAAGAAAGACAGATGATGAGAACGGAAAATGCAATGGAAGATAAAATATCATTGGAAGGAGAAAGGATTGATGAGGTAAAATCGATTAAGTATTTAGGAACTATGATATCCAATACAGGGTATTTAGAATTAGAGTTTAGTGAAAGATTGAATAAAGTAAATCAGACAATGGCTAAGTTAAGCAAAATTTGGAAATGAGATCTCCTGAAATTACATATAAAAATCAGACTATTATATCAGTTTAGTGAGATCGGTGTGACTCTATGGACATTAGTCATTGTATGCCAATGAAACAATCTCCAATAAATTTAGTAGATTTGAGAGTTAAATGGCAGGATAGGATAAGAAATGAAACTATAAGAGAGATTACTAGATTGCCATATGTGGATGAGATCATGATGGAGGGTAGATGGAGATTGTTTGGTCCTGCTCCTCGCACTCCCCAAGGGATATTAGTTTATCAAACATTCAGCTGGTCTCCGCAAGGCATTAGAAGAGTTGGAAAACCCAGACTTACATGGCTAGGAACTATGAAGCGCTAAGTAGATGATGAATGGAGAAGTATAGTATTAAAAGCTCAAGATAGAGACGACTGGTGAAATCTAACCAAGGCCTTTTGCGTAAATAGGCGTAGGAGGAGATGATG
>NC_090733.1:96826583-96836583 GCF_036898095.1 Palaemon carinicauda | reverse complement strand
TGCATTGCCAAATAAACTTTGTCTTCAGTAGCTTTGCAGTAGAACAGTGTGGACAAGTGAAAGGCCATGAATAGAATTAAACACCAGTCGACGCATGGGAGATTGTATACATGGTCTAGGTCTACCAGTAATGATGTCACAGAGGAGGGTGGCATTGGAGCAGTAAAGAGGTATATCCTACAAACGGAAGGATGTGCAGGATGTCCTACACGATTGGTACTCAGGATGCGTTTCCTGAGCTTCTGCTAAGGTGTTCTAATCCAATCCCAGGTGAATGGCAGTCAATGTGTTTCTTGACAGCGGAGAGATGTCGGCATTGTCAGGTGGACCAGGCATTGGACTATCGAGTAAAGGTGTGCACCAGAGGGATGCGGCCTGTGCGAATGATGAAGGGCGCAACTTCCAAGAAATGGCGAAGGTGACTTGCACTGCCAACAATTTGTGGTCGAATTCTGTCTTGGACAGTTTTCTACTAATGAAGAACAAAGGGCGGGGTGAGCCGTTGACCACCTGCTCGAGTACTGTGCCAATAGAAACGTCGCTGGCATCACTGAACAGAAGGAGAGGTGCATGTGGCACAGGAAAAGTGAGAGTAGCAGCAGTTGATAGGGCATTCTTTGCATTACAGAAGGCCGCTTCTTGAAGGGGACCCCACTTCAGGTCTTTCGGTTTGCCCTTGAGGGAGCCAGAGGGAGGGCAAAAGTGTCGGCGATAGCTGACAGAAAATGGTGGTAATAGTTGGTCATGCCCAAGAATTCTTACAGTGCTTTGATGGTCGAGAGCTTGGGGAAGTTCTGAATGGCTGCAACCTTCTCAGGAAAGGGGTAGACTCTTCCAGGAGTGATACGGTGCCCTAAGAACGATACTTCGTCGGTGCCAAAGGTACACTTGTCATATCAGACTACAAAGCCGTTCTGTTATAGCCAGTCGAGCACGTTGCGTAGATGATGGAGGTGTTCCTCTTTGGAGGAAGAGAACACAAGTATGTCGTCATGTAACATACACAGAAGGGCAGGTCCCATAAGATGCTGTCCATGTGATAATGAAAAGTGGCGTCAGCATTACGTAGGCCAAAACAGGAGTAATTAAAGAGTATGTACCGAAGAGGCTGGTAATGCCGGCCCTGGGGATTTCTCCTGGGTTCATGGACACCTGATAATACCATTTCAGGAGGTTGAGTGTGAAGAAACCCTTTGCTTTGTGCAAGTAGGAGATTACGTTGGTGATTTTTGTGAGGAGGTAGTGATCCGGTTCTGTCTGCATGTTCAGGCACCTGTACACCCCACATGGATGCAGAGATCCATCTTTCTTCAGAACGATGACGACCATGGGTTTGAAGACTTTTGGCAAAGGCCCATTTCCTCTATTTTGGCATAAATTTGTTTAGCGGCTGCCAAACGATACAGTGCCAGAGGTCTGAATCTGTTGAACAAAGGGGTGATAATTATTGTGCTTAGCGGGAGCCGTTGGTGTTTGACGAAATTCTGGACAGAAAACTTCTAGGTACGACGTGAGGAGGTGTCGAGGAGTACGAATTCCAGTTGACTAACCGATGATAAGTGACATCAACCCAGAGTTGGAAATGTGAGAGATAGTCTGCACCACCGATTGGCAATGTGATGTCAGCCACATGAGACTTCATATTATATTTGGCGCTTCCAAATTATAACGTGAGGGTTTCATGACCGTGGGTGGGTATCGCAGATCCATTGGCAGCGACCAAGCAGTTGTTGGCAGAATTAGACAGACTATGTCGTGTCCTGGAGAGTGACCTTGGCAGAAGAGAACAGCAACCATATGTGCCTACCAAAAATCGCACACCCATACCTACATTATGTAGAAAGAAAAGATTAGTGACGGGAGTTCACCGCCGCAAGCAATGACCTAATTACATGTTTTTTGGCCACTGACAACCATTCGAAAATTTCTTCACAGCACCCGCGAATTTTGAGTGGTAGTCACATAACTGTGGCTGATGGGTGTCAGTAAGTGGCTGGAGAGGTCGTAAGCTAAGGGTGGTATATGTGGGTGGTAGGCGGTGTTGCCGCCTCGTCGGTACATCACGGGGTAGGCATCTATGTCCTACTGCATTCACATCAGCTTTGGTCGACGATGAATAGCTGTCCACTTTGTCAGGAGTGGAGGTGTTGATGGAAGTTTGGAAGGTGATGAAGTGACTATCCATATGGGCGTCAACTTTGGTCATCAGGTCACTTCATGGGCAAAATATCAACATCTAAGATGGCAGCAATTTCAGGTTCGGTTAGGTGCCGCACTCAAAGGACCTAAAGCAGACTCATTTCATAAGGAGAGGTGTCTGCGGCAGGTTGCAGGAGAACGATACTGTTCATTTCCTTGAAGGTGAGTGAAGCCTTTTGGTCCTTCAATAGTTGTTGGGAGAGCTAAAAAAGTTTTGGTGAGCGGGCAGCCGGTGATGGCCATTACTGCTTCAGGAGGTAGGATTTGATGTCGTCGTACATTATAGGAGTGTCCCCTTGCTCGCACAGCCAATCAGAGATTTCCTAGAAAGTGTCCCAAGGGATCTCCAAGAGAACATAATCTGCTTTGTTGCTTGACCGAGTGATGCCCCTGATGCGAAAATGGACTTCAGCACACTGGAACCAGGCGAACACTTCTCCACTTGCGAAAGGTGGTAATGCCATATAGGCGGTGTGTTCTGAAGAGGCATGTTCCTTAGGCGACATCCTAAAACAGTACGGCACAGAATTGAAGGGGGCAGGTGGGAGGGAGTGGGCACTACACAGGTCACCAATATGTATATCTCCGGTTAGGTGATAGTTGGAAGACGAGACGAATGCAGCTAAGTTTGTTTCAACAGACAGCAAACTTTATGTACAGCAGTTTCAGTGTAAGAAGGTCACAACAATTCAAACGGGTCAATGCAAGAAAAACTAGGCTCAAACTTGTTCTGTTGACAGAGAGGCGTAGAGTGCAATGCATAATATATGAGTATGAAACACTTGCAGTGCCCTACTCGTAATTTGAAGAAATGGAAAGAAGGAAGGATTGTTTTCGTTTGTCCATCGTAAAAAAATAAAGAAAAAAGGCAAGCAACACATCTGGCTTGATGCAAACAGAAATACAACATGAATCTCAATCAACTAATAGAATTCGATATGAAAAATGTTAAAAAACCGAAAAGGATTATCGTCAACTTAAAATTATATAATGAAATAACAGTGGAAAGCACAACCGTGAAAGACTCATTTGAAACCCTTCAATCTATTCATATAGCAAATGAACACGGTGGGAAACAAATTCTGTGTAATAAAACAATTGAAAAATTTACAAACATAAAAATGTATAAAAAATGACTGTTCCTGCAATTCCCTGACGAGTACCAGCTAAAAAAAAAAAAAAGTGGTAAACAATCTTTGTTGGTGAAGCCGATCTTGTCAAACAATATGAATTTTCAAAACCAAGTAAGAAAATACAAAATATTGAACATTTTGATGTCAATAAAATAGTTTGCCATTTAAATAAGTTCCCATGTCTACCCTATGCATTTAAGGGATTAGTTTTCTGAACGAAACTTTTTCCCCGAGTCAAGTTCTATCATACAATACAAGAAGTCTTACCTCTCCATCCCAGTTTTGAAAATGAACGAACTCATATTCCTTATGTATGATATTTGAGAAAAAAAAAATTTAATTTTTAACCCCAGTCAACTTTTATCCAAGATTTATATTATTATTCTTAGTAGGACTTGGCGGACACGCAAAGTCATCACGATGGAGACTATCGCTTTATCCATAATTATCACGACAAACTTAACTAGATTTATATTTCTTCGACATCTCAGAACTAAGACGGCTGAAGAGGTCCCATTATTTTGGAATATTACTACAATATTAGGAATTATACATATTTAGTGGAATTTTTCACTAACTATTGATATTAACTGACGTATCCTCGAATATGCAAATTTACTAGGAATTATGCAAAATAACTGATTTTACATATTTACGGTAACATATAGTGTATATATATGGTAAGAACAATTAGAAGTAAATGGTAACAGTATTTTTATTTTTTTTTAAAGATGGACATGATTTTTCTTTGTAGTCTAGAAACCTTCTAACATTCTGTAGAATTTGAAAAACTAAAGTTATTTGGTCTAGAATAATTTCAAAGGATCTTTAAAAGGAAGCTCCTCGGCATTCTCTAGATAACCTATTTGATTGATATAAATGATTGATGGCTTGTCGACTTCACTCGAGTATATAACTTCGAGACGTCAGAGTGATTGCTTTCCGAAGATTTATGGTCCAATCAATCATTCACTACCGGACAAAACCTTATTCAGCAATGAATAAAGCTGAGATGTCTACATTCACAAGATATATGAATGTTTCAGATATATGCAAGGAGAAGTTGGCGATTATTGATTCCCTCTTTAACATATTATTGACTGGAATTTGGATGTTACCACTTGTGATGTTTCTTTAGTATTGGGTAGTAGAATTTCAATTCTTTGCTGACAAGAAAAAAATATTATTGTAACTTACCCAAATAAAAGAAAAAAAATAGTAATTTGATGTATGATAGTCCTATTACAAAAATATTCTAGTTAGATACAATTGGTTCAACCTTTTTATACATTAATTCAAGTAAACAGTATATAACAGAAAAGCAAGACTGTCAGTATTGGAGAAATGTAATATATACTCTAGTGAGATAATGACAGAATCTACCTTGAATGAAGGATGTTTTGGAATGTAACAACGGCAATTATCTAGTAGGTAAATTAGATCATCATCAACTCAAGATTAATAGTGAATGTTTCATGTAAGTAATTAAAACAAACGAAAAAGAAACTGTGTGTGTTAGTATCATCTTTTCAAACTCAGATAACGTTTCAAAGTTTAAAGGTCACTCATGAATGGCAGAGACAAGGGACAGTTACAAAGCCCTGGCGAGTATTACAATGCCCGAGAGACTATTATTATTATTATTATTATTATTATTATTATTATTATTATTATTATTATTATTATTATTATTATTATTACAGTGAAAAACCATGGTACAGAGGCTACAGCACTTTCAAAGACTAGCCATATATATACATATGATCAGTGCCCAAGCCCCTCTTCACCCAAGGTAGGACCAGGGAGGACAATGGCTGCTGATGACTCAGCTGGTAGACCTGTAGGCTTCCTCAAACGGATACTTAGCTCACTGGGATGGTGAGGTTGCACACACTAGAAGAAACTATCGAGCTTAAGCGAGACTCGAACCCCAGTCCGGCGATCACCAGGCAGGTAGGATTCCAATAGATCACTACAACGTTTCACACAAAGGTTACTAAGTATGTGGTAAAACTATAAATATTATTTTACTATAAAAAACGTCAATTAATAATATAGGGTATTTCATAATCACAAAAGGATAGTCAACACTGGAGATATACATAATTATCGAAACAGAATACTGGTTCATGCTATTCAGGGATTTTCTTTATGCTGCTAATATACTGATTCCATCTGGGGTAAAAAGTTTATTATAAATCAAATCAATTGATAATGGAAAATAAATTGTAAAGGTCATTAATATAAAAGCAAGTCATATCCTTCCAAATGAACAGATCAGACTGATCATTATGAATATTTTTAAAATTCTTTATGGTCATTAGTCTCCATCGTCCTCTCTCTCTCATATCCTTTAGAGAGAGAGAGAGAGAGAGAGAGAGAGAGAGAGAGAGAGAGCTTGAACACTTGACCTTTGGGACTTAGTCAAGTGAGCATGATTAAGAAATTTTCAAAGATTTTTTTTGGTTTTGTTAATAAACGATCTACTGCTATAAAAGATTTCTGAAATGCGTTCATGTTGGATTATTATCATTACTCTTAGCATTATCAATACTATTATTATTATTATTATTATTATTATTATTATTATTATTATTATTATTATTATTATTATTATTATTATTATTGTGATAGGAGACCCTTTTTTAGGCAAGTTGAGTTGAAAGTAATAGCTGCATCGGCAGAGTTTATTTTCTTATTCAATTTTTCTATTTTCCCGATAATTCTCTTCTCTAGAGAGCTGCAATCAGCCAGCAGACTTGAAAAATTCATCAGTCAGGTGAATGACAAAATCGGGAAGACTTCTCAAGTATATTCTCGCAAAATATAAGTAAAACCTTCGATACAAAATGGTAGAAACTACGACGCGTTTCGAGGATAAGTCCTTCCTCGTCTTCAGGTAGAGAGTGAGGGTATTATTATTATTATTATTATTATTATTATTATTATTATTATTATTATTATTATTATGTTTGATAATAAGTGCAATCTCTAAAAAACATTTTGATTTAATAACATTATACATATAACATGAAAATAAAAAAGGTAGCCGTTTTAAAATATGTAGAATTTTGGATCAAAGGAATAATATATGTTCATTTATTTATCCAAAAATATGTCTATCATAATAGAGAATAATTCTTAAATGATTTGGTTTGAATATAATGTGCAACAGATATAATTATTATTATTATTATTATTATTATTATTATTATTATTATTATTATTATTATTATTATTATTATTATTATTATTATTATTATTGCTAGGCTACAACCCTAGTAGGAAAAGCAGGATGCCATAAGCTCAGAAACTTCAACAGGGAAAATAGCCCAGTGAGAAAGGGAACAAGGTAAAATAAAATATCTTAAGAAGAGTAATATCATTACAATATCTCCTATATAAACTATAAAGAGTTTACCAAAATAAGAAGGAAAGAAATAAGATAGAAAAGGGTGCCAGAGAATACCCTCAAGCAAGAAAAACATGGTACAGAGCGTATGCCACTAATTGAGATTAAAGAACAATGGTTTGGTAATTGAGTGCCCTTCTCCTAGAAGAGCGCTTACCATGGGTAAAGAGTATCTTCTACCCATACCAAGAGGAAAATAGCCACTGAACAATTGCAGAGCAGTAAACCCTTGGGTGAAGAAGAATTATTTGGTAATCTCAATGTTGTCAAGTGTATGCGGACAGAGGAGAACATATAAAGAATAGGCCAAACTATTCGTTGCGTATGTGTAGGGAAAGGGAAAAGGAACCGTAACCAATGTAGTACTGTCTGACCAGTCAAAAGACGCTATAACTCTCTAACGGTAGTATTTCAACGGATGGCTGGTGCTGGCTAACCTAATATGGATGTATCTTTCTTCTATACTAATACAATTTTATGGTATTATAATTGTTGTCATCATTATCATTAATTCCTAAGGATGAAAAGCAGGATGCTATGAGCCAAAGGACTTCAACAAGGAAACATAGCCTTGTGTGGAATAAAAACAAGGAAATATATACAGCACAAGTAATTTAATGAACTATTAAATTAAGATATTATAAGAACAAGAATATTAAAGTAGATCTCTCATATATAAACTATAAAAATTCAGAAAAACAAGAGGAAGCGATATGTAATAAGATAGTGTGCCCGAGTGTCCCCTCAAGCAAGAGAACTTTACCCTAAGACAGTGGAACACCATGGTACAGAAGCTATAGTACTACAAAGACTAGAGAACAATGATTTGATCTTGAGCGTACTTCTCTTAGAAGAGCTGCTTACCATAACTTAAAAGTCCCTCCTACCCTTACCAAGAGGAAAGTAGCAACTGAACAATTATAGTGCAGTAGTTAACCCCTTAAGTGAAGAAAAATTGTTTGGTAATCTAAGTGTTTCCAGTTGTATAAGGACAGAGAAGAATGTGTAAAGAATAGGCTAAACTATTCGGCATATGTATTGGCAATGGCAAAATACGTCGTAACCCGAGAGGGATCCAATGTAGTACTATCTGGCCAGTAAAAGGACCCTATAACTCTCTTGCAGTAGTATTTAAATGGGTGGTAGTTGCCCTGGCTAACCTATCTCCTCTCATATTAATTCCTTGATATCTATTCCTGAAAAACTTTTTTGTCTCAGTTTTCGTGAAGAGATTAAATGTGAATGATTTAATTAATTCTATTTCCAATTAATGATAACTTATGATTAGTGAGAATAACTAAATCATAAATACAAAGAATAAAGATTTGAATTTTATCAATTGATAAATGTATATGAATGAATTAAGATATTTTCCCACAAAAAATCCATTTTATCGTAGATTGAAGTAAACCATTTCTATTTCATATATTTCATAAACTAAAAATATCAACCCCATTCGAACACACAAACATGCAAAATGTATATACACACACACACACACACACATATATATATATATATACATATTTATATATAAACACACACACACATATATATATATATATATATATACATATATATATATATATATATACAAGTGTGTATATATAAGTGTGTGTATATATATATATATATGTGTGTGTGTGGTGTGTAATATTTATATATATATATATATATATACATATATATATATGTATATATATATATATATATATATTTATATATACATATATATACATATATATACAAACATATATACATATATATATATATATATATATTATATATTTACATACAAACATACATATATATGCATATAAATGTATATATATATATATATATAATAATATGTATATGAATATTTATAAATTTATATAAATACACAAACACACACACACACACATATATATATATATATATATATGTATAATATGTGCGCATGAAATAAAACGTAAATATTACTATACTGATAACCGGAAGTCACTTTCACAGCGACATCACAGCAGGCTGAATACGTGGCAAATACCAACAAGATTTACGAGTCAATTATCCAAAAACATTGGGTCATTTCTTCCTCAGTACATGAAATTTACTATCCTCTTACAGTAATTGCAAAGTTATCCCGTCGGTATTGGAAACTGAAGTCAATATGCACTTCATCAACATGAATTTCTAAACACGGCCATTTGCCAGGGGCTCCTTGACGAACTCGAGGGATAGGAGTTATATGAATCAAAATGATGAGGTTTGTATTGCTCTGGGTTTCGAGAGAGTTGATTTGGATCCGTTACAGCTGTGATACGAGGGATATGGCTCGCTTTTCTTACCACTACTAGTATTGGAAATTTCTAAGAAATTATGAATAGCGATACAAACTATATTTCTATTTGTTTTACGAAGGTTTTAATCAGCTTTACCTGTTACACAGATCAAGTGTGGGGCATTGACCTTCTAATTCATAATAGCCAATTACCATTCAAAAAATAGTAAATGGAACTTATTATTATTATTATTATTATTATTATTATTATTATTATTATTATTATTATTATTATTATTTGCAGGCAGGAACAACCTATTGTTAAAACTTCCCTGTATAAAAACAAAATATCAATGATGAAAGCTTACATAACTACAATCCATAAGTAAGAGTCGTTACAAACTTTTATTCATTATAAGCGCAAAATATCGAATACGGCTAAAAAAAGCAAAACAAGACTGTTTTCTGCCCATGCTCTTGAAACTAGACAGATATAACGCAACACCCAATGCTAAAATCTAGCAAGACGCCTGCCCCCCCCCCCCCCCTCCCACCAAAAAAAAAAATTGTTTTTTAACAGATTCTAATGTAACAAGTACCATAATTGAATATTTGAAGTATTTATATCACTCATTATAAACTGATATGATATGAATTAGCTGTGAAACATTGAGGAGTATAAAATTTATATGACCTTACTATTCAGCTGTTGGGATATTAACAAAATATGACATGCTGTCATTCATTCGAGAATCACAGCTAAAAGCAGATATCAACCATATAATACTAATCCTCCCAATATAATAAAGAGCAAGTCTCTCTCTCTCTCTCTCTCTCTCTCTCTCTGTATATATATACACACACACACACACACACATATATATATATATATATATATCTATATCTATCTATATATATATATATATATATATAGATAGATAGATATAGATATATATATATATATATATATCTATATATATATATATATATATGTAT